>NC_080027.1:84646661-84954778 GCF_030020395.1 Manis pentadactyla
CTTAGTCACCATTACTTGCACTTGGATTTAGTGACCCAGATGAGGCATCCTCCCCCCATGGGGAGAAGAGCCCTTGGCCATGGACCTTCCTCTAGGGCTTCCTGGAGCAACTCCTGGATGTTGCCCGAAGCCCGTGGTTGATCAGTGCTGTGTATTTGCCTTCCTGTTCCTTCTTTTTGGGAGTTGTTTGTGTCAGAGTGCAGAAGGGGTAGACATAAGAGGCTCTGGGTTGGGGAGCAGAGATGTAGGGACTAACAGTGCACAGGAGGGAGAGGGTACCCTCACGCAATGGAAGCTCAAGAGCAGAAGCGAGGCAGGAGGTTTGGCCAAAAGAATACCAGTTTGGGAAGCAGGCCCCAAATTCCCCAAAACTCTGAGGTCCACTTGCTGGCAGATCATGGATAAGTCGCTCCTGCTCAACCCTGGCTTAACCTCACCATTTTCATCTATAAAATGGGAGAGCTGTTACATAAGATGAGACTAAAGTTAAAACTTTGCTGATTATATTGATTATTCCCTGTCAATCATCCAAATTAGGGCAGGGACCATATGCATTCTTTGTTCTCACTCAGGTTTGGGTGTCAGGTATGGAGCCAGCTGCTGGCCAGCAATTGCACCTTCACAAGTACTTGTTGTATGACTGAACTGGACCTGGGGAGCTCTGAGGTCCAAACTTGTAATCTCAGCAGCTGCTCACAAATAATAAAGGTGATTTAAAAATAAGACTTACATTTGTTAGACACTTTCTAGTTTTCAAAGTCCTTTGCAGACATCACCTTCTTCAATGTTAATAACTACCCTATAGGATAGGTGTTATCTCCTTCTCAAGAAGAGGGAGGCTCAGAGAAGTTAGGCCACTGAGCCAGGGCCACATAGCCTGAAAGTTCCATGCCAGGATGGCCCAGGTCTATTGAACTTCCTCCCTGCCCACCATTCTCTCTTTCATGAGCAAGTGTCCTAATGGAAGTGAAAAGAGAATGGCCTGAATTTCAGTTCTTTATTTGCTGGGTGACTTTGGGTAGGTCTCTCTGAGTTTCCCTCTCTGTAAAACAGGTTTCCCAGCCATACCTACCTAATGGAGTTGTTCAGAGGCTTAAGTGAGTTCATGTTCAAAAGGTTTTATCCCAGGGTCTGGCATATAGTACCTATTCCTCATGTTAAAGATGAGGTGTCTAATGATGAATAAAGGTGCCAAGCTTTGAACCTGGGTTTGTCTAACCTCATAACCTGAGCTTTTATCCAAGCAAGCACTCCATGAATGGCAGTTAGTAGGAATGTATTATTACTATCAGTCAATAAGGAAAACAAGATGGATGATGAAGGTTCAGCAGTTTTCTAGTCTGGCACGATCTATTCCCAGGGAGCTGCTTTCTGGAAAGCCAGCTATAAAGCACCCGGAGGAAGCATGGCCCTGTGCCCCTCCCAGGACAGCCATCCAGAATGTACCTCTTTTCCTGCAGCAGGGAATGGGGGGGAGGGCGTGAGCACCACCCCTTTCTTCCTATGCCCAGTCAGTTACATTCCTGGAGGTGGAGGAGGGCCTTGGTAGGCAAGCCCTGGGGCCTGGTACTGATAACACTCAGAGAGGCTGGCCACAGGGGCCTGTGGGTAGCTTGTTGGAGGGAGAAAAAGAGAGACAGAAAGGGGATCCATATGACTATCCAGGCCCTGGAGGATAAAGACCTCCAGGGTCTTCAAAACTCCAAAGGATGCTCCTAGGATTTGCAAATTTATTTCTATGAAAATAATTGCAAAGATAAACAAACCCAATCACACTCAGTGGTACATTTAATGAACTGTCATTTTTTGGAGAAATGATTGCAAATTACATATAAAAAGACAATTGAGAAAAAAATCAGAGACAATGATTAAATATTTAAACTGCAGACTGCTGTGGAAAAGCTTAGGTTTAAGATCAAGATGCCTCCTGGGGAAAGAAAGGTCATGGCCCATCTACCATCCTCTAACCATCTATTCATGCATCAGACTCACCTTTATTGAACACTTGTTATGTGCCGTGGGCTGTATTGAGTTTTCCGTGAGAATCTCACAGCTGTCCAGTACCAGAAGTGCTGTTACAATTCCTCTTCAGAAATGCATCAGTGGAGGCTCAGAGAATTTAAGCATCTGGCCTGAGGTGACACAATTAGGAAATGGCATCCAATGTCCCCTTGAATGCTGACTCTGGGCCAGTTCCTGGAGGAACTGAGTCCTTGAGAAGCTCATAGTCTTACCAGCCATAAATTTTTAAGTGTTAGAAGCAAGAGGTCATCCCTTCTAGTGAGTTCAAATTCTTTTTAAATGAATTTCAAGTTTTCTCCTTGAACCCTATGTGAGACACCATCCTACAAAACAGATGAAAAGGGAATCTGCTTCTGGCTGAAACTGGGAGGGAGATTTCCTTCCCTTGCTCATGGGTATTAGGTATATAGGAGCAGAGACTGCTGGCCAATTTGAGATGCATTGCCCAAATATCTCATTTTACAGATGGGAACACTGAGGCCCAGAGAAGGAAGGGAATTGCCAGGATCGCCAGGACTCAAACTGGGGCCTGTGGATGCCTGCTTTGGGGCTCTCTGCTCTATGCTAGTGTCCCCAGGATGCCAGGGTGCAGATACTAACCCCAACTGCTCTGTGTCCAATGACTGGGACATAGCACCTGGGCTACCCAGCAGGCCACGCTCAGGCAAGTTCAGGGTTTTCAGGCCAATTCAATGTTTTTTCTAGATGACAGAGAAACATGATGTCTAAGCAACACTTCGAGGAAAGGTATTTTCAAAAAAATCATTTCCCTAGACCCCTCAAACACCACCAAGTTTAAAGGGCCCTGGCCTCTGACACCCAGCTCTCCAACCATGACTGGATCTAGTCTGTGGTTCTTCCTTAGTTTCTCCATCTGTAAAATGAGGTGGTTGAATTACAGTGGATTCTTCATGAGTTTCATTTCAGAATGGGCAAATAGGGAACCTAGAACCTTCTGGACTGGGTCACTTCTGGGCTTATGAGAACCTAGATGCCAATCAGTCAGCAGTGGCCTTAATACTACCTTCAGGGCCTCTGGAGGACTGCTGGCCTTTGTCCATAGACACCTCCCCTGCCCCTTTCTCCCTTTCCCAACCTCCTCCCACTGTCCCCCCTCCTTGGTGAGGCCTTCACCTCTCAGTTTCCTGACAAGCTACAATCTCAGCTCCTGTTTTGCTTATATCAAAGAATAGCAAAAGGGACCCAGAGACCATTTGTCCACGTTCCTCATTGTACATGTGGAGACACTGAGGCCAGAGAAGGGAGGGCCTTCCCTAAGGTCACCCTGTGAGTGCGAGCCCACTCTCTGCGAACAGGACCACCGTCTTTTGTCCAGGACTAAACTCTTGGTGTTCTCTACTTTTGCCTGATATACTTAGCATGGGTTTCCCAACTGTGGGACATCTGAGATCTTCAAAGGAAGTGTGCGGTCACTCATCCCTGGGCCTTCAATACCCTGAGACCAGAGGGGATGCTGGAGGTGGGGGAGTTCCTCCCAGGTCTCTTTCAACTCTTCTGATCACAACTTGGGATCTCAGTTTGTTGCTAATGTGTCTTTAACGCCTTTCTAGTCCTCCTCAATCTCCCTCCAGCTCAGAATCTTCCTTAGGCAGCAGTATCTTGTTGGAATTTTTTTTATTGTGGCTATATACACATTGTTAGAATTTAATGACACTGTTTTATTTTCACTGTATTTATTTTTATGATTACCTTCTATTTATAGTAATTAGATGCTGTTTTTCCATTTATGGTAATGATATAACTTTTCTTTGTAAAAACAAACACATTTAAGTAAAAAAAAAAGAAAAACAAAATGAAACAAGAGTTGATTTAAAGAAAGCTATTAAGCAAATCTCCCTATCTGGGGCATGGATAGGGCCAGATTCTCCATGGAGGCAGGAGAAGGGCTGATGTCTGGGAAACTCAGACTTGGAACTGGAACATTCCTCCCAATGGAGTGGTATTTGAGCTGGCTAACTGGCCTGCCCTCTTCTCATCTCCCTGTCCTCTCTTCCCCCACTCCCTGCCTGCTTCCACCAATCCCACAGAAACTCCATCCTTCCCTCCTGCTGTCTCTGGCCTCCACCTCCCAGGCCCTGCATCCTCACTGTAGACTCATGCTTTTTTCCTCTTTAAATTTATGTGGCGCCTTGCGTCCAAGCAGGCCCACACAGACAGCCTCTTCCAACAGCATTCCATAAGCACAGAGCCTACGGGTTTCTCAGCAGGAAGGGTCAGCCTCTCTCCCCAATCCTGTTTTGGCAGCTGAAGGGTTGAATGTGGAACCTGAAGCCTTTTAGAGCTTTCCTCATCCTTGTTTTACAGAAATTGCACTCCTAGAGATTTTCTCCCCTTGGGTTAAGCATTGCTCCCTCTTAGTTCATTTAAAAACTGTGGATCCAGGTTTTTTTCTCCCAGCCATACTTCTACTCTATTAGCCCCTCCTCAATTTACTCAGTGAAATGGTTCCAAGGACCAGACATCCTCGAAATCCTTAGATGGATGCATCCTTTTCCTGGAATGTGGGCAAGGAAAGGCAGCAGCTTCCTGCCCCTGGAAACTGTGCCCTGTGGACTGACATGACCAACATCATTCGTATCCAAGACTAGAATAGGTTCAACTCCCATCAGTCACTCACTTTAGTGTCAATCAGTTAGCCAAGGGAGCTCCAGCAGAGCTTGTGTGTGCTTGAATGTGCATGGCTAGCAGGTGCTGGGTATGGAAGCTTCAGGGTTGGGACACAAAAAATGAGCTCCCCAGAGAAGAGGAGTGGGCAACCTAAGCCCCTGTCATCTGGAGGGTCACCAGGCACTCTCACTTGGGCTGTCCCCTTTGATCTGCTTGCTTGCCCATGTTGTCTGGGGTAGGCGGGGTGGGGGTAGGTGCTTTACAGGGGAGGTTCAGAGGTTAAATGGCTCAGGAGCTGGGGACCAGTATGTGGATATGGCAGTAGTACAAAAGGGATAGATCCTGAGATTGGAGACCTAGGTCTGGCCTCTTGCAACTGAGCCCTTTGGGTCTGGTCTGGAACCAGCAACCGTCCCCCACGCCCCACCCCTCTGCACCCCCTCCCTCCCCTCTATTCTATGCAACAATCCAAAGCTGTCCAGGGAGAGTTGACCCCCTGGCTTTCAACAGGTACTCCTGGGGCTGCAAAGCTAAGCAGTGAGTCTAGGTGAAGAATCGTCTCATCTTCAGCCCTGCAGTCGGCTGAAGGGGGAATAGCCTGAAAGTTTCTCTGGGATTAATACTCTGGACTAGTGTGCCACTCTCCCCTTTTCCCTAACGCATGGATAGCCTGAATTCAGAGGAAGCAAGGCCCAGAGGAGCAGAGCCGGGGCGGGGGTGGGGGTGGGGAGGCAAGCAGGGCTTGGAGGAGGGCAGAGGGTAGCGTCAGGGGCCCCCACAGCAAGGCCTGAATGCTGTACTGAAGGCGCAGACCCAGTTACGGAGGAGGCGAGGGGCGAACTGCAGGAGGAGACGTGCCTTCAAGGCGGCCGCCGCAGCGGTGGTGCCTGAGCCTGAAGAGAGGGAGGCTTGGGGAGGGGAGGGAGCGCGGGGGAAAGGGAGGGACAGAGCGGTGGCTGGGAGGTGGGGCCGGCGGGCGGGCGGGCGGCTGCAGCTGCCGCCGGCGTCTTGGGGGCTACAGGCTGCGGGGCGGACGTAGCGCCGAGCGATCCGCAGCAGAGCCGTGCGAGGCCGCGAGAACCCCGGGCCCGGGCCGTGAGCGAGCGCCGCCGCCGCCTGCGCCCGCCGGTTCCCGGACACGTCGCCTCCGCCACCGCCAGGAAGACAGCGAGCGCCGAGCAAGTTGAGAGTGCGCCTCTCCGCCCGGGGAAAGTTTCCCCCGCAGCCGTCCGCGGGAGTTGGCGCGGCGTCCGGCCGCCGTCTCTGGAAGGTAAGCGACTCCTTTCCTCCGTGCCCTCGGTGATTCCCGCCGCTGCGCCCCCCCCGGGACTTGGAGACCCCGCACGCGCTTTCCCAGGCGACTGTTGGGTAAGGTGGGGGTGGGGATGGAGTGTGCGGGTAGAATCCCAGGACGGTCCTGGGGAAGCCTAGGACCCAAGTTCTACTTAAACTAGTATGGGAAAAGAGCAGAGGAGACGTGCTCATCCCGAACCCCTGCCCCGAATCCGCCGAGGGCTGGGGCTTTTCCCCGGACAGGTGCAGCGCCGGTCGGAGCGAGCGCTCTGGGGAGGTGAGTGGAGGGCGCCAGGAGAATGAATGGGGCGCGGCGGGGGGCGGCTGGCGGCGGCAGGTGGGGTTCCAAGGGTCTGGGTCTCCGCGAGGGCTGCGCCCCGAAGGAGAGGGTTAGCGTCACACCACTCTGTAGGAGGACAGGTAGGGGACTCGGGATTAGGAGCCTAGATCCGGGCCGGGAACATTGCTGGGCACAGCAGGGAGCTGAGGGAGGGCCGCCTTCAGGGTCTCTGGCAGCGGGGCGGGGCGGGGTCGCCAGTCTTTCCTCTGGGGCCCGCCTTACCCGCTACCGGGTGTGTGCAATTTGGGGAGGCGGAGACCCCGTGGGGTTGTCAGTGGATCCGAAGTTCGGGCATGTCCATTTTCAGGGAGAGTAGTGAGATTTCCGCTCGAGGGTTTGGTCGGCTCGGGTGGGTTCGCGCCGCTTTGGGTCGCGGCTGGATTGAGGTAGTTGGCTCCCGCCAGGGGGCACCCTTCCCTGGCCCTTTCCCCTACAGGAAGGCGGGTTCTGGTTCCTGCGAGACAGGAATCCAGGACCTACAGTCACAGACCCTCACCATACGCGGGGACCCGCCTCAGGGAGCATACCCTCCCCGCCAGTCGGACTTAGGTAGAGGAACCGAGCATTAGGCTGGGCCACTTTGTGCTAACAAGCTTGGCTGTCATGCGGTAGTTTTCCTTGGGGTGCTGGCAGGGTGTATGGGTGAATAAAAAATTCACCTCCCCAGAAACCAAAACGACAAAAACTTTCCACTAACAGCGAATTGGTGTGGAGAAAGTGGTTGGGAGAAGTAACTTTCTGAGCTTTCTGAAACCTGAATGCCTGAACACACCCTTTTTGTTGAAGTTGTACCATTGTTTCCTGGATCTGGCCACATCCTTACCCTGTGTGGACTGGATGAGGGTCGTGGGGTACAGACCCCCTTACTCGTCCTCTGGCTGGACACAAGGCACCCGGGAGGCACAGGGTGAGGGTAACGGGGACCTTTTAAAGGTTCAAGTGCTAAATTTCTCAGCAGTCGATGAGAGCCCCTGCCCCTCTGGGTCTGGGGTCTACAGGCCACATTCGTCCCGTCATTCCAGTTATTGGGAGAAACCTGTTACGTGTCTGGTTGTCTGACCTCAGGGCCCTTGCATGTTGACTCTGGATGTCTGTGGAGAGGCCTTGGGAAGCAAGACAGCTGCTGGCATCTGTAAGGAGCACCATCTTTGTCATGTGTGGGGCTGTTGGACATGGAAGGAACGCGCTGAATGGGCTGTCGCCTCTTCTTTCTCTCTAATTCCCTCCCCCTTGATGCACCCCAAGTGAGTACAAATGAGCAAATCAAAGAACATGCAATGGCCTCATAATGGCTGGAGGGCGTTTTCATCTTTCTCTTGGCCAGGAACGCGTGCTCTTTGGATAGCCCCGCACCCCTCTCCAGAGCCCCCAGAGTGCCCTGCACAGGTGATGGAAAGAGAGTCCCTGGAAGAGAGTTGAGGTTCTTGCTTTCAGTGTAGCCCACCAAATGTTTTTGTTGGATGCTACCAAAATGCTCTAGGCCAGAGTTGCCCTAAAGAAATAATAGCATGATTTTTATTTTGAATAGAAAAGGAGGAGGAGGGAGGAGACTGAGGAAAGGGTGGAGAAGCCCGATGTTTCTGGATATATCTTCAAGACATTCATTCCATGGGGCCAGAAAACAAAAGGAGTTTCTTGTTTTGTTTTGTTTTTCTTCAGAGGAAAGCCTTCCCAGAGCAACCCTGCTTTTGGAGCCTGGGTGTAAGCACAGGGCCCCAGAGAGTGACAGAGGAGGGCTACCTCTCCTCTGTGCCTCCTTCCCACAACCCACCCCACCTGCCCTGCAAAGAGGGGGTTGACACCCCCAAGGCAGCTGATGCCTGTGTTGGGATTTAGCATATCTTGTGTGGACTCAGGCTGCTCCCAGGCAAATCTAAAAGCTCTGATTCAGCAAAATTCCAAATCTTGGGCACCCTTTCTCCTTGTGTCCCCATCCCTAGATCCATTCAAATGGCTGACCCTCGACCCTCAAGGCTTAGGGTATCTTTCCCCACCCTCCCCACCCCGAGGCTCAAATGGCAGTGTATCAGTGAGAGTCCCAGGGCACTTTCCAGAAGCAGAAGTTAATCTGGAGTTTGAGTTAGGACACCTTGGGTGGATCTGGGAAGTACTCCTTGTCAACCTGCAAAGAGCCCCCTGAGTTACCGAATGAGGTTGCAATGGTCTGGTGGGTAGGTTGGAGAATGGGGTGCTGGGCCAGGCAGGTGTTGGAGGGGTATATCGAGGCAAGGGATTGGGGCAGGGATTTGTGGGAGGGAGTCAGGAAGGGAGGAAACAGATTTTCTGGATCATCAATGTGTCCTTGAGTGAATCACTTTTTCTCTTGAACCCGCTTTCCAGACTTTAAAACAAGGGTGTGGGCCCAGGAGATTCTGGGGGGTGGGCGATTTGCAGCCTAAAGTCAGGAGAGTGTAAGCTTTCAGGGCATGAGGCAGTTTGGCTCTGCTTTTCTGTCCAGTGGAGGGCTCCCCTCCTGCTGTCTTGCCTCACCCCAAACCACCCCCACATAGCCCAGTGAACCAGGCTGCTGTCCTCTCCATATTGTGGTTTTGGGTCATGTCAGTGCCCAGCGCCTGCTGAGAGCCCCATACATGTCTGCAAGCTTGCATGTTGCCTGTTATCAGATCCCTGTTCAGCCCTCACTCCCCTTCCCTGAGAAGAGCAAATGCTGGTGGCTGGGCAGCCCCTTTCAGGGACCCCCACTTTCCAGAGGGCTGCTCTTCTGACCAACTTCATCAGCCGTGAAGGAAAATCAGGAACATTTGTTCATGCTCAGCTAGAACAGAGCAAAGGGAGGGGGCCGTGGAAACCAGCACTTTGGTCCCCCAGAGCAGATGATCGGTTGATCGGGTATTTCTGCAACCTGATGCCTTTGAGCAGACCTGCCAGCCTGGGCTCCTCCTGCCACATGGGCTGGCACCTTGGATGCGGGGTGGGGTTGGGACAGATAATGAAACACTATAAAAAGAGAGAGTGAGAGGATGAGCCCCAGGGTGTGCAACTGGCAGAGCAGGATTTTCATCCTGGCATTTGTTATCTTAAAGTCCAACCCTTGCCCCTTCTCTGCCCCCACAACTGCTGATTCAGTTAGTGAATCAAACAACTTGGAGATAATAAGACATGATCACTGGTTGTATGCTTGTGTACATACTAAGAGGCAACAGGATGGAGTGGAAAGGTCACTGAACCAACAGTAAGGAGACTTGTATTTGAACCCTGATTCTGTTACAAATGAACCTGTATGACCTCAGTGAGTCACCGCGCCTCTCTGAGCCTTAGTTTCCCTGTTCCTTCAGAGGCAGCATTGTATGGTCATTAGGGTTTAAATGTTGGCTTTCTCCTACTTATTACCTGTGTGACCTAGGCCATTCACTCTCTAGTGCCTCAGTTTCCTGATCTGTAAAATGGGACTAGTAATACCTCATTGGATTGTTGTGAATAGTCAATGAGGTAAAACATGTAAAACACTTAGCATGGTGCCGGGCATGTGGTAAATGCTCAGCACATATTCACTATCGTCATTATCATTATTATCCATACTGCTGTCACTGTGAAAGAGGAGGGATCAACAACTTTGGTTCTTTCCAGCTCTGATATGCTGGAGTATGGTGTGTGTGTGTGGTGTGTGTGTGTGTGTGTGTGTGTGTGTGTGTGTGTGTGTGTGTGTGTGTGTGTGTGTGTGTGTTTCTGCTTTCGGGATGGAAGACAAGGGTGAATAAAATAAATTGCACTTTTGTTTTGTTTTCCTCTTCCTCCCTCCCCGAGGGACTCCTGAGTTAAAATCTTGTGAGTATTCTCATGATAGCCCCATCCCCATGGCAGGAAGCCCAATTTGATGTCACTGAAAAATATCCTGGTTTCTGGCACTTAAGGGCTGATATTTCATCAGCTAGTATTTGCCCATCCTTTCCCTTCCAGCCTTTGTTTCCCATCCTTAACCATAGGAGGAAGACCATACGTGCAGATATTGAGTTTAAGCCAATAAACAACTCCCAGATTCACCAAAATAAAAGGCTATCCTCCTGGAAGACACTTGCAACTTTAAAATACGTAATTGGACTCCTCTGCTATGTTGCATTATGTCTGGCCAGCCCTGCTCCCCTCTGTGTTCTGCCCCGTACACTACTGCAGGGGCATGGGCTGAGCCAGGTGCGTGTTCTGGGCTTTGTCTGCTATCCTAGCTGCACCTCTGCCTCATCACCATCCCGCAGGGCTGGTACTCCGAGCCACCCCAGTGGTGATCTCCGTGGTGGCAGACACTGGGGGAGGGTCTCACCGTCAGCCAGGAGCCAAACAACACTTCAGCTCATCTCCCCGCAAGGTTGGTTCAAGTACTGTGCCCATTTTACAGATTAGAAAGCAATGCTCAGGAAAATCGAGAGAGTAAAAAGTGGAGCTGGGATTTGATTCTAGGTTAATCTGATCCCCCATCCTGTGTTCTAAACTCTATATGATATTTCCTTTTGTATCAAAATCACCTGTGAGCCTCAAAGCCCCAGGAAAGATACTCCTGAGAGTCAGTCAGGCCTCCTCCTCCCTGCTTTTGCTCATTTTTCAGTCTCAGAGTGCCTTAGGAGATTCTCTCTTTTCATCCCACATTGATTACTCAGCCATCCTATGACAGTGAGGGGCAGGAGAGTTTTGGGGGGCAAGGCTGCTTACAGCAGAGAAATGATCTTCTTAAGCAACAAAAGGCTATAATTGAAAAAGGATGTTTGTTACAGTCACAGATGTAAGTTTGAACCTAGCTTTTGCCTCTTACTGGCTGTAAGGCCTTGGTTTCCTTATCTGTGAAAAGCAGACTAATAGCAACAATAGTACTGTTAAGCTAAGTATAGTTGCTGTAGCAGATGATTCCAAACTCTCAATGGCTTAATGCTGCAGGTTTAATTCTTACTCACGTTACTTGTCTAGTATGGATCTCTGCTTCACATGGTTACTTGGGGACTGAAATTCATGGTGACTCCACTATTTTTATAGCTGCACCTCCTGGAATATGTGGTATCCACAGTTACTGCTGAAGTAGGAGAGAGGTGGAAAAGGCACACAGACACCCTCAGCCAGGTGGGGACATACATCATTTTAGCTCCAGTACACTGGTTGGAGCTGTCACATGGCCCCTGACCAGCTGCAGGGAAAGCTGAGAACGTGAGGAAGTACACAGATGTTTGCTGGGCCTTAACTCTTCTGCATTTACTTTTCCCGAATAGAGTGTTTTGAAGTTTACTTGAGCTTTATTTAAAGCTTCCAGCATAGACCTAGAATGTAGTTATCCCTTAAAACATGGAAGCTTCCTTTCCTTAATAACCTTGATGTGCATTGCTGTTTATAGATTATAGACTGTGTACAGGAAGGTGATCTCAGGGCAGATCACCCCATAATACACTGGAGGGAGGTAGAGCTCAGAGAGGCTAAGGGACTGGCAAATAAGTACATAGCAAGTACGCTAAGCTGGGTCCTTGACCTTCAGCCCTGTGTGCCCATGGCCTCCTTTGGCTTACTGAAATTTACTATTCTGAGAACTTCCAGGTCTTCCAGAACCTACTTTTGATCATGTCACCTCTTCCATACCCTAATGATGTGGAGGTGAGGGTACAGGAACTATCTGGAAGCTGAAGGAGAAGGGTGGGGCCTGAAGTGAGAGAAGCCAAAGTTTTAGGTCATAGTGAAAGGCAAAGGAATTTGGTCCCCACACATACTGCTTTGGGAACTGCTGCACATTCAAGCTTTTGGGTTCCCTGAGTGTTACAGGGTTACCTTCCCTTCCTGCCGTCCATGCAGCCCTGTGCTGGCTCTTTTTCCCTAATTGATCAGGGAAGGAGAGGGGGCATGGTAAGGCTTTCCAGTCCTGTTTTCCTGTGGGCAGTAAGATGGCCAGCCAAGGTTCAAATCCTGCCTCTTCTACATAGCACTTGTTCATCTCTCTGAGACACAGCTTTCTCCTCTGCAAAAAGTGGAGACTATGGGGAGGCTGTAAAGATAACCAAGAGCCTGGCACATAGTAGTTGTCAACATGTGTGCACATCTCTTGTCTCCCACTTGAATGCGAGGGAAAAGAAGTCTTCAGCAAGGAATATGCCCCAAAGGAGAGGCTAGGAGCGGGCCCCGTACAGCCGCCCATAGCTCTGTCTCTTGGCTGGAGGGGAGCTGGGCTCCCATGCCTGGTTGCCACAGGCTGAGTTCTCGTGGTGAACTAACATGGCTTCCATTGGAAATGGAGAAGAATTTGGATTCCTGGCCCTTGGATTTAGGCCCATCTTTTCATGTCTAATTACAACTGTGGGTGCAGGGCCTGGGGTGCTGCTGAGAGCCCCCCTCCCGTGTTGCTGCCTCTCCTGATGGGACAGATTGCTGAGCTGGTGCTGGCAGTGTGCCTCAGCCTCCGGGGGGATGCAGCCCCACCGCCACCTGGTGCCTGACATTTAAGGCTCCCTCCAGCAGGGCAGGCCTGGGGGTGCTCATCTGCTATGGGCTTTTAGCCCTCAGGGGAATGAGGCACTTCTCCAGCAAAACATAAACACCCTCAGAATATGGGGATTAAATGTCCTCCTTAAAGGACCTCACAGGAATAGCTGGTGGGCCAGACACCAGAGTGGAGGGGTCTTTGATTGGGAAGAGAATGGCTCCCAAACTCAGGGATCCGAGGTGGCCTATGTCCCCTGGGGATAGTGGACACTTGTTCCTTGGGGGCACTGAAGAGAGTGGCCTTTGATGTAGCTATCACCAAGATGCTAGGAAGGCTAACTGCTGCCTGGCATCTCTGAGAAGCCCTGGAAGGCATGCAGGCCAATTAGGCCTGGGAGTTGGGCACCACGGAGTCTCAAATACACCTTATTCACTCCTGTCCCCAGACCTCAGTTTCTGCAGCCCTTGCCTCCTGAGACACTTGGAGCAGGGCCTTGGTCCAGTGCCAGAGTCCGGTGAGGCGGGGAATGGTTTCCTTGCACTGCTGTAACAAAGTATCACAAACGGAGGGGCTTGAAATACCAGATAGTCCCTCACTGTTCTGGAAGCTAACAGTACCAAGTTGAGGGGTTGACAGGGCTCCAGGGGAGCGTCCTGGCTTACTCCTTCCTAGCTTAGAGTGGCTGTTCATAGTCCTCGGTGTCCCTTGGCTTGTGGACATGGCACTCCAGTGTCTGCCTGTCATCATATGGTGTTCTCCCAGTTTGTCTCTCCTCTTATGAGGAGATTGTCATATTGGATTAGGGCCCTCTGCAAAGACCCTGTTATCAAAAAAGGTCACAGTCATAGGTACCAGAGGTTAGGACTTAAGTATATCTTTTTGGGGTATGCGGTTCAACCCATAACAGGTGGGCACTGTTACAACCAAGAGAACCAATGTGAAGAGGCTAAGTAATTTGTCCAAGTTCATACAGTTCTACAACTAGTAATTGGTAAATTAATCTCTATAGATTTCAGTTTTCTTATCAATAAAGTGGGGATTTATACCCACCTCATAGTTTAGTTATGAGCATAAGGGAGGTAAATGTCTGTATCAAAACACCCTTCGTCCACAGCTAAGCATTTGCCCGATACTGTTATCCATATATGCTCCCTCCAGACAGGCCAGAAAGGGATCTAGGCATTCTGTCTGGGCTCAAGAAATGTTGAGGTATATGAGTTGTAGCCAATTGCAGATGGAATGTTTTCTAAGAAGAATGATTTGAAATGACTGAAAGGCACCATTTACATTCTTTCAACTCATCTTTTTAGAGCTGTCTGCTATCTCTGCTCTCTCTCGGGTTGAGAATATCAAGTTGAGATGAATTGTTCTTGCTTTGCTGTTTATCCTGGGTTCACCTGTGGCACAGGAACCACTGTAACTTTTGCAAGTTGGGTTCCTCACTCCAGGGTAGCATCTGGGCATCTCACCATGTGGAAGGGGCCTACAGCCAGATCTCAGGGCCAAAGCCCATCCATAGGGACCCAGGAGCGCTTGGGGGCTCAGCTGTGGAGGCTGAGGGTTCGGATATGCAGCTTAGTCCCTGTGCAATAGAAGTAGAGGAGGCAGCGTGCAATCAAGGGTTAGGAGTGCAGCTTCTGAATATTAGGGCCTGGGTTCAAATCCCAGTTTAGCCATGTGCCATGACCTTTGTTTGGTCTTTGACAAATCACTTAACTTCTCCAAGCCATTATTTTAACCTATAGAGTTCTATGAAGATAAAATATTGAAATGTATAATGTAGCTCTTAGGACTGAATGTGGCACTTGAAAAGCATTCATTGAATGTTAGAATTATTCTAATTATTTTATTTATTATCTGTTTCCCACAATGGGATGAAGGCAGAGACCTGTCTGTTTTGTTCTCCATGGAACCCACAGGGTGTAGCTTAGTCCTGGGATTGAGTAGATGCTCAGTATGTACATGCTGAGTGAAAGAGTGAATGAAAGAATAAATTCTTAGTCCTAGGTTCTTTGACGTCCTTCCTTGCCTTGCACTGAGGCCTCTATCCAAAGCCCCTCTTATGTGGGGGCAATGAAGACATCATAGAAACAAACTCAGCGGGGAGCATTGGGTGCCATGGAAAACTCAGAAAAGGCACTTCTATCTGGGAGCAGGGGTAGTACAGGCCTGCCTGTGGAATGAAGTACAAGTTGAAGCTTAGAGGATGGGGAGAAGCTTGGAGAAGGGGAGCTGGGAAGGTTGTGGCCCCCACAGGAATCAGGCTGTGTGGTGGCCTGGTGGGGAGAGCCACAGTCACAGTGTTGGGGGTTCCCATGACTTCTGGGGGAACAGGACACGCCAGCAGAGGCACTCGCCCACACTCTCACGCACGAAGGGAAGCCAGCCCTTCTCCAGGATTATTACCTAACAGGTGGACCTCACTTGAAGCTGCCTGGATCTGAGAAAATAGCAGCTGGATCAGAGGGCCCTCATTCAATTTACAGACAAATTAACTTTCAGATTCCTGTTGCTCCCTACTGCCTTAAAAATAAAATTCGATTTCCTGAAGTTCGACTTACACAATTTGTTAGGAAAAACATCTGTGGTGTAATGTGATCATGTCAGTCACCTTGCTTGAAACCGTTCAGTGGATTCTCAACTGTATTCAAAAAGCCTTCCTGCAGCCTCTGCCCCCTCCCACACCCCAGCCCTCCTCTCTCAGCTTCTGCCCACCTGCCACCTTACTTCCTTCTCTTGCCCTACCCACACAGGGCTGCTCCACAGGCTCTTCCCTCTCCCCTGCAATGCTTTTCCCTCTCTTTTTAGCTACCTGACTCCTCATCCTTTGCATCCCAGGCTCTGCATCACTTCCTCCAGGAAGCCCTCCTTGATTCCTGAGTGGGCCAAATTCTCCTCCCTTTGGCTCCAATTGCTCCCCCACCCATCCCCTCCCTAATGGGGTTTTGTCACACAGTTAGGCAATTGTTGACTTGCCTGTGTAACTATTTCCTGTTCACCTCCCACACCTGAGCATAAGCCATGGGGCAGGGACCCTGCCTGCCTTTGCTTATCCCTGTGCCTGGCAAGTCCTTGGAGGTTCATCCCTCCATGTTTGCCTCTGTGGGCCAGTCTTCTCCAGGTTGTTTTGGGTCATGAGCACCGCTAACATGGATGTGGCCACCTGCTCTGTGCCAGGTGCTTACAGGTCTGGTCTCACCCAGTGGAAAGGTTTATGGCCACGGTTCCACCACTTACTAGCTCTACACCCATGGGCAGTCTATGCAGCCTCTCTGTGCCTCATTTTCTCATCCATAAAATCAGACTAAAAATAACACCTCATTCATTGAGTTGTGAAGATTAAGTAAATTAATTCATGTCCGGTTTATTTCCTCACAGTTCTGGCAGCCAGCAGGTCACGGTCAGGGTGTCAGTGGGACTGGTTTCTTGGGCCTCTCTCTCCCTGGCCTGCAGAAAGCTGCCCTCTGCATCCTCTGTGGTCTTCCTGGAATTTCTTGGGTGTCCAAGTCTCCTCTTCCTATACAGACACCAGTTGTACAGGATTCAGGCCCACCTTAACAGCCTCATTTTAACTTAATCACCTTTTTAGATACCCTATCTCCAAATAGAGTCACATTCTGAGGTACTGGGGGTTAGGGCTTCAGCAAAGGAATTTTGGGGGGAACACTACCTAATTCAGTACTATGAGTATCCCCATTTTATGGCTGAGGAAACTGGAGCACAGAGTGGTTAAGTCATTTGCCCAAGGTTACACAGTTGGCAAGAAGAGGTTTAGAAATGCAAGCCCAGGTGGTGTAAACCCCAATTCCACTCTCAGGCATTAGACAGATGGTCTGTTTCCTGGCTGTCCTCCTCTGAGGAACACCAGGGCCTTTCCTGTTGGAGCTGGTTTGTGTCTTAATGGCTGGGGGTGGGGGTGGGAGTAGAAAAATCAGGATCCAGGGGTCCCAGAGGCCTCTCACTTGGCCCTTTGCTCCCTTCCAGCCCTTGTTCAAGGGCAGCTGCCACACCTTTGAGGGGATTGAGGCCTGTCCTGCACCAGGGCTGAGATGGAGGCTGAGGCCATGATGCAGTAACAGGGAAATGAGAGGGTCTCAGGGTTATTGATTCCAGGGTTTTCTCCCTCTCCATCATTCATCTGTTTGATTTTCCAGGAATTCTCAGAGGCTTTTTGGAAATAATCATATTTTATTGGTGAAAG
This sequence comes from Manis pentadactyla, assembly GCF_030020395.1. NCBI lineage: Eukaryota > Metazoa > Chordata > Mammalia > Pholidota > Manidae > Manis > Manis pentadactyla. The sequence continues at coordinate 84,663,552 of NC_080027.1, forward strand.
ATTTAGGAAAAAAATAATCAGAGTAAACATAGTAAGAGAATATGGAAATAAAACAAAAGTACATTCAATGGAAACTAACTCTCAGTCTGGACCCAGTCTCCTCATGCAGAGACAGCCAATGTTAGAAACTTCTTGTCTCCTTGAATTGTTCTCTGAGTAAATGAACACTAGGTAAATTGTATATGTCTCTAGGTATGTACAATGTATATAGTACCTTTCAGTTTTATACCTGGTGGTGTTCTGTACCTATTATCCGGCATCTTGCATTTTCTCAGTTGTTCTGTATTAGCACATACACTTGTGCCTCATTTTAGTTGGGTGTCTCCAAAAGCAGACCTTGAGCAAGGATTCAGGTGTAAGGAATTTATATATGGGGTTGGTCCCAGAGGGAAGAGTGGGTAAGGAAAGGGGAGGAGAGCCAATAGAAGGTGCACTAATGAGCAGCCGACTGCTGTGGGCACTGGGGACACAAGTAGAGTCATTGCAGCGAGTGGTCATCCACTTCCCTCTCATTGGTTGCAGGTTATTCCTAGGGACATCAGCTTCTGGAGGCTTCCAGCTTGCTTTCAGGCCAAGAGATCAAAGTGGATGCTTGAGCATGGGACACCAGAGTGAATGAACTGTGCCCCAAGCTGTAGGGGCTCTGCAGGGTGGCCTGCGGGGCATGGGAGAGGTGCCGCTCACATGTCTTCTACGAACCTCATCCTCTTGTGATGGATGCCTACCTTCCATGCACAGACAGCGATGATGCTGTTGCCAGATTCCCTGCCAATGAACTGAAATGCTGTCCTGATGCTCCACCAGGTAGACAGTCTGCAGAGACCTCCTACTGTGGAGTGGCCAGCTGGAATGATGGCCATCTTCCCTCTCTCACAGTTGCTTGGTCCTCTCCAGCCTCTTCCTGCCTCCTGCACATACCTGCTTGGTGCCCACAGATGTCATCTGGATCTGTCCATCTCACAGGGCCCAGCAGCCTGGGCTAGGAGGGGTCTGTGGGAGAGCTCAGGCCCTTTGGCTTGGGCTGTGGGGGGAGGCTAGCAGGTCACAGCAGAGGGTGGTTTCCACCTTTCTCCACGGTTGGATGAGGGTGTCTGTTGGCAGATCAAAGGACTTTTTGTTATTTTATTTTCCTTTCCAGTGGCTTCTTGCTGGGGAAGCAGGCTGCAGAGCCAAGGCAAACAGTGGCCTCTGAGGCAGCTGCCTGTTTGTTCTGCCAGAGGCTGAGTGAGATGAAGGTCGGGCTTTGGGGCTGCAGAGGGGCTAAAGCTGGGGCCACAGGTGGGAGCTTGCACAGGGCTCTGCCTCCTTGGAGCCCAGAGACCAGATGGGGACACCTGGGGCCAAGCTCAGAGCCTAATGCAACCTGGGAGACCAGGGAATGTGGTGTCACCATGGAATAGGGGAGCAGGGTACAGGCTCCTATATAGCTGGACCCAAGCCTAGACCCAACCTGTGTATTGCTGTCTCCACTGTTTCCCAGTTGAAGAGATGGGGAGAGCACTGAACTGGGAGTCCAGAGAATCAGAGCTTGGGGTCTTGTCTTGCTTTGGCTCGAACTAACTCTCCTTTCTGCAGTGCACTTGACATCTCATTCACATGCTGGGGGCGGGGACTGCTTGTGCACTGGGTCTCCTCCTGACTCTAGAATCTCCCCTTGGAGTCTCAAGCAGGGAATATAACTGAAAAGCCTCAAATTCCTGGGAGAAAAGTGCTTAGGAAGCCATGGCATGGTTGTTGATGGAAGTGGGGGTGTTGTTTAAATAAGAGCACGAGGGGAAAATCCATCAGCATTATTTTCAATAGCCGGAATGATATGCATAACATTTCCTTCCTTTCATTTGATAATTTTTCCTTCTCAAAGTAGTTTGAAGAAGGAAAGAGTCTGATGATTTGCTGCACAATGTGCTCAAATAAAAATATTCTCTTTAAAAAGTGGTTGCTATGTAATTGAACTTAAATAACGGGCAATTTTTGTTTCTAGGTAGCCCACCACTCACAAAGGTCTACTCAAACCTACTTGAGATGTGTGTGTTTATGTGCATGTGCAAAGGAAAAAAGATCTCACTGATAGAATCTTTTTTGGCAAAACAGTTATGATGATAATATATTTAAAGCTGTGTGCATGAGTTCATGCATGTCTGCTGGTGAGAAATCTATGGGGTTAAAATTAAACATTCTTCTACAAGGATGAGTTCCAAAGGCAGCTGTAGAGTCCAAGCAGCATTTGGACGGCGGCTGTAAGTGGGGATTCTGGCTTCTGCGTCCCACAGATCTGAGTTCATGTCCTGGCTCTGCCCCTCACAGACTGCATGACCTTTGGCAAGTGTATTATCCTGACTGAGCCTCAGTTTCCTCATCTGGGGAAAAGGGACAGTGCTGGCTCGATCAGGTGCTGGGCCCTACTCCCTTCCCTTTTCTCTACAGAAGCACAGCAGAATGTTTCCATACACATGATCGTATTTGATGCCCACAAACCTAATTGGGGTGAGATTTTTAATCCTTATTCAGAGGAAGGGAAACCTGAGGTGCCAAGATTACAGAATTCCTGTGAGGCCTGGCCTTTCCCATCCAAAGGGTAGGGTGGCCTGTGAGGTCTGTTGGATCCAAAGAGGGTCTCCTGTCTAGCTTGCTGTAGTTGTTCATCCCTTCTTTCTTTCTTCCATTGTGTGCACACTAGACTTTTGCTGAAGATTTGGGGCTGAGGGTGGTAAGTCGGGCTGGTGTAGAACCACCCAGCCCAACACGCACAACACACTTCTCTGGGTCTCCCCACCATAAGGAGCTCCCTCCCAGCTCATGCCCAGTGCTGGGCTCTCCTGCCCTCTCCTCTCCCTCCCAAGCTTCTCCCCAGCCTCAGACTCCCTCTGTGCCTTCCTTTGAGGACACAGAATTTCTGCCCTCATGGTCTCATCTGGAGGATGCCTTTCCCCTCATGGGTGACTCAGTCTACCCACTGCTGCTCCATAGAGAATTACAGGGGAAACAGCCTCTCCCACTCACAGCTGAGCCTCCGTTCCTGCCGCACAAAACTCTCCCTTTGCCAGATACCCTTTCTTGACAGTGCTGGCTGGGTCCTGGCTGGCATACTTCTGATGTGGCCTAATTCCCTGAGACTGAACTACCCCTCGGTACACGGAGGCACATGGAGGAGAACACTGTTCTTAAGGGCCCTCTTCAGGGGAGTGGCAGGTCTGGGTCTGTATTCTTCTATCACTTCTGTATTCTGGTCTCTGCTGTCAGGTAACTGGAGGCAGTGAACAGAAGTAGCATCCCCCATCTCGCTCCCCCAACCCAAAATTCAGGAGCTGATGGTGTGAGTCTGCATATACACATCTTTGCTTGTGTGGGCTCCTGGCCCGAAACTGTGCCTTAAGGAGTCAGTGAGGGCTGTGTTGGAAATAAGTGGGATGTTGAAGGCAGCAGAAAACTGTTATCTTTGTGATGAGGAGAAATGGGATTTGGGTGAGGCCTTTCCAGGCCCGGTTAGTGGGTAACAGGAGGAGAGCCAGGTTAGAGCCAGGGCCTGTCAGGTGGATTCTGGCCCTGCCACTTTTGGTTTGTGTGACCTCTGGCTGGCTGAGTCTTGATACTTCCCTTTCCTTCCAAGTGAAGCTCACAGTAAGAGCAGTGCAGACTGGTGGAAGGCTGAAGACACTGAGAGTCCACAGTGCCAAGAGAGGCAGAGCAGCCACACATGGCCCAAGTTTGGGGAGGGGGCTGAGCTAGACCCTATGGGAAGATGTGTGCCCCAGCTGGGGAGCCTCCCACATACTGCAGCCATTCCTGGAGTCCTGCCTTCACTTCCTGGTTATGGACCAGTGTGCTGGGTGCCTTCCTGGCCACACCTGGCAGCCTCAAAGATCCATAGAAGGAAAAGACGTGGGAGGTGAGATAAGCTGCTCCTGAAGGAGGAAATACAGTTGTAACACAATCCAAGGACCCAGTTTTGGGCACATTTTGCTAAAAATGGTCTCAAAAGGCAGATTTGCAGATGTTAGGGAACTTTTAGTATTTTTGAGTTTTTAAAACAATTTATAGCCTGAGTGAGGGGAGAAATAAAAGAGTGAGCCCTCTGGCCTGGTTGTAGACAGAAAATGAGATTGCTTGGTTTTCATCTGCAGCAAAATGCTCTGTGAGTTTTTCTGCAAATGCTAATAAAGACAGAAAGTGGTGAGACAGCAGAGGCCTCCTGGGCTGCTTCTGGAAACACCCCACATTGGAACCCCTCCCTGGGTTTGTGTGTATTATCACTTTGGAAAAGGGCTATTTTCAGCTAGGTCAGATCACTGATCACAGCTGCATTAGGGAAAATCTCTTTCTCACAGCCCAGGGATCTGTAGGAGGATGACACCTTGTCTGCTCTTGTCTGTGGCCTCGTCTCTGTGCTGAGATCCCAGCCTGCGGCTAGCCCAGGCACTGTCTCCACTGTTTACTGCTTAGTGGGGAAGACGTGAAACAGATGTGACTGGTTTGAGCTGAATGAGGTTACTATCATGTTTCTGGCCTTTCCAGTCTTTCCTAATTGGTTGCGAAAGGCCCCCTAGAGCAGAGAAAAAGAGCCCTAGATTAGAAGTGGGGAGTTGTTCAAGTTCTGGCTTTGACATAGCCTCACTGTGTGACTTTGGGAAAGATACTAGCCCTCTCTGAGTTTGTTATCTATACATCTCAGGGCAAAAACCAAAACCAAAAGCGCAGTATGGCAGAGGTAAATTATCTTCACAGCTAGCTTCACAGGGTTGATGTGGGAATCAGAATCAAATAAGCTGAAGAATGAGACCAGGCCTAGGTTTGGTGCTTCTCTGTTTCTCTGTAACCATCCTGGGTGTGAGAAGGCTGAGCCACTTATAGAAGTAAGGGTTTCTGGGGCCAACAATGAACAGGAGGAGTGGCATGATGTGGTTGCTGGATGGCAAATTCTTTTCATCTTGAATGCCAACTCTGATCGATTGGTGGGCTTGCTTGGGCCCAGCTGAAGGGTGGAGGGAGCTGTGCTATTCAGGCCCAGTGGAAGGATCAGGCTCAGCTAAGATCATTTATTGATGGCTGGAGGAGGGCAGAGTGTAGAGAGACCTGGGGGATTCTAGCGTACTAGATAGACCCTGGGAATCGGAGAACTGGATGCTCTGCTGTCCCTGGCTTTGTTGCTATATGACCTAAGGAAATGGTTCTTAACTGGGCTAGATTTTAAAAATTTATTTCTGGTTGTCTCCATCCTCAGAGTCTGGTTAGTACTGTGGGGTTGGACCAGTGCAGTGCTATGTGTATTTTAAAGAGGCTGCTCAAGTGATTTCAATGCACTTTCATCCTGATAGAGGAACACTCACCCATAACCAAATGCTGCCCTCTGGGCCTCCCAACCTCCATCAGAGAGAAGGGCTTTGCAGATGAGTGATAGGTATATTAGAAGGAGCAAAGTTTTCCTGGTCATGCTAGGGTTCAATCCTTACTGTGCCTCAATTTACCATCTTGGTGACTTTGGGTGAGTTATTCAGTCTGTCTGAGACTCAATTTACCCATTAGTAAAGCTAAAAGAGTAAAACCCATATCAAAGGATTGTTTTGGGGTTAGGACAAGACAGTGACTAGAAAGTGCACAGTCTACCTGGTAGCCATGGATGTTTGGAAGACCTACATTTACCCTCTCCCCACAGCCAGCCTGGTGCTGTCCCTCATGAGAATCAGTGGTTTCAAGGTGGGGCCACCTGGACCCAGTGCTCCCTTTGTGGTTGTTGGGGTCTCTGGGTCCCTGGCAGTGCCCTCCTCCCAGCTAGGCCCTGTGCACTAGGGCCTAATTTGTATGGTAGGGCATGGGCTGCCTCTGGCCAGCAAAGACCAGGCCTCCAGGAGAGGTGATGAATGTGGCAAATGTTGCCAGTCATGGTGCCAGGCACTCTTGCACAGGCAGGAATCGGCTTGCTTTGTGGGGTGGCTGGTGCTGGGACCATGCTGTCTTCACTGCCTGCCCCTTGGTGCCTTCATTCTTTAACCTGTTCACAGCAGGCAGGAGCAGCCCTGCCCCAAGTGGATGGTTCTCAGGGACGGGAAGCTCCCTGTGGGCAGGGAGGTGTGGGAACCTTGTGACTTCCCCTCTCCAAGCTTCAGTAGCCAGAAAGTGGGTGTTAATCAGACCTGGTTCATCACTGCTGCTCAAGAATCCTAAGTGCGATTGTAAATATTACTGTTGCTGTTATTATTGGTTATAAGAAAGTGTCAAGTGAGGCATTTGGGGTTGGCTTTGGTATAAAGGATGTGGTTTGAAATGGCCTCTTTGTCTCAGACAATGTTTTGATTTATTCAACTGTGGGAATTTGAAAATGGCCCAAATGTTTTTCCTCTTCTTGTTCTCTCTCCAGCACTCTGATTTCCTCTCATTCACTCATTCGCTCAACTCCCTCTTGCTCACTCCTCCACCGTCACGTTTGTTCACACTCATCCTCTCACAGCCAGTTGGAGCTCAGGTGGGGCTTCAGATGACCCAGACATTTCTACCTCTCCCTCCGGCTCTCACTATCTCAACTATATACACTCAGACGTAGTATAGCCATTCTTACTCAACCCCCATCTCCATCTCCCCCCTTGCTCCCTGTCATTCCCACCCCTGAGTGCCAGCAGAGCCAGGAGGTCAGGAGACCCAGCTCTCGCTTTGTCTCTTTTACCAGCTGACTCCGTGGCTGTGTGACATGGGCTAGAGCACTCAGTATCTCTGGGCCACAGTTTCCTTCCTCCCAAAAGAGGCAAAGCTACGAATTTACATTTAGAGAGATCATCACTTTCTTAGCTTAGATGCTCTGAGATAAGCTTCTTTCTGCATCTTGAATTCCCTGACTCCACAAATGAGTGGATACCATCTCATTAGGCAGACTGTGCTGACCTGAAATTACTTCTTAGCCTTTTCCTGGTACTAAAGAGACATCATTTTATTTTGAACCAGAGATTAACACAAGGTCAGGAGAAAATAGAAAGTTCACCAGGATGATTCACTCTTGATTTTAGAGAGACACAACACCATAGCATGTCAGTCTGTCTCATTCCTCTGACGTCCTCCCCATTCCCAGCAGCAGTGACTGGGGAAAATCAAGATGAAGACCCTGTTTCCTGCACCAAACCCACCAGAAGGATTCACTTCTTTTTGTGTCCCCATCCTGCCTTCCCCAAGCTTCACACATGGGCAGACAGCTCGCATTTACTGAGAACACCATCCTGCTGGATCCTTTCACCAGCCCTCCCAGTTCAGTGATTCCTGCTTTAGGGATAGTGAAACTTGGGCAAGAGGAGACTGAGGGTCATAGAGTGTAACTGTGGCAGAGCTGGGGCTTCACCTGGGCAGTGGTCTGCACTTGAGCTAAGCTTTTGACCACCAAACCGAACTACCCTGAGGGGCCTAATGGTGCAAGGTGGAGCGGAAAGACATTGGACTTCAGAATGGAGTCTGTTTCAATCCCGCTGTGCTACAAAGTTATAATGAACCTGGGACAAGTTCCTTACCCTCTCTGGGCCTCAGTCACCCATTCTAAAATGGAGGAGAGGGACCAGTTGATCCCCAGAACCCCTCATAGCATGGTACTCTAGCTTTCTGGGGCAGTATATTTCAAGCAGCAATTAACAGGGTTCTGGAGTTAAATCCTACCTTTGGAGCTGTGTGGACTTAGGAGGTTTACCCAACTTCTCTGAAGCTCAGGTTGTCCATCTGCAAAATGGAGAGAAGATCAACACTTAACTGCATAAGGTTGCTGGAGGACCGAGAGGGGTAAGGTGCCCGAGACAATGTAAGTGCTCCTTTGTGTGCAGCTCGTATTGTGCTTTTATGACCTATCTTGGCAGACACTTTTGCCAGGGATGTGGGCCTAACATAGAGAGAGCCCTGCCATGAAGTTCAGGAACCCCATCCTGAAGTGACATTGTACATGGGTTGCCATGATGCCTTTGGACAAAAACATTTGGCCACCAGAATGTCTTGGGTTTCCTAACCAAGGTGCCACTTGAACATTCCAAATACAAAAGTAAAATAGATCTGAAATGATTTGGTCCAGTGACATTCAACTTGTAGCCACAGAACTGAAAGAGTGTTCCATATGCAGCCTCCAATATGAAATGACAAAGTGGAGCTGCCCTGTTGAAGGAGGTATTGAGGCTGCTTCACCCTCCCCACTGCCCACCTCCACTTCAGTATCTCAAAGGAACCCCTGGGAAACACATTTTGAGAATCACAGGCCCTTAGGTGATAGAAAATGAAACTGAGACCCTGAAAGAAACGGTAACACACCCAGGAATAAGAAAAAGCTATGTCTGCTAGAATCCTTTTCATTAGCAGTATCATTTTCCGTTTTTATAAGAGGGTTCTCCTGGGTTTCTTTGGGCCATTTATCTTAATTAATCACCTAGAGACGTGTCTTTCAATATTGACACTTACTTAGCAGCTGACATTTCTGAATTAGTTTCTCTCCTATCTTTCTAACAGCCACAGGTAAAGACTGGATGGATATTTATTGTTAAATCAAGGAAAATGGGGTTGTTTATTTGGAAGCTTTTGAAACACAGTATTTACCCAAATAATCCTGCCTGAGTCTACAGGTTTTTGGAGACCTAGTAACATGTATTTGACCAAATAAATAAATAAATAAATGGTAACCAGAATGAATCCAGAGATGAGGTGCTTTGGAGGGGCTCTCAAGAGCCCTATTTAAATGAGGCACCTCTCCCCACTCTCTCCCCTTCCCTCTTTGCACCCCCTCAACCAATTTGGTTTTGCAGATCACATGGTATTCTTCCCTCAAAACCTAATTTCCACACTGATTTAGTCAGCAGTGACCTGTCACATGAAGAGCTTTAGTGAGAATCAATAGGATGGGTCCCTGGTGCAGGCTTTACACCTGCTGCATGTAAAACAAGCCTGCAGGGAAAGCAAGATTGATGCTGGGAAAACATCTGGGGTGTCATAGCACAGTGGGCCCCCCTGCCCATTTTAAAGGTGAGGTGACAGGGCCCAGAGAGGCTTGGTGACTTGCCCAAGGTCATGCAGTGATTTATAGGCAGAGCCCATGCCCTCCAGGGTTCCCGTTCTGGGGCCCTTTCCGACACACTGAATCGCCTTCTTGGCAAAGCCAGACTGCCCTTTGCTTTATGATCTCAGTAATACACCAGTTCTGCACTGCCTGTGTGGGCAAAGGGAGAGACAGAATGAACTATTAATTAGAAGTTGGCTTTTGGAGTACATAAATGGGTTTAGCTAGAGGCGATGCGATCAGAGCAGGCAGAGAGGTGTTCTGAGACATTTGCCTAGCATACGTCCCAGTGTGACTGGAGCTTCAAGAACAGAGAAGATGCTGACTCTGCCTGCAAGTGTGGGAGAGACACATGTGAATTCAATTCAAGGCTGGCTAGGCTTGTGCTTGGCTTCCCAGCACACTGTGTGCTCTGAGAGTGGGTGGAAACACAGTCTTCCCTAAGCCTGACCCTAGCAGCCTGGCGGATGTGTTTATTTCTTCCTTTTCCACTGGGGAGGCAGACATCTGGCAGAGTGGTTAAGCAGGCAGCCTCTGGTGCCTGGCTGCCTTGAGTTCAGATGCCATCTCTTAACTTACTGCCTGGAGCTGTGATCTGAGGCTAACTGTGTGGGCTTCCATTTCCAGATCTGTAGTATGGGGATAGTAATGAATGGTACCATTCTCACAGGGTAGTGGAGGGGCCTTAATGAGATAATCCTCATCAAGTGCTGAGAGCAGTGCCTGGGACAGGCAAGCGATTTGCAGATTATTAGGTGAGTATGTGTTTCTCCCTTTAAAGGATAATGTTTTTCACCTTTTTTCTGATTATAAAAGTCACTTGTATACATATGCCAATTACCTAAAGATATCCAGTGGTAACATTTTGCATTATTTCTGTTCAGTTTTTCTCTGTGGCGCGCATAGACACGTGCGTGCCTGTGTGTATGTGTGTAATTGGGCATGCACTGACAAAGCACAATTTTCAAAAAATTATACATCCTATAAAATGGCATGGGTCAAAGACTGATTTAACTCATTAATGAGGGAACCAGCAGAATGGCAAAGCTGCTTCTCCAGAGAATTAGAGAAACAGTGGTTAGACAGGTGCTAGAGAGAAAATGCTGGAAAAAGATGGTAGAATAGGATACAAACTTGGTTAATGCCCTATAGGGTAATAAAATCATAACCTTTGGGGTTATCTTTTCTATCAGACCAAAAAAATGTACAAGTTCACTTGTAACTTCACATAAGTCACAGTTCTATTCCTTTGAATCCCTTAGATAATTAAATAATCCTTGGGTGGGCCTGTCTAACAATGCTCCAATACGATGTTGAAAAGACAGGCCTCTCCATGCCTTATTTCCAAGTTTTGGATCTTTGTCTTAACAATATCTATATATTCTTTCTGATCATACACTAGAAAACCTTGTGCACCTCACCTTCTACACTTAATATTACATCACATTCATTTTCAAAAGAAAGTTTTGAGGAAGACCAGGAATCCCTCAAAGGGTGTGACCTACTCTTAAGCCCAGCCTGACTGAGCACCCCCTACCTTGGGGTCCCAGGCAGTTTGCACTGCCTCAGTCGCCCTTCATGTTTTGTTGTATTCATCAATTTCCCTGCCTGTCTCTCCCCATCTAAACTGAGTTTCTTGAGATCAGAAATATGTTGAGCTAGCTGCCTTCCTGATGCTTCTCTCCCAAGGACCTAATAAGCAGCCCAGAATGATCCTTCTGACTTGCTGGCTGAGAGGGTGAACATGGGTGGCAAGGGGTCTGGCCTTTGTCTGTTACAAAGGCTGAACCGTGCTATTAGGAACAAGCAGGGCTCCTCTTCCCTACTTGGCTGTGTCCTCCTGTTGAGTCAGAGAAGCTCCAAACTCCCACACAGTGTCACAGCCCTTTTACCACCCCCTGCCCTGATTCTGCCACTTAATTGTTTGGAGTGCTAGACACAGTCTAGAAAACCATCTTGTCTCTTCTCTGTAGAACTCTCTAAGATTGAGCTTTATGAGTTCCTAACTTTCTTTCCTCATTAAAGTCCTAAAGGGGTAAAAAGTTCTTGGCCACCTCGAACTAGGGAGAGAACAGTGTGACTAGAAGGATTAATCTCCACACTATGAATTTTAAAGCGCTCCTGTTCCCTGTGTTGGGAAAAACCCATCAAAATGCTAATGGCTCTGCAGTCTTACCTCCTGCAGACCTTTTCTGCATTAGAATATATTTACAGGGACTTAAGCAGAGAAGGATTACAAAGAGTTGGGGTACCGTTTTCCTAGATTCCACGACAACCCTGTGGGTTATAAAGTCTGAATTATTGGCCCCGTGTTGCAGAGGAAGGCTGCGGTTGGCTGTGGGGTCGGCCCCTTCACTCAGCTCCGGTTATGAGTTCTCAGCTGTTGGCTTGCTTGCTAACTGCAGGGTGGCCAGTTTGGAAACATCGCTATTACTGTTGTGAGGCTTTTTAATACTGCTTCTCGCAGAGGCAGAATATCCTTGGACAGCCATTCTCACATGTGTAAGACTGCACAGGGGATCGATCCATGTTGAGTTCAAGGTCTGGAATGTGTTGAGACACAATTTGTACTGAAGTCAACTTCAGCACTAAGCAGTCTCTGCTGCTCTTGAACCAGGTACTAGAAGCACTGAGTTGTTCTCGAACCAGGTGTCTTTGTCCAAACAGCCCAATGGCCTGAGAGCTTCTCAGAGGCTTCCTTGGGAGTTGCACTATAGGGCTGCAGGCTGGATTCAGGTGAAGTGTGGGGCCCTTAGGATGTCGACAGAAGCATGGGCTCTGGTCCCCCCTCAGCCTGGTTCAGCTCTGTGACTGTAGACAGGACGTTGGACCTCTCTGAGCATGAATTCCTCCCTTGCTAGTGAGGAGGAAGACACTGGCCGTTTGGCAGAATCATGGTGCTCACACCTCTCATTTGTTCACTCAGGTGATCCAGTGGAGTCGGGGGAGGCAGGCCGGGCTCCACCTGCAGAGCAGGTTCCCTAAACTGTCAGGGCTTCCAGGCCCCTCTGGGACCAAAGTGCCCAGGTCCTGGATGCTAGGTGCTTGCCTGGCAGGTCTGCGGGACCCCTCCTTCTGAGAAGAGTGAGCCTTACTTGGGTTGTTGATAGGATCTCCTGTGCTTTCTGTTTCCCTTACTCCATGAACAGGGCACCAAGGTTTGGTTACGTGAGAACACTGTGATTTGGGCTCACTTTCCTCATCTGTGACATGACTAGAGTGGAGGAGGGAGGAGAAGGAAGATCAGAAGTAAAGTGAGCTCCAGCAGACAGACAACACAGAGGGTGAGCAAAGGCAGGGCCACATGCATGGTGACAAGGAGTCTCACTCGGCTCCCAGAGGCTGCACATTCTACCTCCTGCTCAGCTGAGCTTTGTGGTGGCACCTGACTCATGTGGGTATTGCTGGGAAGGGCACAAGAGCCCCTGGCTGGCATATGCTGTCTTCAGTAAAGCCATAGACCTGGTGGGAGGTGGGGGAGAGTGGAGGTGATTCCTAATGATAGTTGCATTGAGAATAAACAGCTTTCCCAGTTAATTTCTGGGGTTGACACTTGCCCTTCCTCCCTGACCCTTCATACCTTCCCCAAGCCACCAAGAGCTAACGGACTCATATTGGGATTCCTTTGTGCACTGGCCAGACCCCTCCCAGGGACCCTTGCTGTGCCCAATTGCAGGGAGGGAGAGGCCCTCCACTCCCGGAGCAAAAATAAATCCCAGTTTTTTTGATGATGTCATGGCTCCCACTTCAGCCCCATTGTGACCATGGGCACAATTAGCAGGCTCACCCAGGGACTCATGTGGACAGGGGTGATGCTGAGTGACAGGTCATGCGCTGCTGGGAAGCTCTTCCTCCTTCATGAAGACCAGAGCAGGTGGAGAGGAGGCAAAGATGAAGGGCTTGGATGGCTTCATTAAGAGCTGCCCCAGGGATTGTTGTGATTCAGGGCGGCAGGCCTCTCCCTCTTCCCCACCCCACAGCAACCCCCTGCATTGCTAATTTAAAACAAAGCAAAACAAAGCCTGGCATTCTTTGGAGCCATAAACTATTACCTGTCAACAAGTGATGCATCAGGCTGGCAGTGGCCCAGCCTGGATCCTGTGGCCTGGTGTTGGATGGAGAGAGGGACTTGAGGGTGAGCTGGTTTCCAGGGTCTTGCAGAGGACACAGGGCTCAGAGGGATGGCTGTTCTACCTGGAAGCCAGGAAGAGATGTAGGGTGGCTAGAGAGGACAGAGAGAAAGGGAGGGAGGGTGGGAGAGGCAGAGACACTGCTGGCAGGAGCTAGCCGGGAAAAAGCTCATTATTGGGCTCATCACCTCCTTCCCTCCCTCCTTGCCTTTTCGCTGCTTCTTGCAGGAAGAGTTTCCAGCTCTCCAGCTCTGAAAATCCTACTGACTTGGGATTCTAGGATATCAAGAGACTCTAAACCAGAGATCTCCAACATTATCTGGAAACTTAATATATAAAATATTAGAAATTCCAGCTGTTGTGAATTACCTGTTAGGGTGTGTGTGGGTTCTATCTGGTTTTTGTGTGGATCCCTGAAGGAGAGGGGGAAGGGTCCAAGGTATAACTTGGAACCACTGATCATGGCCACTACTACTTTTTACAGAAAGTAGCAGCAGATTCTATTTTACGTAATCCCTGTGTTCTCTGTTTATCCAGTGCTTATTTTGTGCTAAGAATTGTAGGAATCACTATCAATCCATTAGCTCATCTAATCTCGAGCTCAGGCCAGTGAGGTAGGACTATGACTGTCTACACCCCACAAGGGAATGGCCTGAGGCTTCGTGGGTGAGGAACTTTCCCAAGGTTACATGAGTGGCAAGTGGCAGAGTGGGGATTCAAACCAGACCTGTGGGCCATGAAAGGCTGGTCTCTTGAGCATAGTGCTTTACTGCCATTCAATGCTGAGTGTTCCTCACCTACCACCTACTTTGTCCCACATTGCAGACAGGCAGAAGGCTCTAGTGGGGGATTTGTTCCCACACAAGCCCACTCACAGGTAACCGTCCAAGTAGTGCTGTGCTGTCCACTCGGCCTGTTGTCTTCAGCCATGTAGGTCCCCCCTGGATGGCATCTTTGCAGGGAGCATGGGGCTTCCATCGGCAGCTGTACATGTGCCCTGAACCTGGCAGCTTGTCTCTCGCAAGCCTGTCACAGGCTGGCCTGTTGGACACAGTTGGCAAATCAGCTGCCCCATGGGCCAGAGCTCAATGTAGATACAGGGAACCTTTGGTCTCCTTGTGGTGCTGTTCTTCACCCGTGGATCAGTGCAGGCCAAGGCAAATGGTAACTCTGACCCCTCCTTCCTGAGGCCTCACCTCCAGATTCACAGCTAGAGCAAGGGGTCCAGTGGGATAGAGCTGGAGGCCCACAGTGCTTGACCCAGTAGTCTTCTCAGATCCATAAACTCTGGAGACTAAAGCAGGGTACCATTCATAGCTGCAAAAGGCCCATTCATTTCCTCTCTTTTCTCCATTAACCTAGTTCTGCCTTTCCACTATTCACTTAACCCATTCTTTTATAGATCCACTCACCTTCAGTCTTTCCTTCTGTCCATCCCTGCAGTCGTTCATCCTTCTACCCATCCATCCATGCATGCATCCATCCATCTTTCCATCCTTTCATCTCTGCATCTCATCATCCATTTCTGCATTCACGCTGCATCCATTCATCCATCCATTTATCTTTCCATCCCTGTAATTATTCATTCATCCCTGCAACCAACTACAACCTAGCTCCTCTTTTCCACCTTTCAAGTTATTTTACAGATCCATTCTCTACTCAACCATCCTATCCATCTATCCTAGCAATTATCTACCCATCCAACTATTTTCCAGGTCAGAAACTGGGACCACAGAATAAGTAAGACACCATCCCTATCCTTGAGGAACTCATGGTCTGGTAGATGAGAAAAATCACATGAACAAAAAACCTACTGTGCCATGTACTCACTCTATTACCTGAACACATAAATTGTATAGGAGCCCAGAGAACAGTGATTAATCATGGCTGTGGAGGTTTAGGAAGGTTTCTCAGAGGAGATATTGAAGGAAGGTTTTGAAGGATGTATAGGAGTTTGCCAAGTGCTTGGGAGAGCAGGAGGGAGTGCAGTTCAGTTTAGGAAAGGAAGAAGGAACTTCTAGGCAGAGTGAATGGCAGAGAGGTTGGGCTGAGCATGTTGGTGGGGTGTGTGAGTCCAGATCAGTTCGGTTAGACTGTGGGGTGCATGCATGTTGTGAGGACCTGAAGACAGGCCTGGAAAGGGAACCAATGGAAAGGGCTAAATGATAAAAGGCCCTGTGTATTGGCAGAGGGAGGCCAAGGAACTCACTGCAGCAAAAAGAGACACATTTTATGGGCTCTGCCTGATAGCAAAGAAGAGGGTTGCTTGGCAGGAACATAAGTAGCAGGCTGGAGGACTAGCTAGGAACCCATCTGCAGCAAGCAGACAGGCCATGATATGGCCATGACAGGAGCGATGGGGATGGAGAGTTAGGGATGATGGGGGACACAGGATGGAAGGGAAACAATGACCAGGAGAACAGAGAAAAGTCTTTGCTCTTGGTGTTGGTTACGCAGGGGTGCTCTGTTTGTGAGAATTCAATAGGCTGTACATTTACAATGCATGTACACCATTGGGTATATATGTTCTATTTCAGTTTTAAAATAGAAGTTCTATTTCAGTTTTAAAATAGAGTAAGGAAAATCTATGGTAGATATTAAAGTCTCTCATCTGGGTCCTATCTAGGATGCTGATGTGGCTCTCAGAATATTTCTTATGAATTGGGTGCTGGTTTCCCTCACACAGTGCAAATTTGCTTTGTTTGGAAGAAAGAAGAGGAGGCAGAAGATCTTAGTTTTGAGCTTGGCCTTGCCAAATGGAGGGCTTGACTAACTGTCATCATATTCCCTGCTATTGATTAAATGCTTACTATATTTGACAGGTTCTAAAGCACATTTTATTTTTTTATTTAAGATCTCTGAAACCAGGATGCATCATATAAAAATTGACACATCAGAATTAATTAACTTAATGGGCAGTGTTTTATCTTTCTTATGAATCCATAAAATAATGATGTGATTATAATCCATTGCATCTTGCGTTCAAGAAGTAGGATATTGTGTGCTGGGCTCTCTGTTGAGTCCCGTATATACATTCTTCATGTAATCTTCACAGCATCTTAGGGACTGTCAGCTGTTGTTAGCCCTGTTTCCCAGCTGAGGAGTTGAGGCATGGTGTAGGAAGGTCACTTTCTCAAGATCAGAGAGCTGGTTAGAAGTGGACTGAGGATTTCAGCCTGTATATTTCAAACCTGGGGAGGATTTTGTACAAAGCAAGAGCAAGTCTGGGGCAGGGGTGGTCGCCTTTGCTCTCCACAGCCTGAGACAACCAGGTCAACAGTGAGCACCATTGCTGGGCCCACCATCTTTCAGTGCTTCTTCTTGTCACCCAGTCACAGTCCCCCGCTGGGCCCTAAACCTTGGGATTCTTTTCCCCCTCCCAGGAGGGTCCTAGCATCTAATCTGGGCCTAATTTCTCTAGTGATCTGCCCATGTTGAGGAGGGGCATGGAATGAGATCTCAGGGAAAAGGGCTAAGAAACTCCAGCCCAGCTGATCTCCCTCACACAATGCAGACTTGCTTAAATGGGAATCAGAGTCAGTGCTGGGTTTTGCCTCTCCTGGCAGATTGGTAATAAACTAATCTCCCCTCACACTGCTGGAAGGTAGAATTCCATCAAAGACAGGAAACAGCTTCAGGCCCAGGAGTGCCAAACCTGGAAAATAGTTTTGTTATTGACAGGCCCTACCTATACCACCTGACATGTAGCCCACAGCTCCTTCCTAGTGTGGCTGCAGCCTTTAATTTCACTAATGTGTGACAGTCACCCAGGCTGTGTGGTTGATAGGCACACTTGACATTAATACATGTTCTCCATGGTCCCCAGAACTCATAAAAGCTCATTATCAGTTTTGAGCTGGCAAATGTAGTTCCCTGTTCAGGTGGGCCCCATTTCCTCAGAATGGCCCCAGGCAGTGGGGCAGTGGCTATCTGAGTGAGCCAAGGAATCAACCCCTCCCTTTGTCCAGGGACTCAGCCTCCCAGGCCACTGGAAGGGGACCAGAAAAGCAACTCCATATGCAGAACCCAGGTTCAAATTTGCATCCAAGAAAAGGGGCTGTTTCTGCCTGCCATTGGAGGGGAATTGGTCAAGTATCTTGGGAAGGCAGTTTAGTTTGACAGGATCTATTCTGATCTGGAATGTGCGGAGCCTCTGCCCAGCCGGCCCATTCCAGGGATCCAAGCTTTGGAATTGCAAGAACATTTCCACACAGAGATGTGGGCTCCAGGAGGATCACTGCAGCAAGGCTTAGTGGGCAGAAATGGAAACAGCCTACATACCATGGTGGGAGATGTAAATAAATTATGGTCCACGTCTAGTATGAGTTACTGTGCAGCTGTTATCTATATGTTCTCACACTCATGTGTAGACATGGTATCACTGATGACTGGGGCTATAGAGCATGTGTCCTAGGATCCCATTTGTGTAAAAAGTCACACTGCATGTGGGCCTACACAGGCACATGCGCACACATACATGCACACACATATGTGATTACACAGACAAGTCTAGAAGGTGACATTACAAAGATTTTGCAGTGCTTCTATCTGTTAAATAGGATAGATAGGTAAGGAAGAACTTTCGCTTTTGTTGCTCAAAATCATTATATAAGTATACACATAGATATCCATATGCACATATATATGTAATGTCTATATGAATATGGATCTACATATGTGTGTGTGTGTGTATAGCTCATAAATTCCTATGATTGTGTGGCCCATGATACATAAGGTCTCCTGGGCTGACACTGCCTGGGCAGACATCTGAGGTAGAGACGGCCAAATAAAATGAGGTCACGTCCTCTGGCCACACCTGCTCCCCATTAGTTCGCAGGGAGTTCTAAGGACCTCTTCTATGTGGAGGGTGCCCTGATACTGGGGTCTATAGAGTAGGCCTTGAACTCACTGCTCTCCCGCTGGCACCTCTCCCAGTGTGGAGATGGTACCTGCATCAGGCTTGACTTCCCAAGTTCTAGTCCCACCTCTGCTCCAATTCAAGGGTATGACCTTGTGCAAATTATTGAACTCTTCTGAGTTTACGGTGCTCAGCTGTAAAATGGCAATACTTCCTTACGAGATCATACAGGGTATCAGGATTATTGTCATTATCATTTGAGATGACATGAAACTTGATCTGGGCTTTTACTGTGCAGCCTGGTCATTGAGGGCAGGAGTCTGGGAGAGAGGGAGATTGCAGAGCTTGGCTGTCCCCTCTGGCTGTAAGTTTTGCTTTTTTGTGTCTTAGCTGTGCATGTGAACAAAGAGGCCTCCCAGGACGGGCCTAAGCTGTGGCTGGCAGGTGTGTAGCCTAGGCATGGTGGATTTGATCTCCTATGACCTGAGGGCTCTTCATCAACCTGACAGAAAGGAAGTGGGGGAGAGGCTAGGCTTCTGGCCCCTGTGCTCTGTGCTGAGTTGTTTTTGTCATCACCAAAGCCCTCTCCTCTTCCTTCTTCAGAAATACCAGATCTGGAAAGTATTGGTCTGCCCCAAAAGCCTGCATTCATTAAGCAATGATTAATTCTCTTTTGCATCTTCAAAGTTACTCAGAAAGACTTTTCTGCCTGAGGAAAATGGAGTTCCCACACCAAGTTGATAATATTCTATCTAGAAGCAAAGAAATGCCATGAGATGTTGTGATTAGCATGCTTGATGTCATCACGTGGACAATATACGTGCTCCAGGGCTGATTTTGGAAGACTGTGAATATACCACAATACTGGGCTCTGGAGACACCATCCTGGTAGCCTCTATGGGGCTGGGTACTTAGTTCCATCTCTCTGGCCCTGCTGGCTTCTGCACCTTCAAAGATGGAAGTGGGGAGCAAAAACCTGCTGGGGTGGGTGCACATTTGGAATGAGGCAGCCCCCAGAAACCATGTGACCCACTAACCTTTGCTTTTGTAAAATTTATGTCTCTTTCTTCTCCTTGTAGAGTTTGTCCTGAAGCCACAATCAGAAAGAGACTGTAAGAGAATCTTGACACTTTGAAAGGAAAAGACAGCAGTTGAAAGAGGTATGATGTGGCAACATGGTGGAGTGGCATCTTAACTTACTCCCTGACAGGGCCTAGTCTTCTGGCCTCTCTTCTCCCTGCCTTCCAGACCTTTCATTTCTGAGTGAGAGTGTTCTCAGCTCATGCTAGGGTTGCAGAGCAGACTTCATTACTGTTCCCATCCCCAGATGATTTTTAGGGAGAGGAGTGAAGGTGGGTCAAGATGGGAAAGGCTGAGGCTGAGACGGGTCTCGCCAGGGCTGGCTGCTGGCCCAGCGGGGGCTGCAGGTCACGGTTGCTCCTTAGAGTCGATCCAGGAAGTGAGGATTGAACACTGGAGAGAGAGAGCCCTCCAAGGAACGACAGAGTTCCTAGGGGTTCATGGAGGTCCAGCCTGTGTCAGAATGCTTCCCTTGCCCCACCCCCCACCTCACTGGACCCATCATGGTCTTGGGATTTCGGGAAAGAAAGATCTTCCTGGAGTGATTTCTCCACATGCCCCCTCCATCTCAGGACTCTGTTTTGGATGAAGTCCATGTTCTGTGATGGCATGGAGAAGGAGAAGCTGTGATCTACTTCTTGGACTTCATGGTTTGCCCATGATCCCAGGACTGGTGATGGGCTGGGTGGCCTCATGGAAGGTTCCTGAATAAGGAGCCAGGACATCCATTGTGTGGGCCAGTGTGGGCCACCACTGTGCTTCACGAGTCCTTATAAGCCATATCCCTCCCTGGGCCTTATTTTCTCATCCATAAAATGGGGGAGCAATGACTGGACTCTCTGTTACAGCCCACATGGCCTCAGTTGTTGAAGTTCCAAGACAAGGGTTGAACTAGAGAAAGTGACAGGTACGGTAGGGCAGCTGGAGGCAGAGATGGGGTGGGGGCCTGGGGAAGGCTATAAGAGGAGAGCAGATGTGACAGCTCCGGGGAGATTCAATAGCCAGTTGTGAGCAAAAGATCACTCAGATCCTCACTGAAAAGACCACAGAGTCTGAGGTGCAAATGTACCTGGGTTTGGGTCCCAGTTAATCAGAAGCAGCAGATAAAACCAACATTGACTGAGGGCTTCTCCATGCCAGGTGCAGTGCTAAGCACCGTCTCTGTATCATCTTCCATCCTCTCAGCAGCCCCATGCTCTTGGCACTGTTACCACCTCCACCTTAGAGAAGAGAAACCCAGGCCTCAGAGGAATTAAGTGACTTGCTCAAGGTCACACAGCAGTGAGAAATGAGGCTGAGATTTGAAGCCCCTGTCTGAACTACCCTATAATTCTTGTGTAATTTTGGGTATTACCTGCTCTGTGACTTCGATTTCAGGTTAAAAAATACTTTGAGATAAATACCTTCTCTGAAATTATGTTTCCTGAAAAGATGTAAAAATGATTTGTTTCCTTGTCACAGAATTTTTTTTAAATTTTGGGCTCTTCATAAAATCTCTGTGGGTCTTGGTTTTCTGATCTATAAAATGGCAGCATAACACCTATTCAGGGGGTTGTTTTGGAGAGAAGATGAGATGAGAGAGATACAGAGGCCCCCCACCCCATTCCTCCCTCCATCTGTCTTTCCACCCCTGGAGCTGCTGTGAGTGTGGATGGGGCGTACACACTGCGAAGTATGGCGCCCGGCTGCCTGATGACATTGGCAATTTTGGCTGCCTCTGGTGCCTCTGACTGGGAAATACTCAGCCACTTCCCTCATCACTGATCTGATAGTCCCCTGTCTTCAAGCTCATCCTTTTACTTGTGGAGTATGCTGCTGGCTGGCCCGGATTTTCTATGCTGGGATCCCAGGCAGGGTGGCTGGTTCCCAGAGGTGGCTAAAGCAGGGCCAGGCTGAGGCCCGAATGGAAAGGCAGGGGGGCAGTGAGGACCCGGGCATTCATGGGCTCTTGCTCTCCCTCCCGCAGCTCACTCTGCTCCCCCAGCTGTCTGGGCCATAATCTTAATTGTAAGCTTGGCAGCAGCCGCCCTGATCCCCACAGGGAAGCTATTGCCTTATCTCAGAGCCTGCATCCCGCATGTTTTCTTCATCAGGAGAAGGCGCTGAAGCGAGTCAGAGGAGCTTAACTTCCCCAGGACCTCTCTGCTAGGGATGTTTTTCCAGCAGGAGAAGCCATGGACCTCGGTGTGTGAGAGGAAAGAATCAAATCTTTAAGTACAGAGAAAAGCAGTGAGGCTGCTGTGCTCTTGGTTTACGTTAAGGAGGGAGCAGAGCCATTTATAGCCTTGTCCCTCTTGTTGGCCAGGATATAGATAAATGTTAAGAGTCATGGGAAAAACACAAGGATGACCACAGGCAACAGGCAGACGGCACGTGCTATTGTGGAAAGGGTTTGCTGGAGCTTGGGAGCCAGACAGGTGGCGGTTAAGGCCCAGCTCTGTCCCAGCTGTTGAACTCTGGGAGAGTGATTTGATCCCCCAGGTCTTAGTTTTCCCGTCTATAAGATGGGTAAATAACGTGCACATCTCTGGGCAGTTGTGAGGGTGAAGACCCTGCCAGTGGATGCTTCTGTTTGCTGTGAATGATGGCAGTCCCCTGGAATAATGTGGCCTTCCAGGGTGATCTCTTTGAAGAGGCTCGAGCTCACGGGCTGTAAGAGCTGGGTGTTTGTGACCAAACACTGGGGTTACCCTGGAGACACATACCTCTTTCTGTGCACCGTCTTAAAAAGGGCTGAGAGTGGGGCCTGGGGTGTGTCAGCTCTCTGCTCTGACACCCCTGGGGCATGGGCCACCTTGGGTGTGAATTGCTTTTCCTGAGCCTTTATCCTATGGTTTATACTTCACTCCCGATTATCTTTACTGGGCCCTTTCTGCAGATAATCGCTGATCTTTCCACACCCCAGGGGGCAGATGTTAAGCTCTTTTATAGGTGAAGACAGTTGGGGTACAGAGAAATTGTAAATTACACCAGCTTTTATGTCTAAAAAGCAGTAATATTAGGACTGAAGCATAGGGCTCCTGCCCCAAGGACAGTGTGTTTTCCATGGCACCCCATGGCCCCCATGGTGACCACATGCACCACCCCACACCCCACAGCACTGCTGAGGCTTCCCCAGGGGCACCTGTACACCACTGTGATTCCCCACAGCATGTCAAGGCACCAACAGGACTCACAGCATCACCCGTGGCTCTTATGGTGGTGCCCCTTATGTCTACAGAGCACCCTGCATGCCCAAAGTGACATCCCATAGCACCCATGGTGGCCCTTCTTCCAAGTTCTCCATCCAGCCTTGCGCAGAGTTCAGAGCTCAGATAGAAGTCCCCTGATGTTTTTATCTCCCTAGCCAGTCTTATGCAGCAGGGTGAGCAAGTGAGTGAAGACAGTTTTCAGGGAATGTCGGAATCTTCTCCTGTGAGATCTGATAGCAGAGGCAGGTAGCAGGGAGGGGGTGATAGAGGCCTGGCTACCTCAGGAGAACCTGTACCTGGGCTCCTGTTTGTCTATTTTTCTTTTGTTGCTATGCTTTTGCTGTTACATCTAAGAACTCACTGCCACATCCAAGGTTGTGAAGATTTACCCCTGTGTTTTCTTCTAAGATTTTTATGGTTTTAGCTCTTCTATTTAGGTCACTGATCCATTTTGAGTTCATTTTTGTATGTAGTATGAGGTGGAGGTCCAGCTTCATTCTTTGGCATGTGGTTATCCAGCATCACTTGTTAAAAGACTATTCTTACCTCACTGAATAGTTTTGGCACCCTTGTTGAAAATCAGTTGGCCATAGATGTGTAGGTGTAGGAATTGTTAGTTACAATTCTGAATTCTGGTCCATTTGGTGCATATGTCTCTCTCCTTATGCCAGTACCATGCTGTTTTGATTACTGTAGCTTTAGGTGTAACTTTTGGAGGCCCATTAGTATATTTTAAAGCTCGCCAAGTGATTACAAAGTCTAACCAAGGCTGTGTGCTACTGGTTTTTAGAGGAAGATGAGGCACAGTTAGAGAGGCCAGTTGGGAGGCTGCTGGAATGAGCCAGGGCAGTGCAGGGTGGAGAAGATGTGGCCCTGAAGCAAAACTGCAGTCATGGGGGTGAAGAGGCCATGGTGGAGATGAGAGAGGTTAGTGAGTTCTGATCCTTCCTGATTCCAGGAAGGCCTTAGAAATGCTAAAGTTGAGAACAGAAGCCAGTGGTCCACATGAGCTTGATTAATGTCATGCCCACCCCAGTATGATTTGGAGGAAGACCTGGGTCCCAGTCACAGCTCTGCGCTACTGTGTGTGTGACCTTGGGCAAGTTACACAACTTCTTTGAGTACCTTCAGTGTTATTGTAAGGTGGACCAGTATTCTCTATCTACTCGGGCAAAGCATTAGGCAAGGGTCACACAAGTCAGCTCTGTAAAGGTCAGAAGGGGCTTTAAGGCCAATTGAATGCTTAGCAGAATCTCCACCCCAAAGTTCCTGCCTGGTGGTTGTCCCACACCAGCCTAACTGCCTCCAGGGACTCAGGTCTCATGGCCTCCATTGCAGCCTATATGCCTTGACAGTTCACAGGTCTCCTTGTGCTAAGTTGAAATCTGTGTTTTTGTACCCTCTGTCTACTTGCCCCAAATCTGCTTTGTGAGGGTCTAGAGAGTGAGCATCAGCCCTTTCCCTCCAGCTCTTCTCCTAATCCCCGCGCCCCATCCTCTCATCTGCTGGCCCAGAAGCCGTGGTCACCTCTCCGAGGATGCTGCTAGGTGCTCTCTTGACTTCTTGCTCTCTTGATCCCCTTCTGGTCTGAACTTGGCACTGTTAGAGTTCAGCCCTCAGAGTCCAGGCCAGAGCTCCAACCATGTTCTGACCCCAGCCAACGTAGATGAAACCATCACCTCCCTCACACCAGAACTTGTACTCTGTTCATGCAGGTGAGATGGTACTGGGGTCCAGTGATTCCCATATCCAGGTTGAAACCAAGCACCTACCTTTTCATCGACCGGGTAGAAAAAGGATTCACTCTTGCTATGTATATCATACAAGAAGGAGAGCATTGGTTTGGTGTGAGATGAATTTCAGGGCTGTTTTTTAACTAGTTGTTAGCTTGGGCAAGTGAACTTATTTACTATCCTATTAGATGAAGACAGTTGTTGCAGTTGCGGCTTTGTGGTCAAGAACAGATGAGATGATGGATATCAGACTGTAGTCTACTGCTGAGGGGAAAGTTAACATTCCAGAAAGTGGTGCATATCATTACCTGTGTCATCCAAACACTGCCCTTCAGTTTCTCTCATGACAGATGGGGTGCAAGCCCTGAGTTTAGCACACGAAGGGCAGCAGCCCCCTGGCCTCCCCCTCACTCTGTCTGGGACATGTATGTGAGGGGACAGGATGACAGGTTCTCACCACCCCAGTTTCCTGTTCACTCAGTCCAACATCTGCCAGAACTTTCTGGCCTCAGGCCAACCCTATGTCCACATGTAACTTATGAAAGCAACCTGGTCTTTTTCTGCCCTCTTGGATATTTCCCATCCCAAACCTTTTCCTTTTCAAGTTATTTCATATTTACACAAGAAGGTTCATCCCAGGGCTGCACACCCATTGTCCCCAATTGGCAGCTAAGCCAATGGAGCTTTCTCTCAGGGATGCCCTCTCTCCCTGACACAGCTGGCTGTGAGAGCAAGGCCAGACAGACCCATTCACCCTGTGGGGTGCTCACTTCTTGGCATCATGGAGAAATTATACTAAGTCTTCATTTTCCTCATCTGAAGAATGAGCAAATCATTGCTTTTCTGTTCATGCAATAGAAATTAGCAGAATATATCCCTAATAATGACATGTGTCCACATTGTGAACCACAGCTGAAACACTCTCAAGCAGCCAGGTGTGGCAAAGAGGAAGGGAGTAGGAACCACATTTACAGATGCATGTCAGCATCGGAGAGAGGGGACATGACTTGCCCAAGGTCACATGGCTGTGGCATGGTAGAGCCGGACCTAGTCTGTGAATCTTCTGATGGTCTGATGTTCATTCTGCTGTACCCAGCTATGTCTTTTATTAATTAAAAATGTAAAGTAATATATTTTAATTAATAGCCTACAAATAAAGGGAAAAGTCCAAGTTGGCTGGCATTGCACAGCTTTG
This sequence comes from Manis pentadactyla, assembly GCF_030020395.1. Taxonomy (NCBI): domain Eukaryota; kingdom Metazoa; phylum Chordata; class Mammalia; order Pholidota; family Manidae; genus Manis; species Manis pentadactyla. The sequence continues at coordinate 84,688,740 of NC_080027.1, forward strand.
TTAGCTGTGGTAGTTTATTGCCTCCCAGAGTTGCTGATGTGGAAAAAAAAAGGAAGATGTCTTTCCTTGTGCTTTGGGATTGGCCTCAGCATCTCCCTTGCTGGGGCACCAGCAGGGCTATATTATGAAAAAAAAGCATGGTAGGATTGAGGAAGGAATGTGAACTCTGGACTAGGAAACCTTGTTTAAAACACAGACTGTGTTCTCTAGAGCAGGTGTACATTCACAGCACACCTGATGGGAAAGTTCAGAGGCTTCTCATATACTCCCTGTCTACTCCCCACCCCCTACAGCCTCCCCCGCTCTTGGCATCCTGCACCACAGTGGTGCACATGTTACAGTCAGTGAACCCACATGACATCATTATCACCCAAAGCCCATCGTTGACATTATGGGTCACTGTTGGTGTTGTACATTTATTCTGTGGGTTTGGACCATGTTTGATGACATGGATCCACCATTATAGTGTCATACAGAATAGTTTCACTGCCCTAAAAAATCCCCCGTGTTCTGCTCATTCATCCTTCCATCTCCACTAAGCCCTGGAAACCACTGATCTCTTACTGTATCCATAGTTTTGCCTTTTCCAGAATGTCATATAGTTGGAATCATATAGGGTGTAGCCTTTTCAGATTGGCTTCTTACACTCAGTAATATGCATGCAAGGTTCTTCCATGTCTGTTCATGGCTTGATAGCTCATTATTTCCACAGTTTAGAAAATTGTGATAAAATATGTCTGACATAAAATGTACTGTTTTAGGTATGTGTAAGTGTACAGTTGCAGTGGAATTAAGTACATCCACATTGTTGTGCAACCATCACCACCATTCATCTCCAGAGCTCTTTTATCTTGCAAAACTGAAACTCTTTGCCCATTAAACAGTAACTCCCCATTCCTCTCTCCTCCCAGCCCCTGGCAACACCACTGTATTTTCTGTCTCTATGATTTTTGACTACTCAAAGTACCTTATCTAAGTAGAATCATACAGTATTTGTTTTGTTTGTGACTGGCTTATTTCATGTAGCATGATGTCTTCAGGGTTCATCCATGTTGCAGCATATGTCAGAATTTCCTTTTTAAGGCTAAATAATATTTTCTTGTATGTGTAAACTGCATTTTGTTTATCCATTCATCAATTGATGGACACTTGGATTGTTTCCACAAGTTCATTTCTTTTTAGTAGTAAATAAAATTCCATTGTCTGGATGTACCATACTTTACTTACTCATTTACCTACTGAACAATGTTTTGGTACAAAACATTGAACAAAATTTGCTTACAAATTTTGGTAGTTATGAGTAAAGCTCCTATAAACATCTGTGTCGGATTTTGGTGTAGACACAGGTTTCAACTCATTTGAGTAAATAAATACCAGGAAGTATGATTGCTGGATCATATGGTAGGAGTAGATTTTTTAATTGTTTAAATTTGTGAGAAACTGCCAAATTATCCCCTAAAGTGGCTGTACTATTTTGCATTCCCACCAGCAGTGAATGAGAGTTGCAGTTGTTCCACATCCTCACCAGCATTTGATATTGCCAATGTTTTGGATTTTGGCTATTTTAATAGGTGTATAGTGGTACCTCACTTTTTATTTTTCATTTTGTTTTAATTTGCAATTCCCTAATGGCATATGATGTGAAACATATTTTTACATGCTTATTTTCCATCTGTGTATCTTTGGTGAGTTGTCTGTGCAGGTGTTTTGCCATTTTTAATTGGGTAATTCATTTACTTATTGTTGAGTTTTATGAGCTCTTTGTATATTTTGGATAATACTCCTTTGTCTATATATCTCTTGCAAATATTTTCTCCCAGTCTGTGGCCTCTCATTCTCCTGACAGTGTCTTCACAGAGTAGAACTTACAAATTTTAATGAAGTCCAGCTTATCAATTATTTCTTTCATGGATTATGGTGTTGTCTAAACAGTCATTGCCATGCACAAAGTCATCTAGATTTTTCTCCTGTTCATCTTTTAAGAGTTTTGTAGTTTTGCATTTTACATCTAGGCCTGTGATTCATTTTGAGTTAATTTTTGTGAAGGTTATAAGATCTATGTCTAGATTTATTTTTTTACATGTGGATGTCCTGTTGTCCCAGCATCAGTTGTTGAAAAGTCTACCCCTTCTCCATTGTATTGCCTTTGCTCCTTAGTCAAATAGCAGTTGACCATATTTATGGGGGTCTATTTCTGGGCTCTCTAATCTCTTTCATTGATCTAGTTGTTTGTTCTTTGGCCAATACCACACTGTCTTGATCACTGTAGTTTTACAGTACAGTAGTATCAGTCTTCCGATGTTGGGTTTTTTTTGGTTAATTCTTTCAGATTTTCTATGTATACAATCATGTCATCTGTAAACAGAGACGATTTTATTTCTTCCTTACCAATTTGTAAAAATAAAACACCTGTAGGAAACAAACAAACTTCCCAATGTGCAAAAATAAAAAACCTATGTCTCATTGCTTACCTAGTACTCCCAGTACAGTATTGAAAAGCAGTGCTGAGAGGAGACGTACTTGCTTTTTTCTGATCTTAATGGGAGAGTTTCTAGTTTCTCACCATTAAGTATGATGTTAACAATGGGTTTTTTGTAGAGTTCTTTATCAAGCTGAAGAAATTCTCTATTCCTAATTTACTGAGAGTCTTTATCATAAATAGATATTAGAGTTTGTTAAATGCTTTTTCTGCATGTATTGATGTGATCATATGATATTTTTCTTCTTTAACCTGTTGATGTAATGGATTACATCAACTGCTTGTTGGATGTTGAACAAGCCTTGAATACCTGGGATAAATTCCACTTGGCCTTGGTATATAATTCTTTTTATACATTGTTGGGATTTGATTTGCTCTTTTGTTAGGGATTTTTGCAAGTATGTTCATGAGCGATATTGGTTCTTAATTGTCTTTTCTTTGTCTGGTTTTGGTATTAGGTTAATGCTGGCCTCATAGAATGAGTTAGAAAGCCTTCTTCCTGCTGTTATCTTTGGAAAAGATTGTTGAAAATTGATACACTTTCTTCCTTAAAAATTTTGTAGAATTCACCAGTGAACTCACCTGGGCCTGATGTTTTCTGTTTTGAAAGGTAATTAACTATTGATTCAAAGTTACTTAATAGATATAGGCCCATTCAGATGGTCTGTTTTCTTCATGTGTGAGTTCTGGTATATTGTGTCTTTCAATGAATTGGTCTGTTTCATCTAGGTTATTGAATTTATGGGCACAGAATTATTATTAGTATTCTTTTGTTATCCTTTTATTGTTCATGGGATCTATAGTGATGTTCCTCCTTTTATTTCTGATATTAGTAATTTGCATCTTCTCTCTTTTTTCTTTGTTAGCCTGGCTAGAGGCTTTTTGATTTTATCGATCTTTTCAAAGAAACAACTCTTGGTTTTGTTGATTTTTCTCTATTGATTTTCTGTTCTCTGAAGCCTGTGTTTTAATCATGGATCTATTACTATCTATCTGAGGATTCTTGAGGGTAAATCCCTTCCATTCTCTGAGTCCCAGTCTCCACATCTACAGAATGAGGTTGGTGATAACAATACCTATCCCTGAGTTAGTTTGAGGGCATATGTCAAATGTGAGTCCACATTCATTATTTCAATAAATATTTGTTGAGTCCCTACTGTGTACCAGATACTGCTCTACATGTTGGGAATATTGTAGTGAACAGAACAGCAAAAATCTCTGCCCTTGGAGCTTTTCTTGTAGTTGAGTAGGATGGAGACCAACCAAATAAACTGAATGTCAGGCTGTATTAGGTTCAGGAAGGGACAAGGGGTTTCCAGAGGTTTGCTAGTTGGATAAGGGCACTTGGAAGGCCTTCCTGATCTGATGTTATTTGAGCAGAGACCTAAAGGCAGTGAGGAGCAAGCCTGGACCTCATCTGAGGGAAGAGACTTCTTGGTAGAGGGAACTGCAAGAATGAGGGCCATTGGGTAGATGACATGGCATGTTGGAGTACTGGCAAGGAGGCCAGGGACCTTGAGCAAGGGTGGTACGGAAGGAGAGGAGGCCAGGAAGGAGCTGTCAGCCAGGGTGAGGACTCTGGATTTTAATTCTAAGTGTGATGGGAAGCCAGTAAGCAAGGAAGACACAGGATGAAAATTACATTTTATAGAGTCACTGGCTGCTGGGATAGAGAATAGACTGTAGGAGACAGGGAGACCAGCATGGAGACTGAAGTTAGAATCCAGGCAAGAGAGGAGGTAGTTTGGAAAGATAAAGTGGTGGTAGAGGTGCTGAGAAGCCAAAACATTCAGGATCTATTTTGAATATAAGCTGATAGACTGGTTGATGAGTGGATGGATGGGGTGAGAGAGAGAGGAATCAAGGATGCCCACAGAGTTTGGGCCTATAGGTGGAGGAGCTGGGGTGGCCTAGGCAGTGGTAGAGGGTAGGAGGAACATACTGAATTCTGTTTTGGGGCATTTTAAGTTGAAATATTATTAGCAATCCAAACAGAGGTAGCAAGAACATGGATAAAAATACAAACCTGGGGTTTAGGAGTGAGGTCAGGGCTGGAGAGACCAATTTGATAGCCATCAGATTATAAAAGCTATTTCAAACCTTAGGCCTTAATGAGATCATCTAGGAAGTGTGTAGGTGAGAGGATGATGGGGGAAGCCGGGTCTTGGAGACTTGTGGAAGGTGCCACTAGAGGCCACCTGGACTGCCCAAAGGTGGCCCATCCAGGACAGCAGGGCAAGCAGATCTTATTTTTGCAGTGGCCTGGGAGCTATTGAGCAACACAGAAAGTGGGAGAGAAGCCAGCTGCAAGAGCAAGCCCTGGGCTTAGGGTCTGCCCTGAAGGAGAGCACTGGTCACAACATATAACAGGTGCAGCAGGGCTTATCCAGGGTATTCCATGCTTGGGGAAGATGATTTTTTAAATACCTGCCTCCTGTGTACAACAACTTTATTTTTGGTAATATTTCATAATAAAGGTGAAATAAAATCAATTCTTATAATGGGCAGAAAAGAAACATAGACCATGAAACTTTCCTCTTAGTGAACTTCATATATATAACCAGGCCATCTGACAGACAAACATCACAGCACAAAAAAGGAAAAAAGTAATGGGATCACACTTTTTAATTACATTACTGGATATTTTGAAAAAACAAAATAGTGCATGAAGAACATTCTGAAAGAGTGAATTCCACTAGGTTTGGAGAATGCCTTGCACAAAGCTGGCAGTGTTGGTAATAATCCAGCTTCTGCTTCCTCATCCTTAAAATCCTTGTGCTATCATAGCTCAGCTTAAATCAGTGTTGAAGTGTGAGAATATCTAGTGGCACAGGGGCTGGAGATGCGAACTCCAGTGATTCTGAGTCCTTATTCCTGAAATGATGTGCGTTAGCAGAATCGGCTTGTGTTGGGGTCTGGCTGTAAAGTGGGTGTTCTCTGAACTAACATTATGTAAACACAATGTTTATTAAAAGTTAAATAATGAAAAATATGCTTATTTGAAGCTTATATCTGTCTTATTAAGACTCACCGGTGACTATGACAATTGTAGAACTTAGAGCAGTAAAAGATTTTTTTAAGGCAGAGTGTTTTATCACTGGCTATTTAGAATTGTCAGCTTTTAGTTTTGCATTTGTTTTTAAATTCCTCCAGATAGTTCATCCCCTACTGCCTACACCCTGGACAGATTGCTCCCATTGCCCTGGGGAACCCTGAGTTGGTAGGTATTTGACTCCTGTTCCTGAAAGCTATCCCAGTTCTGAGCACCATCTGTATACAGTGTCTAGCATGATGGAAAGCCAGGCACAGAAAGCTTCATGCTCGAGGTGACAGTTTCCTCTGGTAGATGTGAGGCTGTATCCCTCCTGGGGCCACATCCAGCCCTGCTCAGTGGGATTTCTGCCCTCCCTCCCTCTCTCTCCTACCCTTTCCTTTTGGCAGAACAGTTAGTGGAGGCAGCCGTTCTAATGAAAAATCATAAATGCCAGGAGATAAGAATCCAGGGCTTTTGGGTTTTATTTCTGCTAAGACTCCCCGGAGAGCTCTTTCAGTAGGAAATACCCCTTTGGAGCTGAGATTTTCTCCCATACTTCAAAGACAGGGCTTTTTAGGAACACAACATCTGTTTAAACTGGACTTGAGCCAGCAGGGTAGTGTGTCCCATGGGAGAGTGACAGGGCGGAGCAGGAGGGTGCCAATCTGCTTTGTGGGCCTAGAGGGGGCTCCCCAGGCTGTTCCTGCCTCCTGGCAGCACGTGCCCAGGCCAGGCAGCAGCTCTCTGTGAACGCAGAGGACAAGGGGAGCCAGGACCTCAGGCCAGAGGCTTGGCTTTGTGCTGCCTTTGTCCAAATAGCACCCAGGCCCATAGCTGAAGAGGCCTCCCCAGCCAGGGGAGGTGGCAGAGATCGGTGTAATAAAGCCAGCTCCTGCAGTCTGGGGGGTCCTGGGGCTCAGAAGTCTCTTTTCAACTGGGAACTTCCCAGCTCTTGGCTTTTGTACCAGCAGATCCTCCTTCATACTCCCTCATTCCCTCCCTCCATTTCTTCCTTTCTTCCCTCCATCATTCACTGAGCATCCACTGGGATACAGAGATAAAAAATTCCTAATCCCCAACTTCAGTGAAATCGAAATCTGATCAAGATTTCAAATCAAAAGCAACTTGATTACTTCAAAGATAAGAAAAGCTGAGTACTTTGTGTGCGTGTGTGTACACACTGTTATTGTTAAGACAATAAAACACCATTACAGAGAGCTCGGAAAATGGAGGGAAATAAGTCATTCAGGCCCCTTCACAGGACAAGAGGCCTGTTCGTTTCCTGCTTTTGTTCACACTCAGGCGCACGTTCAGCAGAGCTGTCTCCAAAAAGTCCGCTCAGTCTGACTTCCTGGTTTTCTTTGCTCACCATCTCCTGCTGGTGATTCTTCCTGGGCAGAACTTGACTGGGAGCCCCCGCTGGTGACACGCAGCTTGCTTCCAGTGTCCACTGAAAGGCATGTCTCCTGGAAGGGGGTGCTAGGTTGAACAAATGAAATTACAGCCAGCCAGTTCAATTTGAACTTCATATAGACAACGAATAACTTTTTTCATCTGTTTCATCAATATTAGTCCCACATAATACTTGGGCTATAAGCTAAAAAGTTAATTTCTTGTTCACATGAAATTTAAACTTAGCTGATCTTAATCTTGTATAATGTCCAGCAACTCTATGCTTGAAGTGTTTTTTGGGTGTGTATAGTCAATGGTGTATCATTAAATAAAAGATAGAGAAAGCTCTCTGGCTGATATGTTTTCTTTCCCTGTTAGTGGAGAATGCTTTCCCTAACTTGAATCTATCCTTTCTCTTGATCAGGTTCCCCAATAGCTCTGGTCTCCCTTGCTCCCCAGCTTACACTTGGAGGTCAAGGAATCCAGTCCCTAGGGTTCTCTCTATGCACATCCTTTCCCCAGCTGCTCTCTCAGAGCTTCCAATGACTGCAGATGTTCAGTTTGCTCCCTGTAGCGGGGAGAAGGGGCTTGTGGGAGGTGTGAATTGGCATTCCCTCTTGGACCCATGGAGCTGCTTCCTCCAGAGCCCACCGCATCCTTGGCAGTGATGGGTATAAGCACAGAGTTCTTGCAGTGTCAGAGGGAGCAAAGGTCCATCCATGCTGCAAACCTACAGAGGCTTCTGACGTCTTTCTCTCCATCAAGGAGGCTTCGTTCTAAGGCAGTTCAGGATGATAACAATATAAATCTAAGTGTCAAACAGAAAAAAAAAAGTGATTAACTGGAGAGTGGGAAGACCGAGTATTGTCTTGTGGTTAATAGGTTTTCTGTTTAACTGAGAGTTAAGTAGAAAACTCATTTTGATTCAACCTCTGTTGTTGCAAATCTTTAATGTAAATCTTAAAATGTATTAGCCTACTCCATGGTTTTCTTGAGTGCACCATAATGGCTGTAATTGAGTCTCTTTGCTGGCAGAGCATCCTGTGTGGTGTCGGGGCCTACTGTTATAAATGTCAATCCTCTAGGTGCAGCCAGTACTGGGCTTCGGAGCCTGCAGCGTAGGCTGTGTGCTCTGCAACAGCCCTTCACGTTTGTTGCCGTCTCGTTCTAACTTCCCATCCACCCCGGGCCAGCACGCAGGAAGGGACCATTATATGGATGTGGAAGCTGAGGCCCACCAGGTGAAGGGTTTGCTCCAAGCCACCATGGTGAGCAAAGGTGGCGGTGGTGAGAAATTGGCTCAGGCTCAAGTTCTCATCTCACCTGCTGGCTGAAAGACCACCAGGCTTCAGGGGCCTTTGTAGCTCATCTGTGAACCAGCATAATGACCTTTCCTTGCAGAGCAGTTCCTGAGACTGAGGCAATGATGTGGTTAGGCCTTCTTATATTTAAAAGAAAACGATACACACACACACCCTTCCCTCCGAAAAACCCTGGTCCTGGGACCCTGCATCCAGCTTCTTCCCACTTTGCTGTCTCGGTCTCCCTGGGCACTAGTGGTTCTGCCTACAGACTCCAGAGTTGGAATGTCTGTGTTTGAATCCTGACTCCACCCCAACTCCCTGTGTGACCATATTTCTGGGCATCAGTTTTCCCTTCTATAAAATGGGGGTAATAGCAACTGACTCCTAGAGCTGCATTGAGGATTAAAACCAGGGAGCTTGTCCAGGGCCAGTTGTTATGCAAGGATTTGCCATTGTCATTCTAGGACTTGGTTAAGTGAGTCCAGGTTAACCAAGCTTTCCAGATTTGGTTCATATTCTGAATGTGTTAATCAGATTTGGGCCTAAGCTCCGTGTTGGGGTTCCCCAGGAGTTTGCCTGGTCAGTCTGGGGAGGAGAGCAGAGACCCCCTGCATCGAGCCTCCTTGCCGCCACTGTCTGGCTGACGTTTATCCCTTCTAGGGAGCTCAAGAAAGGGGGCTGAGAGGAGCCATGGCTACTTTCTGAGGGGCCCTGGTCACTGAATGGAAGACGTCTGCCCTGATAGGGATGCCTGCCTGGGGCATCCTCGCCCTCGAGGAGCCTGGCAGGCTGTCCATCTGGGACCTTTTGTGCTCCCTCTGTGTCATGCATTTCTAGTATTTCAAGAAGGCATTTGTTTTTCTCCGTATCCAGGGATCTGCTTGGAGCATGGAGGCCTATACGTGTATGACCTCTGGACCCTCCACAGAGGGTTGGGATGGGGACTGTGGAGGACACTTTGTCAGATCAAACCCACCTGTTCTGGCCTCTGGCCTACTGGATCAACAGCTCTCTGGGTCCTGTAGGCAAATTTACTTTAGCTCTGGAGTGACCAGTGCTGATTCCTGCTGAGCCACCTCCTTGTCTCCAAGTCACCCACTTCTGGGACCCTTTGAGGAGAGTGATTGCAGCTGAATAAGTAGTCACCCTGGTATTTTTGGACAGGAACAACAGCCTGTGTGTAAAGCCCCTGGGTAGGCTGGTTTATTTATGCATTTATCTTTAATAGGAAGGCTGTGAGAAATTGTGTGGTTTGTGAATATTTACAGGCAAATTACTACAGGGAGGAAATGAATTCATTCTCTCTCCTCTCCCACTGTTAACAGATCACATTGTGGTTCCCCACTGGCTGCGTCCCACATCCCTCCCTTTTCTTTCTTGCACTTCCTTGTAGTCTTTATGCCAGGTCCAGATGGGGTGGCAGGGTGGCTATATCAGTGTAATTCACCAAGCACTTATTGGATTCCAGCCCTGGGTCAGGTGCTGGGGATACCGAGGTGAGCTCCATGTCTGCATCACCTGTCTCCTCACCAACGGGGCGCGTGGACAAAGAACAGCAACGCTCTGCTGGAGGAAGCAGTTGCTTTGAGACCTGTGAAGGGGACATGATGGACTCTGTCCACAGAAGTCTGGGATAGCTGGGCTAAGGGGCTGCCACTTGTCCTAGGCCTTGAAGGGCTTTTTCCCCAGCAGAATGGGTAACTCAGGTAGAGGAAGAGCACAAAGCCTGGGACCTTGATACTTGTTTTTGGAGCTAGAAGCCCTGGAATCCAGTTTCTGCCAAGAGGCTAGCTTTGAGAACTTGGTCATGTCATGTCACCCCTAAGCTTCTGTTGCCCCACTGAGAAAATGAGGATTACGGTGCCTTGGTCTCAGGGAGAGCCCTGGGCCCTGGGGAGGCAGCCACAAGTGCTGGCTTGGGGACTTCTGTGTCCATCAACGAAACCCTCCTTAAAACAAGGGTGGGGTGGGGTGAAATTAACTCCCTGCAACTTGCCACCTTCCTGGGTCTGGAATGAGAACAGGGAACAGGGTGAAGAGTTTCCAAGTACTGGTGGGCCTTGAGCTTGTCTGTGGAATGCCTACTTTCCAGCTAAGGTTGGTCTGTTTCTTTTTTCTGCCCCTTTAAGAGAAAGCAATTGAGAAAGGACTGGCTTATCATACACATTAAGGAAATAGGATGCTGTAGAGTTTTCTGCAAAGGACAGGAGGAGCAGACAGAGACTAGTGGCTCAGTCATCCTGCAGCCACCCTAGAGGCCCCTGGCCAGTCGTACTGTCTGTAGTGGAGAAAGAGCAAAGCCTTTTGGAGGTTTGCTTGGAAAACCTTGCTGGTGCCTGCATAGTGGGCCTTGCTAGAACCCAGAGTACCCAGATTCCACCTTAAGACCCCTCCCTGCCTCACCTGGCCACCGGGAGTGGAGTGCTCCTTGACACACAACCAGGGTTGGGGCTGCTAAGGGCCTGGGGGGACCAACGGGGCTGAGTGGCTTTTTAAAAAATATATTGTAATACTTTTAATTTGTCATTGGAAAATAAGCTAACTTCTGGAGAAGTGGGACACACACACGCACACACAAGTCCTTGATGGATGGGACACTATCTTACCATCTTTGTTGCTCCAGAGGCTGTAATGGCACACAGTAGGGGTCAACAGGTCTTTGTTGGGCATGTTTGGTAACAACACCAGACTATAGAACCTTTTAAAAATCGGGAAATAGGAGAGATGTCATTTAAGGGCACAAACTTGAAACTAGTAGAAATAAATCCTGGCACTCTATGGCACAATATAGTGAATATAAGCAGCAACGTTGTATTGTCATCATCACACTTGTTAAGAGACTAAATCTTAATTATTCCCACCACAAAAAAGAAATGATAATCATGTGATCTGATAGAGGTGCTAACCATCACTACAATGGCCAATCATAAATAAAAGAATCCAATCAATATGTTGTACACCTTAAATTTATACAATGCTGTATTTTCAACAAAAAGAAGTAAATAGACCACTTGTATTAGAAATAAAGTAAGATAGTTTAAGTGCTTTCATACACATTTGCCCAGCAGTTTTTTTCCTTTTTTCTCCCAAAGAACTGAAAATTTTATTGAGGTATGATTTATATGTAGATCTGAAGTGTTCAATCCATTTTGACCTTGTAAACACCCATGTATCCACATTCCAGTAAGACAGAGAACTTTTCCATCAGCTCAGAAAGTTCCCTCATGCCACTTAAGTCAGTCAATCACTGATCTGCTTTCTATCACAGATTAGCTTTGTCTGTCTAGAACTTCCTTCCTATAAATGGAATCCTACAGCTTGTACTCTGGTGTCTGGCTTCCTTCACTCAGCTTAAGGTTTCTGAGATTTATCCATGTTGTTGCCAGTATGGGTAGCTCATTACTTTTTATTGCTGCACAGTTTTCTGTCTTAGGCATATATAATTTGTTTATCCATTCATCCCTTTGATGGACATTTGGATGTTTCCAATTTCTGGCTACCATATATATAATCAAGCTACTACGAACATTTCAGTACAAACTTTTGTATGGACCTGTGCTTTTTTTTCTCTTAGATAAATACCTAAGAGTAGAATGATTGTATCACAGGGCAGGTATTTATTTAACTTATTAAAAACTGCTAAGCTCTTTACTAGAATGGCGTGCTGTTTCATACCTCTACCAGCTGTATATGAGAGTCCCAGCCTGCTTAAAGCTTGGTGTGGTCATATTTAGCTTCTTAGACATTTTTAGACATTCTCTATATATCTATATATTTCATGGTTGCATGATATTATCTCATTGTGGTTTTAATTTGCACTTGTCTACTTGACTAGTGAAGCTGAGCATCTTTTCATGGGCTTATTGTCCATGGGTATTATTTAATTATTAATTTATTATTTAATTATTAATAATATGGATATTATTTAAATACCTCCTTTAGAGAAGTATCTGTTCAAGTCTTTTGCCCATTTTTTTATTGGATTGTTTCTTTTTATTATTGAGTTAAGGGAATCTTTAAGTTTAAATAGAATATTTTCATGACTTTGTGGTAGGCAAAGATTTCTCAGATGGTATATTAAAAATACTAATAATAAAAGAAATTTGATACATTGGACTTCATCAAATTTAACACTTTTGCTCATCAAAGACTCTTAAGAAAATGAATAGGAAAGTTACAGACTGGAATTAAATAATCACAATACGTACATTCAGGATACCCACAGCAGCTGCTAAGGACTTGCTCACACCAGACACTGGCCCCATCCTATGAGGTGGCACAGACCCCACTGCCACCTCAGCCAAGGTGCTCTTTGGGGGCTGTGAATACAACCGTGACTTGCTCCTGTTTAATGTCCAGCACTTAATAGGACAGATGCCAGCATCCTGGACTTGGCCTCGAGACTCTGTCCATCCCTGTCGCCCTCTGCATCAGTGGTGGCATTATGGCCTGCTTGTAGTCCCTCAGGACTCCAGGCCCCCCAGGTGCTACCCTCAAGTGTGCTGTTCCTCTGGAGTCCTCTTTCCCAGGTGTCCGTCTTCCCCTTCAGGACTCATCTTCAGTGAGCCTGCATTAGAGAAACTTCCTTGGGCCCCAGAGGCATAGCCTGGCTCTGCTGCGGGCATGTAGGTGGAAGAAGGGAGGGCTCAGGGCACAGCCTGCGTTGGGGCTGGGAAAGAGAGATTGAGGTGGATTTTAGAACCCCGTCCTTTGACTCAGGGGTGGGCGCAAACTCTTTAAGGAAAAGTGGGAGCTAGCTCTGACCAGCCGGAGTGGACACTGGTCGTAGTGCTGGGACCCAGCCCCTGCGGGGCCAGACCTCCCCCTGCCCCTGTTAGCCTCTGGGAATGGGGAGGGGCTGACGAGGCTGTGGAAAGACTCTGGAGCCCAGAGCAACAGCTAATTGCCAACCAGTGCCAACGTTTGTTCTGGTGTGTACAGGCAGGCTCTTGGCCTGCTCTGATGGCCTTCTGTTTTTGGCTCGTGGTCTTGCTTTTACCCCCTTTTATTCTTGTGTTTATGGTGGTCATGTTAACCTATTATCCTGCCAATAAGACTGCAGTTATGGCAATGTGTTCAGGCATTAATGCCCCCAGCTCTGTCCTTCAAACCTGTTGACTCACTTGCTATAAGCTGTTTGGGGACACTGTGCTATCACTTCTCATATTTATCTCAATGTAGTGAGGTACTATAAAAATATTCTTTGTCCACTCTTGGTCTGTCTCCCTGGATAGCAGACTCTGTGAAGGCAGATGGCGCTTTGGCCATGTCCACTGCTGTGTCCCCAGTGCTCAGCCCTGTGCCCGGCACACAGCGGTGGCTCAGTGAATACCTAGCCAATCAATGAGGATTAACAGACAAACGTCTGGCAAAACAGACAGCCCAAGTACATTCTTCCATTTTCCAAGTCGGAAAACTGAGACTCCCAGAAGTTCAATGGCTTGTTCAGGGTCTCACAGCTGGTAAGAGGCCAAGTTGTGAGTGAAGGGCAGAACTGGTTTTTAGTGTTCTCTGCCCTAGGATGACTGCACTCCTTTCTTCTACCTTTAAACCCAATAATGGGAGCAGTGAATGCCATAAAAATATGGAGTGCTATATAAATAAAAGGTATCATAAAAAATATCTATGGTGATTTTAATCATTCCTAACCATGCTAATGAGACAAAGCATTATTTCAAATATATGCAAGGCTACTGCTAAAATCCAGATATTTCATAGGGACTTGATATATTTCAAGTTGTGAATGCTTCTGTTAAGCATTGATGGGATGCAAAAGGATATTTATAAAATAAATGTAGAGAACTAATTATAACAATCCATTAAACGCATGAATACCTACTGTCCAGACCCAGAAACATACCCCATGACCTGCCTGAGCCCAAATCTTCCCATTCTGGGCTTTGCTTTTCTTCCTGTAGTTTTTTTTACAGCTTTTCCACATCCATTACTTAAAAATTTTCTCTTCATTTGTTTATTCATTCAGCGAATACTTGTAGCATTGTAGAGCTTCCCATTCCTAGCCCTGTATCTCTGTAGGTGTTAAAAGGGAAGAAAAGTGAATGTTTTTTCTGACATAAAAATTCCCCTGATGGTATGTGCACCCCACCACCACTAACCGTGAAGCCCATGTTTCCCCTCAGATGCCTGTTTTGTGTTTTGGCCCACACTGCAGCCCACTGTGAGTTTTTCCCACAAAATACTTGTGGCTTTGGCAAGGTAGTTTCTACCATTAATAGTGTCCCCTTTGTCTAAAGGTTTTGCCCCCTCTCTGTTCTAATCTGTAGGCATCAGGTTGGTAACTAGTCCTGGCAGAGCCACCTTCTCCTGGGGTCCCTCATCTTGCTAAACAGTGATGACAGGGAGGCTTCGGTGCTGGCACTGTGATGTCTGTGGTCTGAGGGCTGGGGTGGGAGGTGTCCAGGGAGGGCAGAGGGTTACGAACACCTGCTACTTAATATCTGCATGACCTCAGTCAAGTCACTTAACTCCTCATATTTTCTGTCTGCTAGGTGGGTACAACAGCAGTGCCTGCCGACTGGGCTGCTCTGAGGGTTAGGCAGGAAAACCGGTGAAGTCTCAGCACTATGGAATGGCCCCATCTAGTTAGCTGTTATTTTGATCAGGGGAGACAAGATCACCCACAGGCCTTCACAGTGCTTCACAATTTGGGATTTAGAGAACTTTGCACACCCACCATGCTCATTCAGGAGCCTGATGCTGTATAAAGTAGGCTGGGCATGTGTTACATCCCCATTTGACAGATGAATGGACAGAGGCTCAGAGAGGATGGGATTTGCTTGCAGTCCCCTGATGGTAAGTGGCATAGCAGAGCTGGAGCCTCCTCTCTGTTCTATGGGCTGCCCACCTAAGCCCTCTTCATAGGTGTGGGGCTAGGTGAGCTTCAGGGTCTGGGGGTGGTGGGATAGGCTGGCAGGGAAAGAGACTGTGGTTCTGTGCTTTGAGACTTGGCATTGGATAGGTTCATAGTGAAATGTGGTGATGTCCTCAGAGTCTTCTTGCCAATTTTGGGGCATCTGTTACCCCTAGGGGACAACAGTTAGGGCATCTGCCCCAGACCCCACAGGTAGGTAGGAGTTACACAGGGATCTGGGGTGGTATCAGGGCTGTAGTCACTTCCTCATTATCTGCACATGGATCATCACTTAGGTTTTTAACCTGTGCCCCATTTTTCTCCATCACTGTTTAGGGTGATTTTGGAAATGCAAACCATTTTTACTGTTAGCCAGAAAAAGGCCTAGTTGGGAGAGTATATATGCTGCTTGTGGGGGTGGGGATGAGATAGTGGGGAGTACAGCAAAGATAGAATGGATTCTGAAGCTAAACGAATGGGGTAAAAATTTCAGCTCTTAAAAACAATGACATGAATGACCATTTTGAATGCTTCCTATGTGCTAATATTAGGTGCACCAATTCACTTAATCCTTGCATTGACCCTATAATGTATGTACTTTCAGGAGTCCCCTTTTAAGAGTTAAGGGAACTGTAGCTCAGAGAGAACTAGCTCTCACACAGTAAGTGAGGTGCACAGTTGGGATTCACAGCCAGCCCTGTGGAATTCTATAACCTGGACTTACATCTTCTTCCCCACCTGCAATTCAGATCTTTCCACAGCCCTGGGCGGTGCTGCACTGCCAAATGCACGTGGCAGGGTGCCTTTGGCAGTTCTACATGCTGGCCTTGCTGGCTGCTGGAGGCTGAGCCTCATCCTCTTAGACAGACTGCCTGGCTGTCTCAGCTCCCCTGTGCCTTGGTTTCCTCATCTGTAAAATGGAAATAAATGTCTGATCTCACAGGGTTGTTATGAGGGTTACAAGTTAGAGAACATTTTGCACCTGGCCAGGTCCAAAGCAGACACTGACTAGATATTGCCAGGTGTGAATATTATCTCTGTCCAGGCAAAATCCAGAAATCAGGCTGACCCTTCCTCCAACTAGTTTGGGATGTTTTGGAGGTGATGGGTAAATGCCAGTTCTTTGCTGAGACTACCCTCTGGAGCTCTCAGAAGCCCAGATACCACTGCTCACCTATCCCACTGTTCCCAGGCCGTGCGTTTGCCTCGAAGCCCCTGATGATAGCACAGGCAGACAGTCACACTGTGAACCAGCTAGGAGCCTGGCCCTGGCCCAGGTCCCTTCCACGTACTCTTTCAGGCAGAGCAGGTACCATTATCCCCATATTTCAGATGGAGAAAACATTGAGAATCAGAGTATGGGAATGGGAGTTGTCTGGGTACACTTTTTTCACATCTCTTCTTCCATGGGTCATGCAGGAGCCAAGACACCCTGTGTAAACTGTTGGCAGGTTGAAGATCTTGGAGAGTTGGGGAGCCAGGGAGCAGCCTGAGCCCCAGGGCCCTGGTTCCCCAGCGATTGTGGACAGCATATCTGCAGCAATCTCAGCAGTGCTGTTTTGTGTACCTGTCCATGAGGATGGAAGATTTCTAAATGCGTGCAATCCAATATGAAAGCCACTTGCCACATCAAGCGCCTGAAGTGTGACTAGTTTGGCATTTTAATTTCATTGAATTTCTATTAATTTAAACTTAAGTAACCATACATGTCTAGAGTGCAGGTTGGAGGAGGGATTTCCTGCAAACAGAAGTGTTATACAAGAGCTAGTGACACCCATGCTAGTGGCTTTGTTTCTTCTGCATCTGAAGAAGCCGGACTGGACTAAGGAGGTCATGTGTGAGATCTGATTTACACTAGTTCCCTCCCCACTGTTCCAAGGAGAGGAGAGGGCTGAGGTAAGGGAGAATCCATGTCTGGCTGCTGTTGCCTTTCTACAGATTTAGCTGTGCAGGGCTCATGGGCACAGCGTGTGGGGAAACCCACAAGAGCACCCAGTCATGCACAGTGGAGGGCCTTTCTCCCCAGCTTCCTGTAAAGCCATGCTTGGCATGTGGAGAGGAACAGGAACCGCGAAGGAAGAAAGATGGGCAGGTTTTTCCCTTTGCAGCAACTTTACAGTAACACCCTCATGTCAATCACTGGATTTCATGCACCTGGGGAGAAGAGCGTGTTACATGAATTCATCAATGAATTCTTTTCATGGCTTACAAATGTTTACATGACGCAGGGCTGGGATCACCAGAGAAGCTGAGGTTCTCGCTTCCCAACAGAAATAAAACCACCTAATATCACATCTTGTGGGGCTCCTCCTGCCCTTAGCCAGCACTGGGATTAAATTGTCCAATTTGGAGCCTTTTGGAAGGAAAGTAGCTCTGTTGGCTTTTATGTCTGCTTAAGGAAAAAGCTTTGCACAATTTGTCTGTTCCTCTGGGAACTTTCCGTGTGGCCTAAGACAGCTACTTAATCTCTCTGAGCCTCAGTCTCCCCAGCTGCAAAGGCAGGCAATGATACCTCGCAGGGGGCTTGCAGAAATTCAGTGAGACAAAAATTGTGAGACAGGCAGGCCCCGGCAAGCATCAGAGCTCTGTCGGCCCTCGGGAGTGGCTGTGATTGGACAGAAGGACATGTGCTCTCAAGGAATCTTCAAGATTAGGAATGCTGATCCAGGAGCAAGCCAGGGGTGAGTTGTGTGCCCTATTCCCAGAATTATGGTATTTGTGGAATAAAAAGGAAAAAATTCTCCAGAATGGTAGGAAATGAGCCTTAATTTTCATAGTCTGTCAGCAGGACAGCATAAACATTGGGGGGAATAAAACCACTGATAGTCTGTTCTCAAAATGTACCTCCACAAACAGACAGATAGATAGATAAATAATATCAAAACAAAATGTAGGCCTGTACACCTCCTCCCAGTCCCTGTGTGCGTGGGGTTCTGCAGGCTGCCCAGAGCTGAGGGACCCTTCTGGAGCCTTGCCCCATGCCAGTCAGTGCCTCCTTCTGAGTGCCCTGGGGCCTGAGGGATGCAGGTTGGTACACCTGGGAGCAGGCCTCCTGGAGTTTCCAGGGCTGTCAGGATTCTCATCATCAGGGAGTCGGCATCCTGTGCCTGAGTCCAAGACCCCAGTCATCACACCCTCAGCCCTATGTCAATCTCCTGGGCAGCAACTCCACTGCTGGGCTCTCAGAAGGTATCTGGCTGTGACATGTATGAGTGTGTGTGTGTGTGCGTGTGCTTGCACACACATGTGCACAAATGTGTGTGCACACTTGCTCTGAGCTATATAGGAGCACAGAAATGGGATGGGATAGCAGACATCTAAGGAAACAGAACCTGGTCAAGTAGAGTGAGATAACCCCAAAAGGGGACATCATGAGGTTTAGAGTCCTGTGTTCCCCTTCTGGCCTCGGCTTGCTCATCTGTAAAGGTGGACTGTGAATAGCTGATTCACAGGGGTAGAGACTCTTCTCCAAGCCCCCAGAAAATGAAGGTTACTCTGGTCCCCATGCATCCCTAGCCTGGTTTGAGTGGCCGCCTTCTGAGAGACTCCAGCCAGGTCTCGCGTGTGAACAATGGGACCAGTCTTACTTGGCCCCTGCTTCTCCCACTTTGAGGGGAAAGAGGGAGGTATGCCATAATAATTTCCATTCACACTTTTGTACTAAGTGGCTCATTTGTTTAACCAAGAACATGCCCACTGGGTCCCCTGAAGAGGTTGGAGAGCTTCCACCTGGACCCCCCCAGTGTGGGGAAGTTGGAGGCCTTGGCATTAATGCAGGAGCTGGTAGGAGAGCCTGCTTCCTTTCTGAATAATTACTGGCCATGCTGCCACCAACCCCACCTCCTTGTGGGCACCAAGAGGTGCTCAGAGATAGCCCAGTCCTCTACTGTGGACCGTCGCTTCCTCCTCATCCCCTCTACAGCCCCAGTCCAGGGGAGCCAGTCACCAAGGTCTGGGCGTCTGCTCTGGAAGGAGAGGATGGGCTCCAGGAGCAGCATGTGGCATTGCTGGAAAGGGGAAAGGGTTGAAGGTCAAAGCTGGAAATCAGGGCACCCTTGGTTCTTGGCTGAACAGCCTTGGGCAAGTCTTTTTGCTCAGTGAGCTTCAGTTTGTAATAGCACTTACATCACAGGATTGAACATTTCTCAGCAGTCAGTGAGGGGCTAGCATTTTATGCATTCATTCAAAAACATTTATTAAGCACTTATAATTGTGCTGTAGACAGTGTTCTGGGTCCTGAGGTCATCACAGTAGACAGAGGTCCCTCCCTTTCAGACCTTACATTCCAGTGAGAGAGACAGACAAGTAAGTATATAGTCAATATGAAATGATTTATATGTTATATAAATATTATGTAATTAATTGTATGCTTATAATTAGATATATAGTTATTCTTGGCTCATATACTGATTGTGTATAAATGAATATGTATTTCAGATCATGAGAAAATCAATGAGCAATGGTGGGGAAAGCTGATAGAGAAGTTAGGGGATCTTCTTGAGGGTACATTTAAGCAGAGACCTGAGGAAGGGAGGGAACAAGCCCAGAGCATTGTGGGAAAGAGCAGCCGGCAGAGGGAACCACGTGCATAAAGGGTTTGTGTGTGATGGGCTGGCCAGCCTTAGGGCTGGAGCCTAGCAGGTAGGGGGCAAGTGGAAGGGTAGGGAGGGGTCAGGAACAGTCATGTGGGCCTTGCAGGTATCCTGAGGACCCTGGGTTTGTCTTCCTGACTGCTTAGCAGAGTAGGGCCACCTAAGTATGTTTTCATTCACTTGTTCAGTGTTCACTTGTACTTTCTCAGTGGCAGATCCTGAGTGGGGCGTGAGGACACAGAGATAAAGGCCCAGCCTGCCACTCTGGGACACCAGGTATGTCCTCCCCAGAGTGAAGCTTCAGTGGAGCTGTGGAGTATTGATGTAGCACCAGTGAGGCCCATGTGCCCCTTAGACCTCAGCTTGGGCAAGCAGCCCACCAAGGAAGAACCATCAGAGGGCACAGACAAAAGGCATGTGTCAAGCCCAGGGGTTCCAGAGAATGGGGCCTTGGGCAAGGAAGTCTTTCAGTGTGGCTGGAAGTCCAGGGTTTATGGGGGCCCGGGGGAGGAGGGCCAAGGCTGGGTATGGGAACAGCTCCAGCATGTCCTACTGTGTGACTGGAGGTCAGGCTGTCCCAGGAGCCTGCCCTGAGAGGATTCCTGTGCATGTCATTTAAAGGTCTGCTCCCAAGGGAGCTGCTGTGACAGTGGGAGTGGGGGAGGAGCAGGGAGGGAAGGGGTACGCCAAGCCATGGGGATCCCAAGCAGAGTTCTGCAGAAAGTGACTTCAGCTCCACCTGCAGTGGAGCTCAGAGCTTGTTCTCAATCGAGGCAAGGGACCCAGGCTTTTCTATTCCCATACCTGTCAGCCTTTGGCTCAGGGCTACCAGTGGCTCAGAGCACTTCGGATTCTCTGATGGGGGGTGGGGTGGGTGGAACAGGTGAGCTCCAGGAGCCCAAGGGCTATCTGCTGAAGAAGAGTCACAAGTGCAGGTGTTAGAAGCAGATGCCTGGGAAGTGGGATGCATGCTGCATCTTGGGGGAGATGGGGAATGAGGTGAAGGTGAGGTGACCCACCATCCCAGTTTGCCAGGGACTGAGGGGTTTCCTGGGATGCAGGACTTAGAGTACAAAAACCAGGATGATTGGTCACCTGTGTCCACTACAATGCTCTCACCACCTTGAGCCTCCATTTCTTCTTCTGTAAAACAAGGATCATAATAATGCTAACTTTGTGGGGATGTTGGTGGGATTCATCACAAATAATACAAGCAGAGCCCATTGCCCAGCCTAGAAGCCACTTGAATGTTTGTTCTCAAAGCCCTCCCCTCACTTGTCAGGTGCTAGAGACCCCATGCCCTAGAAGGATGAGAGCCAACATCTCCAAAGCCAGGGGTTCTCCTAGTTCTTTGCCTCCTTCCCATCCATTTGATAACTGCCCATGGGCCGAGGCCCTGAAGAAGAGAAGACTGTGTCTTTAAGTGTTCTGAATGAACTGCCCTGA
Organism: Manis pentadactyla; assembly: GCF_030020395.1. Classification (NCBI taxonomy): domain Eukaryota; kingdom Metazoa; phylum Chordata; class Mammalia; order Pholidota; family Manidae; genus Manis; species Manis pentadactyla. The sequence goes on from NC_080027.1 coordinate 84,709,858, forward strand.
AATGTTATGACAGTGCATTTCACAAGGGATGCAGTTTCCACGGCAACCCCACACTAAGATAAGCAAGCTGCCTGCATTTTTTCCTGAAAGGTTCAGGAACCGGGTGCGGGAGTAGTTAGAATTAGGTGAACTGTCAGCGGGTGGGACTTGAAAGCAAGAGCCATGTCCATTAATCCTTGAGCTCTGATTGCCTTACCCAGGAATGAAAGTGAGCCATTAGAGGAGGGAGAAGTGGGGCCCCTTCCCCCCGCGCCCCCTCCTGTGGGCTTGAGCAGGGGCGGCCTCTTGACGCACAGCAACAGGAAGACAAGAAAGAGCCATAGTCAAGTTCTGTTTAAGGAATATAAGAAATTGCTGCCCTCTAAGACTCTGCCAGCTCCATCCCACTGTTTTTTAGAGTTAAAGCCCAAGTAGCCAGGGACTGCTTTTGTGTGTGTGTATGTGTGTGTGTAGTTTCAGGTGGGGGTTAGTATTAAGGGATCAGGCTTTAAACTCAGACAGACATACATTCAAATTCTGGCTTTGCCAGTAGCTAGGATATTAGACAAGCCACTTAACCTGATGAACCTCAGTTTCTTTATCTATAAAATGGGATAGTAATGATGCCATCTGTGTAATGGGGTAGGTGTGAAGATTTAATGAGAGAATGAATTTATGTAACAGTGCTCAGCACAGTGTCTGGCCCACAGTAGGTGCTTAATAAATGCTAGTTATTAACATTTATTATTATAAACTGAATCAGTGGGGGAAATGGTGCTGCTTTGGTTGATGCATGAAAGAGCATCATAACTGACTTTAGGTAGAAATCGGCATTATCCAAACCCACCTAGAGCTTCTGTTATTACCCCCAGAGCCTTCCCATCATACTTAAAATCAGTTCTAAACTCCTCACCAGGGGCTGGCTCCCGCCAACCTCATCTTCACCACCTTCCCTTGCTCACTCTACTCCAGTCACATTGGCCTCCTGCATTCCTCCAACACAAGGGCCAGTTCCTGACCACACAGGAACTGCTTCTGTGCTGGGGTCACTCTTTGCTCACTGATCCACTTCCAAGGAGAATTGTTTGACATCAGCTAGTAGATACGGCTGCCCAGTTTCCTCTAGCCCTGACGTTGGCATCAGAAGATGCTTAAGATGCCTGCCCAGGAGCCCTTCTGCCTGAATTCAAATCCATTATCCCATGTCTACCCTAGGAAATTGGAGCCAGTTGATTTCTCTAAACCTCAGCTTCCTCCTTGGCAAAATGGGCATAATGATAGTCCTGTCTCCACTCATTCATTCATTTTGCCAAACAGTAGGGTAGTGACAGCAGCAGGAGATGAGGTAGGAGGCTACTACATCAGTCCAAGGGAGCAATGGTGGTGGCCATCTGTGGCACACAGGTGGGGCACACATATACTTACTTCCAGGAAGTTCACACTGAGTAACTGCTTCCCCCTTACTCCTGCCACTTCTGGTTGCCTAGGTCCCTGGAGCCTGAGACCCCCATTCCTGTTCCAGGAGCAGAGAGAAAGGTGGCATCTCTCTCATCAGACCCCCTGGAAGAATCAGTCCTATCTCTTGGAATCTGATTGGTCTCCAGATGGCTTGAAGCCTGATGTGTAGCTGTGGGATGCACCTGTTTTCTTAGTGGGGACACGCGGGCCCACCTCTGTGCCCTGAGTCTATTGCAGACTTGCTCCAAGGGCATTCCATGTCTGTGGGGCCATCTGGGACTGGCCAGAGCCCCTGCTCTCAGGCCTACTGAATGTGGAATTGTAGCCCGCAGATGCAGCCTGTCACCAGCACTGCCCGCCCAAACCACGAGGGTGTGCCACGGCTGCATGTGCACCTAGAAGGTCTTTTTGTGCCCTCCTCCCACCCCAGTTCTCCTCAGGGACTCTCTCTTGCCCTTTCCCCATCATAGCATCTCTACTCATTTGTTTCAGTGTCTTGAAGACCCTTGTCCATGATCAGCTTTTACAGAATAGCCAACTGAGAACTCACAGGATGTCAAGGAGAAGAAAATGGAGGCTCCTGGTTCTTCACTAATTTATTTTGACAACTTTAATTTCATTTTAATAATTTATGCTCATGCTTCAGAGTTCACTGGCAAGTGACCAGAGGCATGTGTTTCATGCTGTGGAGGAGGCATAGGATAAACAATCTGCTTTCGACTTTCATGGTTTTTTGCTGATTCATGGGACATAGATGTCAGGGTCCCTGCCCCCACCCCCACCCTCTGTGGGTTCCTCCTGGTCACTGATGAATTAATTCTTCTCACACCATGGAGAGAGAACACAAGAACCCAGCGCTCAGGTTCATGTGGCTGCTGGGACACTGTGCCAGCTTCTGGCTGGACTACTACACCTTGGATTTTATTGCCAGTCCTCTCTGGAGTGTGGCCTGTTCACAGTGTGCACAGTGGAACCTGGGGTAAGAGGGTAGGGAGAATGCTGGTGATGACTAGTCTCTCCCCCTTGTGTGCCCAAGGGAAATAATGACCAGAGACGAACAGGATATCCTCTGTCACACAGCAACAAGCAAACCCCAGATCTGCTGAGCCCACGCTGCCCTCTGTCTGCTCTCTGCTTTCTTGCCCTGGCTGACAGATTAAGGTGACGCCAGCCCAGTTTGTTAATGCCGTATTTCCGGGCTGTAGTCTGCAGGGGCCTTCTCAAGCAAATGGCCACTCTGCAGACACTGGCTTGGAGGGTGCGGTCGGGACTGGGGTTTCAGCAGGGCCATGGCTTGTGGGTATCTTATGTTATCAGCCTTGAGGGTGCTAGGAGTAGCATCCTCATCTCATTTCCGGTATTACTGGACCCAAAATTCTACTACTGGAGAGTCTTTCTTTGGAGATAAGTGTTGCCCTTCTTATTCTTTCTAATGTGGGTATTCCTGGGAGGAGTTGCGCATTAAAGCCTTGGGGAAGTCTGTAATAATGTCTCCCCATGTCTGTTGAACTCGTCACTCTGTCGGCTCATCTGATTTCTCACAACAACCCAGAGACGCAGACAAAGCAGGACTCACTCTGTCCATTTTGTAGCTGAGAACCCAGAGGCTCCAAGAAGTGAACTCCTCCCAAGTCTCCTGGCCAGTGAGTTCACAAGCCGGACTGGACATTTGAGCCCCCTCTGTACCCTAATGGGGGATGGGGGGTGGGGGTTAGGGAATAGGAGAGGAGGGCTTGAGGGACCAGGGGGTGGGGGGAGGAGTGAGAGGAGGAAGGACTGTGGTGGGGGCCACCATGCCACCATTGTTTCCCCACCTATTTTGGCAGCTTGGAAGGTCGGTTCATTTATTCATTCATTCATTTCTCACAGCCTCCTATGGTGGACTAGTTTTGGGATGAAAGACCTGTTAGTGATCTGCTGTTTCACAGACTGGCCCTGTGATCTTAGCTATAATTAGGGAGTGAAACAGTCTCTTGGGGTTGATGTGGAGCATTTTAAAGCCATCACAGGGGTTCTTACCTAACAGTGAGAGAAGAGAAAAGAAATGTGGAAACGAGCTCACTATGGAACTTTCAAATGGAGATAGTGCCATGAAGGAAACAAGCAGGGCAATGAGTTAGCAGCTGGTGGGACACAGGATCTACTCTGGGAGGGTGGTCAGAGAAGGCCTTGCTGAAGAGGCAGACTATTAGGCAGACTCCTGACTCTGTGGGGAGCTCCAGGGGAAGATCAATGCAGGCAAAGGGACCAGCAGGTGCTAAGGTCCTGGGGTAAGATCAGAAAGGAAACCAGCACTATTGGAGGATAGAAGACAGAGCCAGGAGTTTGGTTCTGGTGTAGTATGACAGGAAAGCCATTTAAGCCATTGGGGCCATTATAAAGGGGAGTAGCATAGCTTCATGGAGGAGAGAGTCTGGTAACGCAAGAGTGGCAGCTGGGAGATCAGAGAGGAGGCAACCACAGCATCCAGGCAAGAGACCAGGACTAGTGCAGTGGTAGTTAAAAATGGTGAGCAGTAGTTGGATTTGGGACATATTTTGGGGTAGATCTGGTAAGACTCGTTGGTAGATGTGAGGAATGATGGAAAGAGGGATAGCGACAATAGATTTTGGACCTGCAAAGTCTCCCTGTTGAGACTAAAGGATCCTTAAGGACTGTTTCTATGCCAGATTCACCATTTCATCACCCTTGTGCCTAGTGCAGGGTCTGACAGGATGAGGTTCTCAGGAATGGCTTGTGGTGTGCAAATATGAGTGAAGAAGTAAGGAAAGTTTCCTGGAGATAAGAAAGCTTGAATAGATGAAAGGAGGAATTAATACTGCCATAAAACCTCCCTAAGGTACAGTAACATCCAGCCTCTCCCTAAGTGGGTCACATGGAATAATAATCCTTTGCCCTAAACAGTTGTGAGTTGAATGGTTTGGAGACCAATGTGCATTTTGCCTCCGTTTCTGGAGATTCAAGATGTACACTGGGTCAAGTAAGGGCTCTGATAAGTCCTGCACAAAATATCCTATTGAACTTGGGTGAAGCCAGCATTACTGATTACCGTGATCAGACTTCACTGATCACAGGGCCTTTTTGGCTGGTGTCCTTATTAACATCTGAACACACTTCAAGAAAGACTCTGTAGGCCAGCCCCTCTCATATCTACTCAGCTTCTCGCTGTTACTGAAGAGGGTCAGAGGGTTTTAGTGCTCTCCCATACTTAGCTCTCAGGAAGTCACTCTGTGGTTGAGGATTAGTCTGAAGAAGGTGCCATCATTAGCATCATAATAATGGCTATCCCTCACTCAGTCTTCAGCCTGGGCCAGGCACTGTTTCCATGCATCTTTTATTCAAAGCTTATAGCAGCCCTTGGACTCGGAGTACTGTCACTGCCATTCTGTCCTTGAGGAAAGCAAGACTTGGTAGGATTTGGTGGCTTGCCCAAGGTCACACAGCTGGAAAGCAGCAGAATGAGGAGATAGTTGCAGGAAGGTTCCAGAATATCCCTTTCTCCCAGCCTGACCACTACCCTATCCTGTTACAGACTGGGATCCCCTCCCCGATCTATTGCAAACCTTGGCCAGGCTGCACTGATGGCCCCAATTTGGTGTCTGCATTGCTAGCTTGAGTCTGGCCTCCCTTGGGCAACCAACCCTCCACCCCGCCCCCAACCACCACTGAGCTGATACTGAACATTTCAGAATTGTGTGGAACTGGAGATTTTTAAACAGGAAACTGGTATAATTTTGGCTAGGAGCTCAAGCAAGAGGGAAAAGCTCTGCCAGGCATAGCCACATCCAAAAGAAATAGAGAGGGAGGGTTTAGGATTTCAAGTTTGTTCATTTAAGGGATATTAAGACAAATAAAAGATTTTTATTCAGCTCTGTCCGTGTTTGTCCGTTTCCTGCTTTTCTAGTCCCCCTCCTTCCTCCTTATTGAATCTAGTGGGGAGCCCAGCACAGTGAAGCCCCACCTCCCACCCTGGCCTTTGTGACTTGGCAGCTTGTGCCTTGCTGCCCACCCCCCCCCAGGATCTGTCCCAGCCCATCTCCCCTCCTCTCCTTCCCCCTCTCCCTACCCCTTTGGTTTTTATTCCTTGGGAGCTCCCCAGAGATTGGGCCATTGTAGGGGCTGCCGGTGTGGCGAGGACACAATGGAACTCTTGTGAGGCTGTAGACCCCTCCTGCCCTTCCCCAGGGGCCCTGTGGAACATTCCTCAGCCTTGCCCAAGACCTCTCTGAACCCTGTCCCCTTGGAAAACCAGACTAAACCGGTCTGGTGGGGAGAGTGATTTTTCTCTGTCTCAGGAGCCTGTCCCCCACCCCACCTCACTGCCTTGCACATCCCACACCCTTGGTCCAAACACCACAACCACAATACAGCAGCAGCCTTGGATTTAGCAGTTTTATTAGATCAACCAGTTCATTCTTCCTTGGGCTTTCCCCAAGCCCCACTCCATTGCATTTCAGGTCCACAAACATTTCTCCAAGTGGTGAACAGGCAATGGTTCCTTGGTGGGGCAGAGGCACTGTGTGGACCTAGATAGATGACCACTGCCAGGCATGTTATAAGGAGCAGTGCTTACTCAGAGTTTGTTATATGCCAGCTGTGACATGACATAACCACTGCTATTGCTCTCTTCTTGGAGAAGAAACTGAGGCAAGGAGAGTGATGCTCCCTGCCCAAGGTTCTGGTCAGCTAGTGAGAAAGTCAGGATTCAAAGCCAGGCAGGCTGCTTGCGGGGCTATTCCTAGCCATGCACCATATGCTCAGCAGGTGTTTGTGAGCCAGGCACTCTTTCCCACCAGAACAGCATCCTCCCAGGGCCCATGCTTGAAGATTCATGACTCCCTTTTGGATCATGGTCTTCAGGATGCCCATTTTGATGATGGAGAAACTGAGGTTCAGAGAAATGAAAAGAATTGCTGGGGCCCCGCACAGAGCTCATGGACCTGGCAGATGGAGGGTGGGAACCACTACGGGCTCACTGAATTTCATCTAAGCCCTAAGCTCAGCATTAACACTCAATCCATGTGCTGTGGATGAAAGCCCACTTAATGCAGGAGACCAAGGCCGGTCCCACACAATCCCCTCTCTCTGTGAGAACTGGCCGCATGTCCAGGGCTTTTCCTGACTGAACTAAATCCCCTTCAGAAGGGCTTGTGTTTGTGCAGCATTGGGAAACTTTGCTCAAAGTATATTTGTGACTGATCACCCCACAGACCTTCTACCTGGGCTCTCTGGTGGGATTCTAGGTAGTATCTGTCTATGGAAGTTTCTGGTCTCCTCACCTAGGCCAGATATCCCCCAGACCCCATGTGTCCCCCCACCCCGAGAAGGGGCTTCCCAGAATTGGGGGTGGGTATGGGCAGGGACGTCTCAGGCAGTCTGTTAGATCATAAATTGGGGCTAGCTGCAGAGATACCCCTCGCAGAGGCACAGCGTCTGCCTGGAAGTCTCTCCTGGGTAAGAGGAGACTCCCTAAAGGCTGCCCTTGCTCTCTGCCCTGTGGGTGCCTTGCCTGGGCTTGGGGGCTGTGGAGGCTGCAGGGGCCTGACCACAGCCCAAGGCCCTCAGCCCATCACGGGTGGGGCCAGAGTCAAACCTCAGCTCTTCTGACCCCTAGTCTGATGCTTTTTAAACTACATGTGCTTATTTATTTTTAAATTACATCCAAATAAGAAAAGCGGAATTATTGAGACCGAGTGGTTGGCACATCAAAGTTCATTGTCCTATAGCTCTCTGTTTGACACTTTCCAAATTATCAGTTAAAATGATAAACTAAATATTACCTCCATAGAAAGGCCTCTGAGTGAAAATAATATATTGCCTTTCTTCTCTACAGTCACTTCTTTGCTGCCTCCACAAAATTTAGGAGAACTCATAGTTCTTTCATTTCCTGCCTGTCTCGGTGCAGTGTGAGTTCCTATGCTGGCTTTGTGGACTGGTGTGTCGATGTCTGCTAGTACACAGCCGGGCATAGAGAAGGCACCAAGCAGATACTTGGGGAATAAAATAATGTCGGTTAGACATCTGGAGAACTACACTAACTTTAGGATTTTGGTGGGGGAGAAAGGGAGAAAATAAAAATGTCCCCACAAGTTGGGGTACTTCTGGGCAGTTGTTAACAGTGTGGAAGACAGAAAGAAACCACCTGGTTTGCAGCCCAGTTCCAATTTTCCTGTGACCATCGGATAGTCTCTGACCTGCTCAGGGCCCCCACTTCTTCACCTTTAGAATGGCCATCATAGTGCTTCTAGTGTAGAGCAAGACAGCCATGCAGAGCCTCCTGGCCCATACCAAGAACTGCCTCCATGGTTAAACTCGTTGCCCCAAGTCCCTGTCTGCCTGTAGAGTATCTGTGGGAGTGTCATTTAACATCCTGGACTGTCGTAGCTGCCCTCACGATGCGGCGTTTTTGGTGCCTTATTTATCTAAAGGAAGTAGCTGAACCAGGCCGCCCCTCAGGGTCCTGGGCTTTGGAGAGGCACTGCTTTCCTCCCCATGGAAGGTTTTTCTTCTGACATGGCTCTGGTTGAAAGGGACCCCCATTATGTTGCCCAGAGTCTGGGGCCCACCTTCCTTCTCCATGGATACAGGAGAAATCCAGCTGGAGTTATCACTGGTTGGGGTGGGAAAGAGGCCTGGGAGCACCCGTGGGTTTGGAGCAGTGGAGTGCCTCATGAAGATGTGCTCCAGGGGCCACCATGCCTGGGTGAGGGACAAAGCTTGTGGCCACAGATCCAACAAGTGCAGATTAGAGGCCGCCTTGATCTCTTCCTGCCACATGACTTGGAGTCAGGACTCCCCGCCTATGCCCCCATCCCAACTGCGCTCTGAGAGCCTATTTGCACCTCTGCAAACCTGAGGGGCTCATCCCAGACTCTGATGTGCCTGTGAGGGATAGATGTGTCCGGGGAGAAAGGGCCAGCTCTGTGCCTGAGGGATGAGGTCTGTTTAATGATCTGGGTGCCCTCGAGACCAATGCTCTTCCTCAGCAAGGCCCGGGGCATGGCAGGCTGCGGACCGTGCAGTCTGGTAGAAGTTCTGCCGTGGCGGGGGTGCTTGCTGAGTGCACACAGGGCCTTTCATTTACTGCCTCTCAGGTCACCTTAATGCCCTTCCAAGAGATCCTGCCTTCCTTCCTGTTTTATACATGAGAAAATGGAGACAGGAAGATGGAGTAGCTTGCCCAGATTACAGAGGTAGTAAGAGGTAAAACTGGGATTTGAACTCAGGCCCAGGTAGCCAGCTCTAGACTCGAAAACCCTCATGGTAGTTTATTCTTGCATCTAGTAAAGTGTTGGAAAAAGGCAGAGGCTCTCCTACCCTCTGCTCCCTCCATTTTCTATGTAAACTCCCTTTTTGTTCTTAGAGCTGTCTTATTAGGAAGGGGGAAGGTCCCTCACCAGGCAGAAAAGGCCCCAGAGCACTGGCATGTCAGTTTGGGAATACCAGTGTTGGGTAGACCTCTGGGGGTCTTTGATGGGTCGGGACCCCTTCTGGAGAGGGAGCAGCAAATACAGTCTCTGTGGTGTGTTCAGGGACCAAGCAGAGCAGAGCCGATGTGGCTGGGCCGGTGCCGCGGGCTCTGGGAGATAGAGTGAGAAGGTGCGGTGGGGGTGCAGATCTTTGAAGAGGTAGGATTTCTTCTAATTGCAATGAGAAACCTCCAGAGGGTTTTAAGCAGAGGAGTTCCAGGTTCTAATTTGCATTTTAAATAAATCTCTCTGGCTGCTGCATAGAAAATGGATTAGAGGGGCGAAGATAGAGCCAAGAGATCTGAGTTGTGGAGACAGAAGTCAGGACTGTGCACCCAGAAAGGACCTGCTGGGAGTGACATTGCTCTCTCTCTCTCTCTCTCTCTCTCTCTCACACACACACACACACACACACACTCACACACACACACACACACACCTTGCTTCTGTCAGAGTGGATTTAAGAACGTGGAGGAGAGGTGGCTTGGTGGGAGGTTATGGGAAGTGGGGGTCTACAGATTGAGAGTAATACCAGGACATCTGACTGGGAGGTAGCAAACCCCAGTTTGTCCACACTGGTCCCCAAAATAATGGAAGAGAAGAGGAGATGGTGAAAAAAATTATACTGAGGACTTCACTAGGGAAGCCCTCCTGACTGCTCAAACCTGGTGATGATTTTATTACTGCTGTTGTTCATATTGCTTTCTAATGTTATTATTTAAACATTAATTAGTAATAAAACATTATTTTGAATAGCATTAAAATAATGCTGCTAGCTTAACATTGAGCTGCTATGGTAAACTAGTACACCAACCCTTAATGGTCAGGGACAGTGGTGGGGACAGTGTATGGGGAGTGGAATGGTGGAGATAATTTCATTTTTACCACCCATTAATTGAGTACCTGATGTTTTCCAGGCCCTACTCAGCAACAATGGGATTTCCAGGCATTGAAAGTTATTCACTGGTCTCTAAGACCATGTTTCTTTCCCCTGGGAATTCAGCCTCCTAAGAAAATAAAGGGAGTTATTACAGACTGCAACACAAGGTAGGTTACGAATAGTGCCCACAGCAAAATCCACAAGGATAGTTAAGGCTTTTAGAGGACAAAAGCAGGAGAGAGGTAGAGAAAGCATGGGACAGCATGAGGTATATGTTTTCAGTAAAAAAGGAATAATTTCTTTTAGTGGTAATTCTGGGAAGACGTAGAGGAGTAGTGAGATACTAAATTGGAGGATAGGTTGTGGCCAGATTATAGAAGTTCTTGAATGCTGAACTTATATTTAATTGTTCAGCTTTTGGGAGGCTTTGAAAGTTTTGGATCAGGCCAGTGATCTAGGGATTTTGCACTGATAGAAGTGTAGAGGATGGACTGAAGAGGTAAGAGACTAGAACAACTTGTCTACTGCAAAAGTCTAGGCAATAGAAGATGTAGGCCTCAGTGAAGCAATGACACTGGGGTGGAGATAAGGGGGAAGACTTAGGAGGCCATGGGAAGATTCTGTAGGATTGTGGAACAAACTGGTCGAGGCATGAGCAGAAATGATGATGTCTTTTGGTCTTTGAGTTGAAGCGCCTAAGAGATTGTTGGGGCTGCTAAGGAAAACAATGGGATTTCAGAGGATGGGGAAAGCAGCTAGTTAGAGGGTCCAGAGAGATGATGAACTCAGTTTGGGGCAAAGAAATTACGATTCTTACCCCATCACCCCTCCTACATTGGAATCCCATTCCAGGAGTATTCTCTCAGCGCTTAGATGGAAATTTGACGGACATTTATTAAATCTTGAAACAAGAATAGAATGTTGCCAGCCCAGAGCCTACCAGTATGACCTTTATCAGATTACATTGTTATTCATATTTATCCTGCTTCTTTGTTGTTTTCTGCTTCTAGATGTTGAATTAACTCAGAGCCACAAGGCAGGGGCTCCATCAGTTCTTTTTCACTCCTGTGGATCCAGAATATAGCACACTGCCTGGCAATAAAAGAGTTAAAATATTTGTGGATGGAAGAAACAGAAGAAGGGAGGGAGGGATGCCTTATTCATTTCAGCTCAGCCTAAACCTAGCCTTTGGAAGCCCCTTAACTATTATTTGTAGATCAGTGTTCAGTGGATGAGTGACGCTTGGCAGGCTGAGGTTACAGAGCTCCCCTCTGGTAGCTGCCATGCATGCAGTGGTGTGTTTATCTTTAAGGTTTGGATCTAAATTTTTCTTTCAAGTCTGAAGGCATTTACAAACCCCAGCCTAAAACAACAAGTGGACTGTATTTCTGAAGAGGGATTGTGGACAGGGTGAAGGGAGAGGAGAAAGCAAGAGACCTCTTTAGTACCCCTCCCTGATGATATCTGAGCTAGAGGTTACAGCTGGGGGGTGGAGGGGGGTGCCTGGGGAAGAAATCAGTTTATGGGAAAATAATAGACCACCTCCTGGTCAGTTGTGTTCAGCAGCAAAAATCACTGCCATCCTGGTGGTGCATCGCAAGTTCCTGTCTGGCGTCTTGGGAGTGGGAGTGGGCCCTCCCAGCCACAGGCGTAAGAAGCCCAGCATTGTGCATTGTCTAGCCCGGAGAAGCAATGCTGGTTATCACTTTCGTAACAGTTGAGTCTAATCGATGTCTGGGTGGGAATCCTGGGTGGCCAAAATAAAAGGCCAGCTCTAAGTGGGAGCCTCAGATGTGTGCATCTATCCAGAAAGCCAATGAGAACACTCAGAGAGACATGGCTAAAGACAAGTGGCATTTCTGGACACTTTCCACAGCTCTGTATGATACAGAAGTTAAAAAAATAAATAGCTTTCACTAAGGCAAATACAGTCTCAGAGATTTTCCAAGTGTTCAAAATAAATGAGAGAAGGTTTGGGAGTAGGATCTGGGTGTGTACCTCATGTTCTGGCTTCTGTTTTCTAGGAAGCTACTGTTCCTGTCAAGATAAGATCTAGAGCCAGGCTGGAAGTCTTGAGTTTTAGTTTGGGTTCTGAGATTCAGTCATTGTGGGAACCTCAGCTCAGTGGCTTGGCCTCTCTGGGTTTTCGTACTTTCCTTCAGTATTAGTTTCCTGGAGCTGCTGAACAAATCACCACAAACTGAGTGCCTTAAAACAAAAGAAATGTTATCTGTCACGTATCTGGAGGCTAGCAATCTGAAATCAAGGTGCCATCAGGGCCACACTCCCTCTAGGGCTCTGGGGAAGGATCCTTCCTGCCTCTTGAAGTTTGTGGTGGTGGCTGGCAGTCCTTGGCTTGCCATAGACCATAGCTGCATCCATCCAGTCTCTGCCTCCGTCTTCACGTGGTCGTCGTCCTTGTGTGTGCTCTCTTATTATGAGGATATAGTCATTGGATGTAGGGTCCTCTCTAAGCCAGTACAACTTCGTCCTAATTAACTCCATCCGAACAGACCCCTTTTCCAAATAAGGCCATATTCTGAGGTTCTGATGCCCATGAATTTTGGGGGGACACTATTCAACCCAGTCCATCTTCTTCCTTTAAAGGGTTATCACACTTCATGAAGTTCAAAATGTGTGGTTCATCAGCAATTACTAAGTGCCCATTGGGTGCAGAGTGCTGGGAAAGGGGCCTTCAACGATAACTAAGACAGTTTTGGATTTGTCAGCCTTGTTCATAACAAGCCCACATCAGCTGAACTGCTGGGGCTCTTGGGGGACAGGGGGCTTCCAAGAAGCCAGGGTTTTTTCCAAGAAATGTAGCTGCTTGACTAAAACACCTGTGATGTTTGCATTAGACCACCTCAAACTTGCTTGAATTTCTAAAGAAAATTGTCAGAGCTATCCTTTTTGTCACTTGTTCCACTATAAAAATCTATCTAACTTGTCTTGGGGCTGGAATAACAGATTCTGACTCCACAAACTCTGAATCCAACAATTTTTGGAACAGTGGCTGGATAATCTAAGAAGCCTTTGGCAGATCTAAATTCAAACATAATTTTGGGAGGCCATGCCCTTCAACATTTCCAGAGCAGAGAGGAAGTACATCAGCAATCAGTGGCACATGGCATGTCAGATGATTTTAGGTAGAATTCACATGAACTAGAACACTTTTTAATTAATGGTTATATAGTTATTTGAGTATTTGTTAAAGTGTATTTAACATATCCAAACCCATGGGTTTCTTAGATAGTTTTGCTTAAGACACGGTCAGGTTTAAAAATGAGTTGGTTTTAAGTCATTTGAAAGAGCAGATTCAGGAAAGAATAGAATAGATATGGTAAAGTGAGTGAAGGGAGTGTGTGGCAGATGTGGATATTGTAGACGTCACAAGGAAGTTACGGGAATGACTCGAGTTTGGGGGAACACTAGTTTTGTGGATTAGAGTTTGGCATTCACACCTGAGTTTGAATCCTGGCTGCACTGCTTACTACCCTGCCAACCTCAAGACAGTCATTCACTGCCTTGGAGCATCAGGTTTCCTATCAGAAAATTGGGGGTGGTGGGACCCCCTGTGGCAGAGAGGGGATTATCCCTGTGGAGTGTAGAGCATGGGGCAACGAGGGTGAGCTGGGTGTGGCTATCAAATTAGAGGTGCCTCCAGAGGAATCCGGATTGGAAGACAGATCCGGACCCCACTTGCCTACAGATGGGGCATTGTGGGGCTGGCTGGGTTCCAGGGCTATGAGCTGGAAGGGTCCCCTAGAATGTTTGACTCTGGGGTGTGGTCTGAGGCTGGAATGGGGCCAGGAGGAGATACTGGTGTAGTAATTCAGGAAGCTTTGATTTGATTTTTTTTAAGTTCCTACAATGTGTCAGGTGTTTCACTTGAATTTTTATTGCTTCTGCAAAAACTCCACGAGAAAAGTGATATTACTGCCATTTTAGAGATGAGGGTGCTGAGGCTCAGAAAGGTGAAGTAACTTGATCAACGTCATACAGCTGGAAGAGGTGGAGGGAGGATTGGAAACCTCCATTGTCTTGCTATAGCACCTGCTGCTTTCACCCTAGAGGTGGGTGTTTCTGAACTTAGATCCCGAGAATAGCTCTGATGATGGACAGACCTGGTACAGGAGAAAAGCCAGGTAATTGACCATGAAATCCTACACCTCTTTATGCATAAGGATCCCCTAGGGAAAGGCATCCTGCAGGCTTATATTCTTCATTCCACCTGTCTTTCTAGAACGAGGACACTGGAGATCACCACCTGATCTGTGGCTTTAACATTTCTCTGCAGCATGAGTAGTTAAAATTGTCCAAATGCATCCTCTGAAGACCACAGGGTGTGGGGGAGGCAATCTCATGGGATTAAAAAGCAATTTGAACATGAAATTACTCCCTGGGGCCTGGCAGCTACACAGGGAGGGGGATATAATTTGACATTTCTTGGAAATTGATATTCTCACTTCCCAACAGATCTGGATTTGTGGGCAGTCTCCTGGGTTATGTCTCCCTCACCATAGTTTGTGATAACTGCTGGTTACCCTTATACAGAGAAGATTTGCATTTCCACATGGACTTGCACTTGAAAACAGGCCTGAGTTAGTTTGGCATTTGGATCTGTTGTGGTTTACCAAGTGTCTTTCTTGAACTTTGTGCCTTAGCTTCTTCCCAAACCTAAACCCTATAGAGGCAGAGACCATGGTAATCCTAAGAGCTAACCCTAATCACATAGCAGTTGTCTTGTTTTAGGCCTTGTTCTAAGCACTTCACATGTCCTTGGTTATATACTCCTCAGTATAACCCTTTAAGGTACAATTAGCCTCATTTTATAAATGAGCTACAGAGAGGTTAGGCCTGTGCCCAAGGTCACACAGCTCAGCTGTGGTACAAGTGGGATTAGAACCAGAGTCTACTATTTTAACACTACCCCACACTGAGTTTCCCATGAGTTCCTTTGACACACACCCAGTGGACCCTGAGCAGACGTCTGTCACTGAGTTTTTAATAATGAAAATATGTGTTTATTTTTTCACTTATCTCCACTGTGAGTTCTTTGAAGCTGGGACATGGCTTATTCGGTTATGCAGCCTCAGGATTCAGCATGGCCTTTGGCACTTGGAGAGTGTTCAATAATGCTGTTTGTGTAACAAAGGATTTGAATTTGAAGTTCACTTTCAGGGAAATTTATATCAGTGGGTGCCAAGAAATGGACGAAGCCCTGTGAGAAGCAAAGAGCAGTGAGCGCATAGATGCGGCTGGTTGGTGAGGCATGGGGCAGAATGATCAGCTCCCGGCATGACGCTGAACAAGAGTGTCCAGCTCTTGAGGCGGGAGGAGGGGGCCAGTCAAGACACACTAAGTGCAGCCTCAGCTAGCAATCTGGGACAATGGTAATGAGTGCACCAGGGATGAGGCGATGGTCTTATGGTTAGAGCAGCCTGGGCCTGAAATCTGGTGCTATCTCTGATTTTCTCTAAACCTCAGGTTCCTCTTCTGTAAAATGGGTTCATTATGAGGATTAAATGAGAGATAGTGGAAAGTGTTCAGCACAGTAACTGGCCTATGAGTCCTCAATAAATGTTAGCTTAATCCACCTTCCACTTTCAAAAGCACTTTTCCTTGTGGGACCTGCTGGCCCTCATGCAGCCTGGCAAGCCCCCATTCTGTAGAAGAGGAACCCAGGACAGAGAGCACAAAAGTACTTGCTCAGGTCCCAGGGTTAGAAAAGGGGAGGGCCCAGGGCTCCTGACTTGCAAACCAGCACTTTACCCTGCCTCAACATGCCACCTTCTCGCCATCGTGAAAGCTAAGGCTCTCTTACATTCCCCTCCCCCCTTTTAAAAAACTAATTTATGAGGTGAAATTCACATATAAAATTAACCATTTTTAAATGAACGCTTGGTGGCATTCAGTTCATTTACATTGTTGTGCAACTGCCTATTTAGTTCAAAAAATTTCTATCATTCCGAAGTAGAACTCCTTACCCCTTAAGCAGTTTCTCTCCATTTGCCTCTTCCCCCCAGCCCATCAGTCTGCCTTCTCTCTCTATACATTTACCAATTTGGGGTAATTCCATTCATACAAATGGAATCATACAATATATAGGAAGGCTTTTGTGTCTGGCTTCCTTCATGTAGCATAATGCTTTAGCATTTCATCTACCTTGTAACATGCATCCATACTTCATTACTTTTTATGGCTGAAATAATATTACATTGTGCACTTATACCACAATTTGTTTATCCAGTCATCTACTGATGGACATTTGAGTTGTTTCCACCTTTCAGCTGCTGTGGATAATGCTGCTGTGAGCATGTGTGTGCATATGCTTGTTTGAATCTTTTCAAATCTTTTCAGCATAATACCACTTTCTTTAAATTTTAAAGGAATAGGCAGATATGTGCTGCACTATCAGTTATCATTTCCTAATATTATTAAACCAGTAGCATTTATAATTTTAAAAATTTGATTAAAATCTGTCTCATCTCAAAAAAATAACAGACTTCCTGTTCTACAGATGTGGTTTATATATCTCTACTTCCCTGGTCAGTTGTTGGAGGTTTGAGCACACACACACACACACACACACACACACACCTGTGCCTTCTCATACTGTAGTCACTGCTTTTCTACTGGTTGCTGTCCAACTGGGAGATTGTGTCTCTGTTGATGTTTATTGACATGATCTGATGTTTTGGTTTTTTAACTGCTTCCATTAGGCACTCAGCACTGCTCAAAGGATGTGAGAAAAGAGAGGGAGAGAAAGGCACACTCTACAATTAGTCTTGGAAATAGAATCAGAAATACAAGCACAATAAGTCTTCTAGTGATACACTCCTTGATGACATGTACCATATTTTATGCTTTAAAATTTTTTTCCTTTAGCTCCAAATGTAAAGTTAGGGATCTGCAAGTGTTTAACAAGTGAATCAAAGCAGTATTTTGATGCACTGACCAGTTCCTCAATGAAGACAGCTGCTGTTGGTGAAATAAGGAACTTCGAGAAAGAGAACAGAAGGGTCACCCCCTCTGGGATAAAGCTGTCATGGTTAACCTGTGAGTGGGCAGGGCCATCAACACCATGTGTTGCCATTGGCCTGTTGCCCCATTCTTCCTCACTGCACCTGGTAGAAATGCCACTCTTGGTGATCAGTCAAAGCAAGGCTCCCAGGCCTCCACCAGGTGGGCCTCCAGGCTGGGACATTGTCCCCCATAGCTAGGCAGGCCTAAACAGGGCAAAGAGCATGTACTTAGGAGATCTACAGGCCTGAGTTCAAATCCCAACCCGGCTGCTTCCTGGCTATGTGACATTGTACAAATGACTTAGCTTCTCTGGGCCTCAGTTCCCTCATGAGGTTGCAGTGACCATTCAATGAGCTTGAGCTTGTAATGTGCCTGGTTAAGCTTAACCAGGTGCCTGGCACATATTAGGGGGCCTCAATTCTGTGATTGTTGTTACTCCTCCCTTTCCTTCCTTCCTCTGTGCTACAGACAGTTTCTGTCTCTCATGTATGATAGAAGCTGTGGCTAGACTAAAGGACTCCTCTGCTCTCATGGAGGGCAGTCCAGTGGGGACAATAACCATGCAAATAAACAGAATCACAGAGGGTGTACCACGTGCTTCTGGACCACAGGGAGCCTCAAACTGATGGGGGGTTGGACCTGTCTTCACAGAGAATGACTCTAATTGGTTCCTAGAGGATGAAGAGCAGTTTGCCTGGTGGAGAAGGTAGGGCTGGCCTTCCCAGCAAGGGTCCAGCATGGGCAAAGGCAGGGAGGTATTTCAGACAACGTGGGCAGTATGGTCTGAGGTTAGGCAGCCCAAGGTCTCCAGGTGTCCTGAAAGTGGGAGTGTGTATACCTGTGTGCATTTAAGGTAAAATCTGATAATACCTTAAAATATAAAGTTATATAAGTTTATATATATATAAGTTATATATATATATATATAAATATAAGCTTAAAATATAAAGCTTAAGGGAAGTTTCAAGCTAGGGCTGGATATGGGGTCTGTCTTTGGTAGGGTAGTAGAGTTACTCTGAGTTTTGCATCCTGCAGAGCTAGACAATCCCAGCTCAAACAGGGAACACTTAGAAGGAAGCACCATGGGAAATGGGGAGCTCAGCAGATAACAGGATGACTTCTCCAGCTGCTTGCACATCAGCTCCACCCCCAGAGGATGCCAGGCATCATTATCATGAAGGCTCATTACCATGAGGCTATCATGAAGTAGCCTCATTGGGTCAGGTGGATTCATAGCTAAAGGGGGCATCTGAGGGAGGGACGGGGATGCCACTGCCCAGTGGTACTGTTGCTACAGGTGCCAGTGGAGCCCCTAGGGCTCCCAGGAATGCCAGGACCTGTCAGTACACACACGCATGTGCACACACACACACACACACACACACACATGCACACATTACTTACTTTTCTCTGTGACATAGATAAATACTCCACGTGTGAGTTTGCTAGTAAAATGACAGCCCTGTGTCTCCATGTAGCATCCCAGTACTGGGTCTGCCATTTCAGATACCTAACCCTACAACTTCACCGCAGATGCTCTCCCTCAGTGCTCAGCTCCCGTGTGCTCTGAGTGGCCCCAAATGTTTGACATCTCTAAGCCCCAGATTTTCTCTAGGCTTGCCAGCCTGGAGTTTCCTTCCTGTGCAGACAGGGGTTCAGCTGAGCTGCCTGCAGACAGATGACCATCAGCAAAGAAAGGCCAACAGAGTGCCCTGTGGGCAGAGACCCACAGCCACGACTGGGGACAGATACAAAGGGATGAGGGTGCACTTGGAGCAGATGGGGATCCCCATCTCATCTTGTCTTGTCCGCTTATGACTCTTTGTATGATCATTGGCACTCACAGAACCTGTCTGTGCCTCAGTTTCCATGGGGGAAAGTGGGGGTCATAACACATGCTTGCATTTCTGGGGTAGAGATAATGTACTAAACTGTCTGTTGTAGCCCCAGTGCTCAACACCCAGGAGTTAAGAGCACAGAGTAAATTAGAGACAGGCTTACATTTCTCATGTCCAGGATGGGCTGCCAAAGGGCTTTTGAAAGATTTCCGCTCAGCAGGGCCTGCTGGGAGAAAGACCTCTAAGAACTGGCTTTGCGTCTTTCCTTACTGTATGACCTTGGACAAGACACTCTGAATGAGGTCAAAAATGGAAGCCATACAACCACCAATTCAAGGCCCCAGATGCATGCCTGGCAAATACACTCAAGTGCTGGTACTTTGCCTTTTCTTGTAAAATGCTTAAAACTTGACATGAAGAGACCCAGGAAGGAGTGTGTGGGCCAGAGGACAGTGGCCACTAGCAGACCACTGAGGAAGGCCTAGCTGGACTGGGCGGAACCTTCTTGGGTCCTTGGGATCTGTCAGCCTGGCTTTGCTCCCCGGGGATGCAAGCCTACACAGATCTGGAGAAAAGTCGGAACAAAGCAGAGGCCAAAGATGTGAAAAGACTAATCAAGTGTACAGAGACCCTGGGAACAGGGGCCTTGGAGATAAATCCTTCAGAGATTATCAAACTTTATAATGCAGCAAAACCACTTTTTCAAAGGAAGCCAAAATAGAAAACAGACAAAAGCAAAAAAGGAGTCCTTGGGCAGCTTTTTCTTCAGTGTTCAGTGGAAACGCCTCCATTGTTCATGGTGTGTCAGCAGAGCACCAGGGTGGAGGGTCCCAGACTTCATTTCCTTTACCAATAAAAATTTTTTTAAAGTCAG
Organism: Manis pentadactyla; assembly: GCF_030020395.1. Lineage (NCBI taxonomy): Eukaryota > Metazoa > Chordata > Mammalia > Pholidota > Manidae > Manis > Manis pentadactyla. The sequence continues at coordinate 84,729,382 of NC_080027.1, forward strand.
GACTGACATCTGCATCTGGTTGACAACCTCTTCCTGTTGCAGAATAAGGATGTTAAAAAAAAGACAGGTATCATCTCTCATCACCATTATTTCATAGAAGAAGATTTGCCCCTTCCTCACCCCAAAGAGGGCAGACAGGGCTTTATGAGGAAGACACTCCCCTTCATGAAAACTCTGCCTCTTCCTGAGTTTGCTCATTTGCTTATTTGACAGCAAAGCAGCAGGTAGGAGCCCCTTTCACAGGGTTTACAGCCACACAGTTTGAAGAGTGTTGACTTGTCACCTTGTCTCATTTTACAGACATGGAAACCGAGATCCTGAAAATAAGACAGCTCATTCATTGAATGACACTTCCTAAGTGTTTGTCCTGTGCTGGGTTGGTACTGGGATTTCAGAGAGAAATTCAGTCTAGGAGGATCAGATCCCACAGGGAGTCAGTGGTAGCATCATCATGCATTCATTCATTCATTCATTCATTCATCAATATCCTATTAAGCCACTTTAACAGACCAGCCAAGTAGAAATACAAAGTATGAACAGGACCTACAAGGTACTGCCTAATGGAGTTTAAAGTCTGATGGGGCAGACAGATAGATAAAAGGAGAACTACAGAAAGCAAATAAATGAGGTGATTTTTAAAAGTGAAAGTGATACACAGATAATGAAACCAGATATAACCTGAGAGAGTAACTGTGGGGGTGGTCAGACATGTCTCTCTGATGAGGTGATATTTGTGTGAGCCATGAGAAGAACCTGGCCATGCAGAGAACTGGCAGAACATTCCAGACAGAGGAAATGGTAAGAGCCAAGGTCTTGTGGTGGAAATGGGTGTGGTGTTGGAGACCATTCTCATGAAGGTGCCAGAACAGCAGCTGGTGGTGGTAAGGAGTGGAGAAGAGAGAGGGGGTGAGGAAGGGGGTGAGGCTTCTTTTGCTGACCCTCAGAAAAGAAAGCCCAGGGGCTGAAAGCATTCAGGAGCTCTCACCCTGAGGGTCTGCCTGAGGTTTGGCCAATCTGGAAATGGAAGCCCATCTGGACTTTGGCGTGTGATGTGGGGGAATTTACTCCTGGGGGGCATCCTCACCTCCATTTTGGACACACCTTCTACCCTGACACATCATCTCGGCATGGACAAGGGTGAACTAGGGCCAGGAGTGCCTCCCATCATCGTCTCAAGGTCCTCAACCCATCTTGGGTCTGAAACCAAGGGACTGAAATAAACCCAGCTGCAATCCCAGAAGGTAACTGAAAATGAAGAGATGCAGAGGCCAGAGGCTTAGTTCCCCAGCACTGCTGACCAGACCCTCTGTAGGGGCTGCTGGGCTTGAGGTAGCAGCTCAGAGTTCAGGTATGGGGTCTGGAGGCCTGCCCAGATGAGGTATTATCTCTGTCCTTGGGATGGGTGTGTGTGCATGTGCACGTGCATATGCGTGTGTGTGTGTGTGTGTGTGTGTGTGTGTGTGTGTAAAGGGGGACCTGGGTGGTAGAGGATTGATGGGATTCATTCAACAAATATTTATTGAGTGCCTACTCAATGCTGTGGGTTGTTCTAAATCCTGAGGATGCCATAGTGATTATGATAAATACATCCTGTAGTAAGTAAGCTGAAGGAAATAAGAGGAGATGATAGAGCAAAATGATCGGGGGAGAAGTGGAGCCACTTTAAATCATGTGATCTAAAAGCGAAGACTTCTTTAAGGAGGGAGCAAATTGAGAGTTGAGCTTGAGAGCCACCAGACATGGGACATCAGAAGAAGGAACGTGCCAGAGAGAGGGGCCAGCAAAGTCACTGAGGTAGGAACAAGACTGAATTTTCAAGGTACATAAGGCTGGCTGCTGGAACAGAGAAAATTGGGGTGGACTAGACCAGGGATGGTAAATAGGTTTTACTGTTAATGCTGATTCAGACTGCTGATAGTGCCTGCCAATGTACTGAGCTGAAAGGATTCTGAGGTCCCTTTTGGGTTGATCAGCAGAGAGTGCAGCAATTGATTATTGATGTCTGCTATGGGTGAGAATTAGAAGGTGGTTATATGCATGCCACACATTTACCATTCCTGGATACACTTGTGACTGAAATTGGCAGGAGACCACATTAAATGTGTTTGTTCTTATACATATCTTCAGCAACTGTGTATTTTTCCTTCTGGCTTATCAGAATTGAGTGCTGTGTGTACCCCTGGCATGGACCAACATCAGAATAATAGTAGCTAATGTGTTACACTGTCTTGGATTTACACCAGGCCCTAGCGCTCATAACCCATGAAGTTCATAGCAACCTCATCATGTGTCTTAAGTCTTTTCTCCATACACCATGTTTTGAGACCCTAAGAACTTATTTCTGGCCCTGTGGCCAGCAATGGGCAGAACTGGGGTTGGGACCCATCTCACTACAATCTCCACACTCTTTCCAATAGCTTCCTTCTTAGAGAAGGTGAGAGCCATACATATACTTGAAGGCTGTGCCCTGACAGAATCTCTTGGGGAATGAGCTGATGAGAAACTGGTGCTGCCTGCCTGCTTCTCCTGTCCCTTCCTGCTCTCTCTGAGCCTGCTGTCTCCAGTAAAGTCTCCATCCAAATCAAAGTGAGTGTAGATTTACTGGAAGGATCTGGCTCCCAGGCTGCCTGCTGTCTGGGTGCAGGAGGTGGGCTGGCCCAGCAAGAGCCTGGCAGCTTTCCCTTCTGACTGCTATCCACTTCTCCTCTTCCACCACTTCTCCTAGCTCTGTCCCTGCCAAGGAGGAGTGAAAGGGTAATAAATAAGGGTGCCCAGGCTCAGGTGAGGATGAACCGAAGGGCAGGGGATCCTGTAGCCAGCTGGATTCTGGTGCCAGAGTTGCAGTAAGGGGCTCAGGTACATTTTACTAGGGCTACTCTAATGAAGGGTCCTTCTCAGGGAACTGTGAGGCTGGAGGGGCAGATGTCAGGGGCTACTTGGCAACCTCTCAGGACACCTGATTAGTGTCACTCTCTCAGTGTGCTGGACAGGCAGTAGAGGGCAGGCCCAAGGAGGCTGTCCTGGGTTTCAGCCCTAGCTTTGCTGTCTGCCAGCATCATGAACTGAAGCAAGTCACTTAACCTCTTTTTCTCATAGTAAAATGGGAGTTGTATTAACACAAAATAATGCTGTGTAACAAGGCCCTAGAGCTCAGTGGCTTAGGCTTATCTTCATGTTCAAGGGCTCTGGGTTGACTACTACTTGGGTGAGCTGGCCTGAGCACCAGGCTTTGGACTACACACTGGGTTTGAGTCTGCTGAATGGTCTCCCATCCTCCTGGGACCAGCAGCTGCTCAGCCTGTGGTGGCAGCTGACCAGAGCTCAAGAGGGCCCTCCCAACTATTCAGGGACATTCATGCCCTGGCTCTGCCATCCCAGTAGTCAAAGCAAGTCACATGGTCAGGCCCAAAGTCAACGGGTGGGCAGTCACTGCCCATGTGAAGCCATCTCAAGGGTGTGGATGAGTAATTTTATTACAGGTGGGGGAAGAGTTGGGAACACTGACTGGGGCTGCCACTGAGGTGTGGAAGGAGTCACATCCCAACCCCTGAGCACAAACTGTGTGCCAGGCACGACGCACAGTGCCTCAGGTGCAACACCTGCAAGGTGGCCACTTCCTGCCCATCATCCCTACCCCATCTAGTTCACAGTTGGGGAAATGAGGCCTGGGAGCTGACATCTCATCCAGGCCCATTGGCATGGTGTCTGTGGTCCAGGCGCTTCCTGTTTTCACTCACCTCCAGCCTGACAGTGGTCCCCAGAGGTACCAGAAGCTATTCCTGCTTTATGGAAGAAGATGGAAAGTCTGAGGCAGAGGAGAGAGCCTGTAACTGAGATCACTGAGATCACTCATCCAGGAAGCCTGAGAGTCTATCTGCAGACCTCTGATTCATGCTGAGTGCTAGCATCTCTCCCTTTGGCCTTAAACATTTGTTAGGCTAGGAGGTCAGGGAGCAGGAACTTGCATGTTGAGGATATCCACATTTGGCCTCTGGCTCAGTGTGTAATGTGGGCAAATCTGTTGTTTAACTTGGCTGGTACAGAACTGACGGTGAATGACAGGAAAGCCCATTTCCCTCTGAGAGCCCTGCCTGTGTGCCCTACCCATGCAGGGGACGCTATTTCTATACATCCTCCTGGACACAGCCCTCTGGGCCCTGACCCTGACCTTTCTCTGCCCTCAGCTCTGAGGCCAGGAACAGCCTGCAGCTCAAAGGCCAGAGAATTTTCTGGCTCAATCCCACCAGCTAGCCAACAAGCACTCAGCAGGGCCCCTACCCCAGCTCCTTGCTTGGGTTCTGTGTTTCCAACTGATTAGGCAAGGTAGGGAGGGGAGGTGGCACTGGCTTTATTGAGGGGTGGCTGGCCCAGTGTCCCACGTTTGTCTGAGATGCAAGAGGGGAGGCCACTGCTCACTTCACTGGGGCAGAACTGGAGCACACCCTTCCCTTTCCCCGTGCTCCACCAACCCCCCATGGCTGGGAAACATGGCAGCCAATGTCATGTCTGAGGAAGTGAGCTGTCTTACTGACATTCTTTTTTTGTGCCAAGCACTATATAGCAATGGTTACTACATTGATATAATATATACAATATAACGTGTCCTTGATTGGCCTATAATATCACTGAATCCTGGCCCAGCCGCTACGAGCGCATCGCCTGACTTCCCTGAGCCTCAGTTTCCCCAAGTAACCTATATGATCTCTTACAACACTGCTGACCCTGATAGTTTGGAGTGGCCTGATAGGCATCTCTCAAGCAAACAATGTGGGCCTCTGCCCATCTGAACAGGGACAGTCATCTTCCCAGACCCAGGTTTTATGGATTGTTTAGAACATTCACTGGTATCTAAGCCACTGATGCCTCTGGCTTCTAGATGTGAATCTGGTTCTGAGGGTGGTGTCAGTTCATTCTCAATCCCCTTCCTTCAGTTTCATCTTAAGACAGGCTCTTCTCTTGAGTGGTTTGGGCCATCTTTCCAGACATAGGGCCTTTGCTTCTTCCTTCAGGCTCCTGTTCTGTGTTTCTGGGTAGGAATTTGTACCCCGACAAACATCTTGGTGCTAATTAGAGAGCTGGGAGGAGCTGGTAATTATAAGGAGTGGGGTTAGGGCATCTTGACTCCTGAGGGGAGGGAGTGGAGGCTGCAGAGGCTGCTGCAAGGGTCCAGGGAACCTAGCTCTGTGCTAGGGGTGTGTGTGTGTGTGTGTGTGTGTGTGTAGGGTTCTTTAAATTGTCAGGGTGAAAATATTTTCACACATTTGCTCTCCAGGAGAACATTATTACTGAGCATACTGGCAGCCTTATTGAAGTCAAATGGCCACAGTCAACATGGAAATTCTAATTAATAGACATTCATGCTGCTTTTGGGCATGGTAGCGGAAGTAATTACCATGATTTAATTGACTTTTCTCCCCTCTGTTATGCACTCTGCTTTTTCCATTTTCTTGAGCTGGGAAAGTTTTTTATTTTTTTGAACATTCTCTCTCTCTTTTCCTCCCCTTTTATGCATACTGTCTTTCACACCAGTGCTCTATTTGTCAAATGCTATTGCAGTAAATATTGTGGCAGCACAAATCTCTATATTACAGAAAAGCCCAGAGTCTGAGCCAATAGCTTATTTATGAGTGTATTGGTTTTATAAAGGTGCTGTTGGACCCAGTGAAGGTGTTTGGCTCAGTGGTTCTGGTTTTGTCAAGCTTCTTGGAACTATAGGGAAGAGAGGGCCACCGGCACTTGCTGTCAAGATATACTCAGGATTTAAGGAAATCTAGTGGATAAAAATGGGGCACCTCTGAGCTCCTGGAATCAGAAAACCATCTGAAGAATTCTGTCTCTGGTTAGGATTCCTCCAGTAGCTCATTGCTCTCTCTGCTTTGACTAGCGTGATCTGCTAATTTATCCTGAACTGTGACTATCTGGTGAGTGGACCCCAAGTCCTCATGGGTTTTATTTCAGTTCCCCACAACCAACTGGCCATGCCTCTGAGCTGCCCTGTGCCAGCTCTAATGCCTTCCACACTGGGCCGTACATTACACTCTGAAGGTCAAGCGGTGGGCTGCCCCTCGTGTAGTGTCCTCCCTGGTCCAGTCAGCTGTGGCACACAGGTGGCATCATGTGATGTATGCCTGAGGAACTTTGGGCAGAGCCTTTTGCAAATGTAACTGTGGGAAGGGCCAACATAGCACTAGAGAGCCAGACTGCTTAGGTTTGATCCTGGTTTAGCCACTTGCTGTGCATCCTTGGGCAAGTTACTTAAACTTTCTGCATCTCAGTATCCTCATCAATAAAATGATAGCACCTACTCCATAGGGTTGTTATGGAAGATAAATGACTTCAGTCTTGAGATGCACCAGGTAAGAACTCAATAAAATGTTAGCTTGTTAGTAGGGTCAGGTGGTCAGGTTACCAAATGTCTGATAAGCCAGTGAGGAAACCCTAAAATTACAGATGTTGAGGAGTGCAATAAACCTGAGCAACCATCTGGTTTAGCCCTCTCATTGTACATAAGGGGAACTGAGGAGCAAGGAGGGTGCAACTTTTTTTAGGGTCAAATAATTTTGACGTATATGATATTGACTATTTAGCATGCAGCTAAAATTAAGGCCAAGATACTTCCTAAGGTCTCTTGGGGATTCTTAAGAGTTCTTGACTTTTAAATAGAAGAGAAGATGAACCTGGGATTATTCTATTTCTTTTCTCTGTCCCCATATGGGAATTCTGAGTTATGCTCAGATTCAGGTTTTATCGTTTTCAAGTACATCATCTACATTGATCATCTTTTTCAGATGATTTCTGTCTGTTGGGTTTGTGGGCAAGATGTCACCAATCAACTGTTATTTTAGACACTTTGCTTCTCTGAGCCTGTTTCCTCAGCGGAAAAACTAGGATATATTCCCTGGGGGTATACTCCCTTACCTGGACTGAATGCTTCTCAAGGGCAGGGATGGTTTCTTCTTTACCTCATGTTCCTCTTCCAGAACACTGTCTAGCACACAGTAGGTGTCTGCAGAAATTGCTAGAAATATATGATCCTTTGAGGTAGTATTCAGAGTCTGCAGCTGTAATGGAGAAAAGACAACCTCTGCTGGATCTCTTTCTTAGGATGGTTGTGCATGAAGGCCATATACTGGACGGGGGTTGAGAAGTGAGTGGAAAGTGTAGGAATGGCAACAAGAGGTGCAGACAAAACTCCTTTGAGAAATCTGGCTGTGAAAGGCAGGAGAGAGGGTTGCAGCTGTGCATGGGAATGGAGGTGAAGTAATGGGGATACTAGAGAACTTTCACAAGTTGATGAGACAGGGCCAGGTATAGGAGGTGCTCAGTAATGTTCCCTGAACTAAATGAACTTCTGTCTGAGCTCTGGAGGTTGCCAGGGTCTTTCCCAGCATTCTCAGTAATGGCTGTGAATGAGATGGTTGATGTAACAGAGCCCAAGACTAGTGCATTGGTTAAGGCAGTGCCGTGTCCTGAAAGAGGTTCTGAATCTCAGCAGCATAACACAATGCAGATTTATTTCTTACTCAGCAACTGTTTGGTGAAAGAAGAAGGAAGCTTTCCACACAGAATTTAGGGTCCCTACTTCCTTTCATCTTCAACATGTGGCTTCCAAGATCACCATGGAAGGAGGATGAAAAGGAAGAGAGGTCTCCTCGGCTTCCGCATCACACTGGCCTAGAACAGTTCACATCACTCCCACTCCCATTGGTGAAAATGAGTCACATGGTCATGTAGGTGGAAAGGAGGCTGGGAAATGTAGTTCCTGTCTGGGCAGCCCCTTCCCAGCCAGGACTCTTCACTCTGGAGGTGGAGCACGAGTGTTTGGGGGGCAGCCAACCTCTCTCCCCTAGAATTAAACCTCTTTTAGCTGTCTGAAGAGTACTTCCCAGAAGCTAGAGGAATACAGTCTCGATGGGAAAATGTAAGACCCCACATGAAGACCAGAATCCTGTTTCTGGAACCAAAAGAGAGAAAAATGATTGATCTAGGTCTCAGTTTCCTTGGTTGTACACTGACCCATCGTGATGGACTAAGTTGAGAGGGGTAAAGTTGCTGAGGGTAAGCACACGGAGAGGCACTGAGTTTGAGCACTTTCCCTTTCACTCACTGGCTGTAAGACATGAGGTAGGTTTCAAAACTTTCTGAGCCTTTGTGCAATCCTGCCTGAATTGCTGTGAAGAGAAGAGAAGATGACTCTCCAGCATGCAGTTGGCATATAGTGTGAGCTGCTGATTTTAGTATCCATGTCATCTCCCTTCATTTCACCATCAGAAATGAAAGTCCTGACTTAGTTTAAGGGCAAAATGAATAGAACTGATAATCCTGTGAGATATTTTTGTTTTCAATATTTTACTTTACTTTCTGCAATAATTAGAGAAAATTATTTGAGTCAAGTAGGAGGAGAAAGAAGGCAGCCACTCTGAGTTGATTCTTTTTGTCCCACTCACACCGCAAGACTGGGATTCAGGGGGCTTATTTCTCTCTTGTCCTAAGAACGGGTACTTGAGTTCTGCTCTGTGGCCAGCTGCTGCATCAGCTAAAACACAGGGCTTAGTACTGACACCTCCATCCCCTACCTCCTGCTTTCCAGGGTCTGCCCTCAGTGGAAAGCCTGCCTTACCATCACATGTGGGAGTTGGGAGTTCAGGCCTTTGAGCTCCATTGAGTTAAGGTGAGTTCTAAGAAATCTCTGGATCCCTGGTGCTTTTGCACTCTCCTTCCCAGCTTTTTCCTCTCTCATAGGGAGGGTCGGATTGACACCCCTCATTCCATGACCCTCCTCCCTGCTGTTATTTAGCATTCTGTTACTGGTCCTGGTTACTTATTTGGTGTGGTAATTTGTGCCCTACTCCCCACTTTAGCTAATCTGTCGGCCTCTTTGTGGTCCTCTGACCACCAGCCAGCTGGAGAAGGGGGCAAGGACAGGAGGTGTGGTGGCTTCAGAGTCTCTGAAAAAACCAAGCTGTGAGGGGAGGGATCCTCCCCTGCAGAAGATCTGAAGGAATGTTTCCTCAGGAGGGGAGTGGGCCATTCTATACCTCATGTTTTGAGGCACTCAGGGCAGCTCTGTGACCCCCAAACAAAGCAGGCCCTTGGCCTGGGGCTGTGGGAAGCCAGGCAGGACAATGGGAGGAAGGAGAAAGCCTGGAGATAAAGCCTCGAGCCCAAGGGTCTGTGCCTGGGATTCCTCAGCCCAGTGAGAGGAGGCTTCACTGTAAACACTGGCTGGGCTTCCTGCAGTCCCAGGGCCACTGCCGTTGTTATTGTGCTGTGCTTGCTGAGGTAATTATTCTGTTTCAGGTGAAGCCTGAGCAGGGGCAAACTGCATGTCTGATGCTCCCGCAGAGACACTGCTATCATTCATTCATTCCACAGACATGTATTGGCACCAACTGGATGCCAAAGGCTTTGTTTGGTGCTAGGAGTATAAAAATCAATGTCCCACCTACCCCTACCCTCAATAAACTCTTCTCTGACCCTAGAGACAGACACCAGACAGATCCTCACAGTTCAGTGTGGCGGGGCAAGAGGAGGGTGGCCACAGTTTAGGGATGGTGCCGAGTATGGAGACGTGGACTGCCTTTTGAGGGATGGGCACTTGAACCCTCGTGCTGGGAGGCCAGGGGTATTCTGACCAGAATATTCTTGATGACTCCCAAATACCAAAGCTGCACAAAGAGTACCTTTTTTTTTTTCTATTAAGGTATTGTTGATATACAATCTTATGCTCAGGTTTCACATAAGCAACATTGTGGTTACTACATTCCCCCTATATCCCATTACAGTCACTGTCCATCAGCACAGTAAGATGCTATAGAATCACTACTTGTCTTCTCTGTGCTATACTGCCTTCCCCATGTGCCCCCTATATTATGTGTGCTAATCATAGTGCCCCCTTAATCCCCTTCTCCCTCCCTCCCCACCCACCCTCCCCAGTCCCTTTCCCTTTGGTAACTATTAGTCCATGCTTGGGTTCTGTGAGTCTGCAGCTGTTTTGTTCCTTCAGTTTTTGCTTTGTTCTTATACTCCACAGATGACTGAAATCATTTGGTACTTATCTTTCTCCACCTGGCTTATGTCCTCCTGCTCCATCCATGTTTTTGCAAATGGTAGGATTTGTTTTCTTCTGATGGCTGAATAATATTCCATTGTGTATATGTACCACATCTTCTTTATCCATTCATTTACTGATGGACACTTATGTTGCTTCCATGTCTTGGCTACTGTAAATAGTGCTGCGATAAACATAGGGGTGCATATTTCTTTTTGAATATGTGATCCTGTTTTCTTAGGGTAAATTCCTAGGAGTGGAATTCCTGGGTCAAATGGTATTTCTATTTTTAGTGTTTTGAGAAACCTCCATACTGCTTTCCACAATGGTTGAACTAATTTACATTCCCACCAGCAGTGTAGGAGGGTTAGAGTACCCTTTTTTAAAATCTCTACCTGGCTGCAAATCAAAGGACTCTTAGAAGGCAGTCAGGTAGGGAGCTGAATTTATCCAGCACCTTCCATGTGCCAGAAGCTGTTGTGGGAGCTTTTATAGTTTCCCTCAGTGATCCTTTATTCCTCAGGACACCCTGTGAGGTAGGCTGACTTTTATGCCCATTTCACAGATGAGGGGGACTGAGGCCCAGCCAGGTTAAGTAACTGGCCCAATTGCATCACTAGGGCAGCTGGGTGGGAGCCCAGGTCTGCATGACTCCAGCACCCTCACACTTCTCACTGGGTCCCACTGCCTTTGTAATCCCTGACCCAGCTGGGGTGCTCTACCACTGGGTTCTCAGGCACCAGAAGAGGTTGAAGCCCTCTTATGACAAGGCTGGTCTTGCCTGACTCAGTGCATCCAAGCAAGATCCCCTCCTGTGGGGGCCTCCTGACAGACTTGAACTGGAAATGGGAGTCAGGGTCTGACTGTCTCATTAAAGGTTTCCAGAATGTTTCTGGATCAGCACTTGAGCCTGATAGAGATGCGGCAGGGTGGGTTGGATCAGTTTCCATGTCACCTGGGACCTATATTCCTTTACAAGGCCATCTCATGTATTCTCAGACTTCCCCAGTTTATATAACAGAGACCCTCCTGAGCTTGTTTTTCCATGAGTGTACTTAGAGTTGGGTGCTTGCTTGGCATGTCTTGTAGCACACACAAAGCAAGGTGGCCTTGCACACCACAGTGTTTTCAGCCAGGGCTTTCTTGGAATAGGCAAAGCTGGAAAAAAAAATGTGTAGGCAATGTCCATGAACTACAGGCATTTGGGCATTGTCCATGTGTCGGCCACCGGTGAGTATCACCAGCATTAGCGCTTAACCAGATGCTGTGCTCAGGGCTTCGCATGCCTCATTTCCTCTCACTTAGTGTGGAGATAGAGAAACTGATGCACGGAGTGACTGAGTAATTTGCCTGAGGTCACACACTTGTAGGTGGTAGAGCCAGGATTTGAAACCAAAAATGTCGACTACAATGCCGGAGCTCTTCATGTTGTGGGTCGGCTTTTTCATGTCCATGTGGCCTGTGGCTAGACACACACAGGTGCTTGTATTCTGAGCTATATTCTGCATGAGTCAGCTGCCGTGGAAAGAGTGGCTCTAGAAATCCAGGGGAAGGGCAGGGTTTTACTCTCTGCATAATGTCGTTTTTCTTGTATTCCTTTTCCCCCTTTGTCCTTAAAGCCCTTGTGCCCAGCTATCCAGAGGCTTCAGGTTATCCATACCTGAAGATGTGCAGACTCTTGGGTGCTTCCTATCATGGCCTGCTCAGGAGCCTTGAGTTCGCAAGGACCTTGCCTGGGTGACTGGCCTCTCTGGGCTGGGCTGGGGCCATGGGCAGAACCAGCCAGCAATGCCTCTGTAGCCCAACCCCCAGCTCACTGCTCCCACTTAACCTTTCCAGGGGGCCCAGCAGTTTCCCAGACTGGCAGCCATAATCTGACCTTGGGCCCCGTCCTGGAACCTCCAGTCTCTGGGGTTTCTTTTCCGGGTCCCTGATGTAATGTGACACGTGACAGGGATCCTACTGTGGGAAGCCTAGAGCAGACCAAGACCAACAGGCCCTCAGACACTATTGCCAAATGATCTGAGAGTACAGGAGGGGCCTCACCCTTGGAGGGCTTGTGTCTTGAATGGCTTCTGATGACAAACTCATGTTGGGGATGGGGTGGAGCAGTGATGGGGAGAGCAGGGAACAGTGACCTGGCATCTGAGGTCCAACTCTGGGTTCTGTTCTGAGACTGAAGCAGAGGGACTCTGGAAGGCCCTTCTCGCCCACTGAGCCCCAGTCTTCCCATCTGCAAAGTAGAGAGGTGGGGTGGGAGAATTGAATTTGATGATGAATATCTCGTGTGCCTTCAATTCTCCCCTGTTCCAAATCTCCAGGAGGCAGGGGGATGGGGCTTGTCAAGGAGAAGTAGGGAAGGAACTGACGCAAAAACCAGGCCTGGTGCTCTGGGACTGGGGTAAAATAGTCAGTGGAAAACAAAAGATTGGGAATTTATGATGTATTTGTGTCCAACCTGCAGTCTATTCAGCTGTACCTCTGTCAGCTGGCTGGCTTGCCAACATCTAGAAAGAATGCATTCCTGATCCCTTACTGTAATTCCATCTCTATCCTGGACCTCCACTCAGGTTGTCTTCCACTCCAGCCTGTCCTAGCTGCGACTCCTCCCTCCTTGCGCATAGCTTCCCCGTCTCCCTCCATCCCTCCCAAGTCCTGGACTCAACATGTCTGTGCCAGAACAGAGGAGGCAGTTCAGCTTTGTCAGTCACAGCATCAGCCTGAACTCAGGCCTTTCAAAACACGGTGTAGTGTACCCAATCACATGTGACTTAGAATACCTCTCAAGAGACCTATGCCCATGTTTTGCAGCACTACAGGAGACCTTTCCAGCTAGGAAACTCATGCATGTGTTGAGGGAGGGTGTGCTGGGGGACTTGGAGACAGGTGCACAGGGAGGGGCAGTGTAGGATCCGGCAAAAGAAGATGGAAAAGAGGTGGGGGCCTTGTGATCACCCTGCCATGGGCTGGCTGCTGGGCCTTAGCAATTCTCCAGATTCTCTGGGACTCAGTTTCCTCATTTGTAGATAAATAAGGTAGTCCTCAAAGCCTTTGCAGGGCTGACATTGTCATGGATAAATCTGCAATGCCACATGCCCCAGAAAGGCTGATTGAACTGAATTGACGAATGTGAACTCACTTCCAGAGGAGGAGGATTCCTGAATTTCTAGCTAGACCTCTTTCCTAAACTCCAGACCTGCCTCCCCAGCACCTGAATTTCCTGCAGGCTCCTTACTGGGTTCACAGCTCCCCCCATATCCCCAGCCCATTTTTCCCTTCTGCAGCCTGACTTCAGTGAATGGAGCCTCAGTCCACCCATTGTCAAAGCCACTACCAGGGAATGCTCCTTGACTAGCTCCCTCCTTTATCTGCCCCCATATCCAGCCCATCACCAGTTCCTGTCCATTCATTCTACCTCCTGAGTAACTCTTGAATTCCACCCCTTTCTTTCCATCACCACCCTTACTACTTGTAGTCCCCCCTGTACTACTTGTCTCCCTGGAACTGGTCCCTCCACCTCCACTCAGGCCTCTCCTTCTAATCTTGTGTCTCTGCTACAGCCCAAACATTTGTTTAAATATATGTTTATGTTCTCATTTATAGATTTGATTTTTTTAGAACAGTTTTAGGTTTACAAAAAAGTTGATTGAAAAGTACAGAATTCACAAATACTGTCTCCCAACTCATGCTCAGTTTCCCCTGCTGTTTATATCTTATATTATTACGAAAGACTTGTTACAATTGATGAACCAATATTTACACATATTATTAATTAAAGTCTACAGTTTGCAAGAGGGCTCACCCTCTGTGTTGTATGTGCACTCCATGGGTTTTGACAAAGGTGTACTGACATGTGTCCATCATTACTGTATCATACAGAATACTTTCACTGCCCTAAAAATGCCCTATGCTCTGCCTATTCATTCCACCTTCCCTTACCCCCTAGCCCCTGGCAACCACTGACCTTTTTACTGTTTCCATCACTTTTCTTTCTCCAGAATGTTGTGTATTTGGAATCATACAATAGGTAGCTGGTCAGACAGGCTTTTTTTGACTCAGCGATACCCATTTAAGGTTCTTCCATGTTTCTTCATGACTCAAGAGCTTATTTTTGTTTATTGCTTAAACAATATTCCACTGTATGCATATACCATAGTTTGTATATCCTGTTTGTTTGCTCTATTGAAGGACATTGTGGTTACTTTCACTTTTTTGGTAATGATGATCATGAATAAAGTCACTTTAAACATTCTTGTGCAATTTTCTGTGTGGACGCAAGTTTCAGCTCTTTTGGGTAAACACCAAAGAGTGCAATTGCTTTGATCATATGCTAAGAGTGCATTTAATTTTGTAAGAAATTGCCAAACTGTCTTCAAAAGTGGTGGCACTGGTTTGCATTCCCATCAGCAATGAATGGGAGTCCCTGTTGCACCACATCCTCACCAGTGTTTGGTATTATCAGTTTTTTGAATTTTAGCCATTGTAATAGGTTTATAGCAGTTTCTTGTTATTTTACAACCCAGACATTTTGAAAAAGGCTATTTGAATCAACCATTCCTTGTCCCGCATTCTGTTCTCCTACTGTATTAGGATAAAATCCCTAATCCTGTGGTTCCCTTAGGTATGTTATTGCAGTGCCCCTTCCCTCCTCACCAGGTCACATCACCCCATACCCTCTCGCCCACTCTCTGCTGGCTAAACCAGCCTTATTTCAGTTCCCAGAACAGTGCAAACCCTATCTTGCCTTGGGACCATGCACAGGCTCTTCTTTCATTTAGGTTGCTTGTCCAGCACTCTGCACCTGACAGGCCCCCTTCATGCTTGAATTTTTAGCTCATATTCACCTCCTCAGGAACATCTTCCTCTTCTCTCTCATTTCACTCCATTTATTGCCTTCATGGCACATGTTTCAAACTGAAATTACAGGTTTATTGTTGGATTATTTATTCAATAGTAGTTTGCGAGTGCCCTGAGGGCAGTGGCCACGCCCATTTGTTCACCATCACCTCCCAGTCTTGCACAGTACTTGGCATAGAGGTGTTACTCAATATTTATTTGCTGATTGAAGAATAAATGTCTGGCCAATTTAACCAGACAGGAAAGGGAAGGGGAAATATTTATTGAGCATCAATTAGGTATCAGCCATGGTCTGATCACATTCATGTTCATTATCTTCTTTGATTTTAGGAGGGAAGATCATCTATAATTTATTGGTGAGGGCACTGAGGCAAAGGGGCCTTAGACAGGAATCACTCAAATTCCTAAGGGGCCAGGCAGCTAATACAAGTACATGAGCAGATTGAGTGATAAACAAGCCAGGAGCTAAGGCTCAATGATAATGGGCATTTAAATCATAGCTTTATTTCTTGGGAGATCAGGGAGCAGTGACGACTGCGGTAAACTTTATCACATACTCCATCTAAAGAGAAGCTACTTTTCAGCTCCTGTATTTTCAGATCTTCTGAAATTTAAGAAACAAAGTTGAAAACTCAGATTTTTAAATATGTATTTACTAATTGTTAAATATTTCCAGCTAATTCACAATTTTAAAAAAATCTTGAGTGCCACTGTGCTGTTCCTGTGAGGCCACCGGAGCTATGGTCCACCAGACAGTAGTTTCAACTCCAGCTTAGAGTACAAGAAACAGAAAGCGGGAGTAGTCCTCTGGGGATCCCAGTCTGTGCCACCCCATCAAACCTGTTGGAAGGCTGTTTCCTACCTCAGGAACTGATGGAAAGATAATGTGTGCTCAGAGCTCTGGGCTCAGACACAAGATGTGGCCCCAAGGAAAGATGTCAGGACTTCATGGTACACAAGAACTGATGAATGTTGTTACATTTCTTTGCCCTTTGCTTTCACAGTCCCCCATCTGAGCTGTTACAAGCCCTAAAGAACCCAGAACTTGGCTCTGGAACAAACAGGCCCACAGATCAGACTCAGACGTCACTGTGCTTATTTACATAGTGCTCTGACTGCTCCCTGATCCTGTTGGAGAAGTCTGGGTAGTCAGTGTCTGTCTGAAACAGCAAGTCATTAGCTCCTTTCTAGCCTGCGCCTCACTGCTCTGGCACAGGGCATGCCAGCTCCTACGGCCCCCTGGAGCCTCCCTCCTACACTGGAATCATTTACTCATTCATTCATTCACAAGTATATGTTGGTGTCAACTATGCACTAGGCAATATTCTCTGTTATGGGGAAACAGTGAACTAAGTTTCTGTTCTCATGGAATTAACCTTAAAGGAATGACTAGAGGAGTGGAGAGCTGCCCAAGACAGTCTGGTCTAGAAGGCCTCCTGGAAGAGGTGACATTTGAGCAGAGACCTGAATGAAATGAGGGAGTGCTGAGTGAAGATCTGGGGTAGGAGATTGTAAGCAGAGGGAGGGCCAAGACACCCAGAGCACATGAGGTGGAGTGCTTGGGGTGTTCCAGGAACAGTACAGAGGCCGCTGATCAAAGAGGCTTAGGGAGGAGGGGACCAGAGGAAGCCAGTCACTTATTGAGTTCAGTAGATGCTAACCACCTGTCCAAGCACTTAACTTGTATCATAAGCCACCCCACTCCATTCCCCACTTTATGACACAGACATCATTATAGTCTCTTCTTCAGAGGAGGAAAGTGAGGCCCAGAGAAGTTAAGTAACTTGTCCCACATTGTCAGCCATCCTTAGTGACCACGATGTGGGATTTAAACCCTGACAGTCTACCTCCAAGTCTCCTCCAACACATTTTCTGCATCTTGCCAAGGTCTGTCTATCTAGCACCCACAGCAATTCCTAGCATAGTTCCTGTTATGAATGAATGAATAGTAAATGAACAATTCCTTCATTCCATTTCCCTCATTCCCTCCTTCTCCTTCTGTCCCTCCCCACCCCAGCTCTATTTCCAGTTCTTTACTGAAGAGCTCCAAATTCCACATCTCAAGTCTGATCCTATTCTAGCCCCCTAAAAGGCTCCCCAACTCTGAGCTGCTTCTCTCCATGTTGACACCTGGAACATTCTGGTTAGATTACCCCAGAACTCTACTGTCCCTTGAAGGACCTGTTCTCTCAGTGGTATTTCTTCCTTCTCTGCCTGCCTAAGCTTCTGTTTGGAAAACACCTCCACCAGAAAGCCTACTTTCACTGATCTAATAGAAACACTCTCTCCCAACTTTGAGCTCCACAGCACATTGCCTACCCCTTAGTGTTTCCTTGTGCCTGGGTGCCCATGACTCAGGGAATAGGGCAGGGTCCTGGGTAGACCTGTGGACCTTGAGATTAAATCCTAGAGTTTTCCTTCCTATTGGCTTAGTGACCTTGGGCAAGTAGCCTAACTTCTCTGAGCCCCATTCCTTCATTGGTAAAGTGGAATCATAAGACTACCTAGCTGGATTTATTTAATGATTAGAGACAAAGTAAAATCTTAGCTCCATGCTGTGGATAATTATAAGCTCTGAAGGGTGGCCAGAAGGAAGCAGAACTGGGACCAAGCAGGCCACCCTGTGGAGCAGAGACGGTGCTGGCACCTCTGGCCTGTGTGCAGACGGACCTCACCTGGACCTTGATTTCTCCCTAAAAGTCACCCTGTGGGTCTCTGGGATTTGAGAATGTGAAGGGGAATAAAGACCCCTCTCCATTCCTGATCATCTGTAATTAAGTGCTCACTCCTATCCAGTAGAGTAGAGGCTGCTTTGCCCACGACGCACCCAGATGGAGTCTGCTGGGCAGGTAAATAACACACAGAAAAGGAATTTATGATGGTGGCTGGGAGATCGGTAAATACTGCTGCCCCCCTCTGCCCAGCCACGTGCAGCCCAGGGATCAGCTTTGTTCCCAAGGCTTAAACCTAGGCAGGAACCATGAGATTGCTAAGGCCAGAGCAAAACGGGGCTTTTTATGATTTTTCTTTCTCTCTTTCATAAGGACCCATGGGAGATGGGAGGTGCAGGGGGCTTGGGGCATGGAACAGTGAGTCATTAGCTCCTTTCTAGCCTGCACCTCGCTGCTCTGGCACAAGGACATGCCAGTTCCTACCACCCCCTGGAGCCTCCCTCCTCCACTGAGAAAACCACCTCCTGCCTGAGCTGGGGCTTTACCTGGGCTCTGAGGGAGAGAATCACTTGAGTTCCTTAGCAGGAGGTGAAGAAGCAGCCCCAGGGGGAGGCCCAGCAGGTTGGGTTTCAGATTGCACTGTGTGCGCCTGAGTTGGCAAATGATGATTTTTTTTTTTTACTTTGATGGAATCCAAGGCTTCACAAGGAGTTTTTACCCATCATCCTTCACTAATGCCTCTCCCCAGCACCCCTTCCTCCCTGTTCTCATGTCTCCAAGGAGACAGGGACATCATGAAGGAGGTTAGGCATGCAGGCTTGGTGTCAGGCTGTTGTGGATTCAAATCCTGCTTGTACTCTTGCTCTTTCTGTAACTTGGGCATATTGCTAAACTCCTCTGGTCTCAGTTTACTCATCTGAAAAATGGAAGAATTCACAGCAGTCCCCTTGAAGGGATGCTGTTCAGTGGGATATGCATCGTAGTGCAGACACCCTTGAAGCAGACCCTGAGGTGAGCGTCTGTGGATAAGAGACTTATTAGAGATGAGTTCCCAGAAGAAAACAGTAGGAGGGTTGGGGAGAGCAGAACAGGGAAGGAGAGGAAGCTAAGAAAGGGAACCATGCCAGGCACAGTCCTGGGGTGGCAGTTTGGGACTGATCCCTCAGGGGAACTCTGGGGAGTAACTTGCACCTCTGCATTTGTCTCAACTTGAGACAAGAGAGTTGGGCTTTCATCCTCCCACACCCCCAGACATTGGCTAAGGGCCACCCTGAGTGTGGAGTAGAGCGGTAAACTCCCAGGCACTTCTGATTCCCTGCATATGGGGACAGGGAGCTGCAGGAACCTAAGGTAGCCCACCCATAAGAGTGGCAGGTGTGGGCCTTTCAAAGAAGGGGGACTGAGAGGAGCAGTATATAAAGCCCCTAGTTGGCACATGGTGAGTGTGCAGCATGTGGTACCTAAGATCAGGATCAGTTCACAAAGATAACAATTCATGGTGGTAAGGATAATAGAGAGGTTAGGACATTGACCTGCAGATGCACAACACATCCACTGTCAGTGCTGGAATTGGTAAATGCTTGTCAGATATCATCATTCTTTGGAACTCTAAGCTGAGGTCTTACTCCCAGAGTCCTTCTCATGATCTCCCTGGGTTCTGGACTGCTTCCAGGTGCCTGATTCTGCTGGGAAAATTATCTCTAGCCTAGTTCTGATCAGCCCCTCCTTTGCTCATCTCTTCTTATGGCTGCATTGTATTTGACTGGGTGGGTAGTGTCACCAAAATGTGTCCACTCCACTACTGGTGAACATTCGGGTGCAATGGTAGGCAGAATAGTGGCCCCCCCAAAGATGTCCACATCCTCATTCCTGGGACCTGTCAATATATTTGCTTATGTGGCTAAAGAGACTTTGTAAATGTAATTAAGTTAAGGACCTTGGGGTCGGGAGATTATCCTGGGTTACCGGGGTGGGGCCAGTTTCATCGCATGAGTCCTTAAAAGAAGCAAAGGGAGGTTTGACTACAGGAGTGTCCGTGTGATGTAGCCTGAGAAAGACTCAATGGCCCATAGCTGACCTTGAAGAAGGAAGGGCCCCTGGGGTGAGGAACATGGACAGCTTCTAGACTCTGGGAGAGGTGAGGGGAGGATTGTCCTCAGAGTTTCCAGAGGGAACACAGTCCTGCTGACACCTGATCTCAGCCCAGAGAGACCCATTTAAAAGGACTTCTGACTTCCAGAATTTTAAGATAATAAGTGAATTTTGTTTTAAGCCACTGAATTTGTGGTGATTCATTAAAGCAGCCATAGGCAACCATATTGGGTGGTGTGATACATCAGCTTGGCTAGGCTGTTGTACCCAGTTCTGAAGCAAACACCCATCTAGGTGTTGCTGTGAAGATATTTGTAGGTCTGGCTAACATCTACGATCAGTTGGCTTTAGGTGTGTAGGAGTACCTCATCCAACCAGTTGAAAGACCTTGAGAGCAAAAACAGGGTTCTCACTAAAGAAGGATTCCTGCCTCAGTTCTGCAGCACTGACTGCTGCCTAAGTTTCCAGCCCATGGGCCTGCCCTACAGATTTCAGACTTGCCAGCCACTATAGTAGCACAAGCCAGTTCTTTGAACGACATCTCATTATATATATATATATATATATATATATATATATATATATATATATATATATACACACACACACACACACACATATAGATTAATCACATCTCTATCTCCTATTAGTTCTGTTTTCTGAGGAACCCTGACTGACACAGGTGGCTTCAGTGTTCTTGGTTTTTATGAACGGTGCCACTATGAACATTTTGATTGTCATTTTACCTTGCTTGGGGAGCTGCCCTGAGATACAGAGTATTACAGCCTTGGGCTCCAGCTTCCTGGCTCCATGTCCAGTCCTCTCTCTGGGAAGGCTACCTCCCTTGCCTCCTGCAAGGAGAAACCACTTTCTAGGATAAGGCCAAATGAATGAGCCTGTTTGCCTCTCATGAGTTTCTCTCTCAGGTGCTTCTTTCCCTTTTCCTGGGGTCTATGATCCATCACTTTCCCTCCGATGGGGCCCCCTGTGTGTCCTTGTGTCCCTGTCTCCCCTACACATCTTTTCTCGAATCCAAATCAGCCTGCCCTGGGGCCCCTCTCATCTGGCCATTTTGGCCTCCCTCTACCTTCCTGTATCCACACCCCCTGGAGTCTGCCCCAGGGCTCTCTTTCTGCCAGATTGGCCTTCACTCCCCTTCCCTTCAACCTGCCTTCTCTCTGCCATGCTAATCTTGTATAATTGCTTCCTGGAGCCAAGATGGGCACCACCATGGGACTGAGCGTGCAGTAGGGGGTGGACTGTCTAGGGAGGTGGAAGTGGGTGTGATTTGTTGATTCCTGGGGCTCTGCAGGCAAGATGGTTCTCCTGGGACTTGGAGCTGGTTTCTGTCCTCCCAAGCACACTGCTTGGTCCCTGTGCATGCTCTTAGATGCCACCTCAGGGTTCGTGGTATTCCTCAGCCCCTCACAGAACTGTGACTGGAGCCCATGGCCAGGACCTCCCCCGAGTGCAGGGCAACCTGGACTTTGCTCTACAGGAAACAGAGGTGCTGCCTTGTCCAAGTCCTCCATGGGGAGAAAACTCCACCACCACGGCCAGGGAACCTTGAGCAAGGTGACTTGAGACTTAGTCTACCTATCTATAAAATGGGGCTGTTGATGCAGAGCGCTAACTGCTAAGTGCTGAAGGAAACCACTCGGCAAGGGGGTCCCTCAGTGCCTGGCACGCAGTGAGGGCTCCATAAATACTCGTTAGTGCTGTCACCTTGGCATGGGGGAGGCAGTCTTAAGTGTCCTTGCCCATTTCACCCAGGGAGGTGTCTCTCTCCCTTTCATGGGAGAGTTTATATAATAACAGCTAGGTGTCATAAGGCATCAAAAGATGAAGACTATTTGTGCAGTGCTTTGGAAGGAATAAGGAAAGCTTCTTTTTTAGGTGATTTAGCTTAATGCTGCTTAAAGCCCATGGGTAAGGGAATTATTCTCCTCATTTTGGAGAGGAAAAATCTGAAGTTCAAAGGAGTGAAGTAATGAGGAAGCCTGAGGGCACCCAGCTCTGAGCCGGGATGGAGCAGGATTCCAGTCCAGGGCAGCCTGGCTCCAGAAGACGCTCTTTCCACTTCTTGGCGGCCTCTCCAAGAGGCAGGCACAGACTCCAAAGGGCAGAGCAAACCTCAGGCTCTGTTTCCATTTCAACATCAGCCCAGCTGCATGCTGCTTACCAGTGCACAAAGCAGACCACATTAATCATCCTGCTTGATCATGACACAGCTTGCCATTCAGGCAGGAGATCTTAGCCCCACTTTATGGATGAGAAAAGTGCAGCCTGAAGAGATGAAATCACATGCCAGTAGGTGGCAGAGAATCATGTTTTCAAGCTCAGGCCTCCGAGCTACTGCTTTGTGACCATGGACACATCTCTTTACTACTCTGATCCTGTTTCCCTACTAATTCTGTCTCCAAGGGTTGAAGTGAGAATTAAATGACGCAAGGATGTGGAGAGCCTGGCATTGCTCCGGTACCTGGTGGACATTCAGTGCCTTCACAGTTCTTCCCTCTGGGAAACTCGCATGAGCCGCTGAGGGCAGTAAGAGCTCTGGAGCACTGCCTGGGAGGCTTAAAAAATGCACAAATATTTATTGAGTGTCTACTGTGTATATGCCAGAGGGTTTAATGGTGACACAGTGGTTGTCTGCATTTAAGGAAGCCACAAATTCATCAAATGACCGCATGTTATAAAAAGTGGTATGAAGGTGGAAAAGGAAAAAGCAAGGGAGAGGGGCTGCTTTATCTGGGCACGGATGGTCTCTGAAGAGGGGACCTCTGAGCTGGTGCCCTAAAGCAGGTAGAGGCTCTCCATGCAGAACTGGGGAGAAGAGAGCTCCAGGTTGAGAGGACAGTGTGTGCAAAGACCCTGGTGTGGGAATGAGTTTGAGTGTTAAAGGATGGAGGGAAGAGCATTACGGCTGGAGCCCATTGGGAAAGGAGGGAGAGGTTTGAGCCAAGGCTGGGGAGATTAGCAGGAACCTAACCTTGGGGACCTGCTCATGGGTTTGGACTTTATTCTAAGTCTAATATGAAGCTCTAGATAAGGTGGTAAGCAGGGAAGGGTACGATGTGATTTAGATTTTAAGAAGTAAGCAATTTGTAAGTTCATAAATGAAATCATGGTTGGAAAGATCTCGAATATGATCTACATTGTGCAGTGAGGAAACAGGTCCCAGAGGTGGGAAGCAGGTGACCAATGGCACACAGCAAATCAGGACAGAAGCAGCTTTTCTCCAGCCCAGGGTCTTAGAGTCTAGCTTCAGTACTCCTTCCTTTGAGAGGCTGGCAGAAGCCCCAGGCTAGGCCCTGCCTCTATCTGCCTCTAGGCTGAGCCCTCCAGGGCTCTGGCCCCATAACCTGAGGGACCACAGCAGAATCCATCCATCCCAAGGCAAACCCATGGCTATCCCTTTCCCATGATGATTTTTGTTTCATGGCCACTCTTAGGTCCACTCATGCCAGGCACACACATGAGCCAAGTTGGACTTTTAAATCACACCCTTGCCATAGTAACTGCAATTTTGCCTGAATGTACTTGACCCCATGCAAAGAAACATCTGCTAGCAATTCTGGGAATGCATTGAAAATTTTTGCTCTGTGATGCACAGAGCATTTTCCATGCATGACCATGTTTCTCTCTCGGTGGGGAGTCCAGGCAGCATGGCCCTCTTTTTGCAGACAGGGTGATGAAGTCAGTGTGGCTAATTGACTTAAAACATGAAGTCAGAGAGGGAGTTAAACAAGAGAAAGGGCCTGTCTAGGCAAGCCAAATGACAGTAATAGGGAAGAAAAAGAATAAAATGAGCACAGATTCCCCAGCTTCCAGTCTTAGAACCTGAGAATCATTCTCCAGTCTCTGAGAATCAAGAAATGGTAGGGCTGGTGTGCCTTAGAGATGGTTTTCTCCAATCTGTCTTCTCCTCTACCAGAAGCATTAAAAAATATCCTATATAGGTATAACATATATGCAGTAAAGTGCATACATCCCCAATGTAAAGCTCAATGATATTTTTATACTCTGAATGACCATGATCAAGGCCAAAATATAGCACATCTCTGTCCCACCAGCCCAGAAGGCTCTTCTGTGCCACATCCCAGTGAATATTCCCCTCTCTCTACACCACTTCACCCCCAGGGAAGAGTACTCTCCTGGCTACTGTCACCATCAAGCTGTTGTGCTTATTCTTGAACTTCATGTAAATGGAATCATACAGCGTGAAGTCTTCCAGGTCTGGATTCTTTAGCTCAACACAATGATGTGATCCATCCATGTTGTCGTAGGCAGTAGCAGTTCTTTTTCATTGCTGTGTAACATTCCATTATGAAAATAGTATTATAGCTATAAGATAATTTATTTGTCCATTCTTCTGTGGATGACACTGAGTTATTTTTCATTTTGGGTGCTTATGAGTACAGCTTCCACACTTTTTCTGTCCATATCTTTCTGTGGGCATATGTAGGCATTTCTCTTGGGTAGGTAACTGGGGGTGAATTGCTATAGGCTAGCCATAGAGTAGATCCTGCTGAATAGAATGGTCATGCCACTTGACAGTCCTGCCAGCAGTGTATGAAAGTTCTAATTGCTCTACCTTACTACCCACACCCTTGGTATCATCCCTCTATTCAGTTTTAGTCTGCTAGTGACTCTGCAGTGATATTTTTTTGAAGTTTTATTTGCAATTCCTTGGTGAGCAATGACACCCAGTGCCTCTTGATATGCTTACCAGCTTTTTGTATCTCTTCTTTTGGGAAGTGTCTCTTCTTTTGCCATAGTTTCAACTGAGTCATTTTCTTATTTTGTTTTTTTGACTGATTTGTAGGAGCTTTAAAAATATAGCCTCAATACAAGTCTTCTGTCATATATATGTATTACAAATACTTCTCCCAACCTATGGTTTACTTTTTTTACTCTCTTGATGATGCCCAAGGATAGTTTGAAAGGGAAGAGAATGAAGGCCTGCTCTTGCCAGGCCTGGTCT
Source organism: Manis pentadactyla (assembly GCF_030020395.1). Taxonomy (NCBI): domain Eukaryota; kingdom Metazoa; phylum Chordata; class Mammalia; order Pholidota; family Manidae; genus Manis; species Manis pentadactyla. The sequence continues at coordinate 84,754,040 of NC_080027.1, forward strand.
TCTGCACTTCTGACCACCTCATCTTGCTCGATGCTCCTCACCTTTGGTGAGGTGGGCATCACCACCCCCCACCTCTCCATGCTCCTATACCACCTGGCAGTAAGGGATTTACAGAACTGGCCCAAGATCGTAGGGTTGGCAAGTGGCTGGGCTGGATCTCTGGTCCCAAAGCTCCCTCTTTCCACTTTGGGTGTCAGTGGGAGAGGAGGTTCCCTCTGCCTATCTTTAACAAGTTTCACCAACAGCCACACAGAGGCAAGATCTGGGAAGTCCTTGGCTCTTTGCCTTCCCTGGGGCCTGGTCTTCCTAATTTGGCCGCCTTGTTTTGTTTGAAGTGAATCTCTTGGTATCTTCACCTAAATCACATTCCACTGCAGGTTCAAAAGAGCTTCCAAAACATACAGAAAATGTTGTCACTATCTGGTGTTTGGGAGTATTCTTAACGCCAATACCTTACACGTATATAGTTCTTTTCGTTTATAGAGTACTTCCATGATGATTGTCATATTGCATATTCATTAGTTTAAGTTAGTGAGGTAAGCAGGGCAACAATTATAAGAGACATCATGTTCATTTGAATTTTACTGAAGACTGCCCCAGTACTGAGCAAGGGACACTGCTGAATGAGTCCTGTGCTTGGCCATCCAAAGTCTAGTGAGTAAGACTTGTGTCTTAGGTAAATGTCCAATGCAGGGGTACAGCAATAAAGACTCATCTTGATTAAGTGAGTTTTTACCGCATGCAGTGAACATTACAGAGAACAAACCAGACACAGTTGCTGCCCTCATGGAACTGCAGAGATGAAGACAATGCAATGGGAGCACAGCACAAGGGTGCCCACCTTGCCCTGGGAGAGATGGGAGGCTTCAGATAGGAAGCAACATGTGAATTGGGTCTTGAAGGGTGAATAGGAGTTCATCAGGTGGGGGAAGAGAGGTATTGCATTCCAAACCAAGAGACGTGATTTGGAAAAAGCCTGGATCTGTGACTTACTGAAGGTTACCTGGCCATGAAATGGGTGAGTTCATGCCTGAATCAAAGTCTTCTGCTTTCAGCCCTGTGTTCTTTCTGCCCTCTGTGCTGTCTTCCTTTATGTTCCCCAAGGCACACAATCCACCCAGAAGTTAGTAAGTGCAGCCTGTGGCATTTCTACCCAGCAGGCAGAGCCATCACCAATGGCAGAACCAGCGGCAGTTTGCTGAGGCAGCAGTAACTATTCTAAAAAATGGGTTTGCTTACAGGAATAAAGCATCAGCAAGGGGATCCTGTGACTATCACAGACTCCTACTGGCCTTCCTGGGCCTCAGTTACTGTATCTGTGGAAAGGAAATAATAATAAAATACCATACAGACAAGCATACCTCATTTTATTGTGTTTACAGAATACTGCAATTGTAAGTTAAGGTTTGCGGCATCCCTGCATCAAGAGAATACATCAGTGCTATTTTTCCAACAGTATTTGCTCACCTCATGTCTCTGGTTCATGTTTTGATAATTCTCCCAATATTTCAAACTTTTTCATTATTATTATATTTGTTATGGTGATCTATGACTCACTGAAAGCTCAGATGATGGTTAGCATTTTTTAGCAATTATGTGTAGTGGGTGTTTTAGACATAAGGCTATTGCACACTTAGTAGACTACAGGGTAGTGTAAACATAACTTTAATATATACTGGGAAACCAAAAGATGCATGTGACTTGCTGTGTTGTGCTATTCACTTTATCGTGGCAGTCTGGAACAGAATCGACAGCATCTCCCAGGTGTGCCTCTAATTGCTGCATTGACGGAGCCTTTACTTTGTGCCAAGCATGTGCTGAGTGAGCAGTTTGTACATAATGTCTCCTTTAATCTACACAATGGTCCTATGAGGTATAGGTCCTGTTATTATCCCCATTTTACAGTTGAGGAAACTGAGGCTCAGAGAGGTTTGTAAGTCCAGGGAGAGGAAATCCTGGGGCAAAATACCTCTAAAAACCGAAATCAGTCAAAGGGAGAAATAAAATTTTAAATCCGTTTATTGCTTACAAACTGCAGTCCAGGCTCTTCTCTCTTTCCTGCTCCAAGAGAAGCAAAACCGGCCCTCCCCCTCACCTCTCAGGTACAGATAAGCCCTGCCCAGGTAATTACCTATTGATATGGAGATAAACTTCTCTTCACCCCTGAGGAATGATGCAAATGCACTAAAGCCATACTTCTTTCCACCTCTGGCTGCCTATTGATATGCAGATGTACTAAAGCCAGGCAAGATATTCTGGAAATATTACAATTTTACCCACCAGCCACCCCTCCAGAAATCCTGCCTTACAATTTACTCGTTCCCCCTCTTCCTACCAAACGAATGACCTACAATAGCAACAGCAATAAAATCATGATAATCCTCAAACCAGAGGATTCAGCCTATGCAGATTAAGTAAATGTACTTTACAGCACAATCTCTCTCTAAGCACAAAATATATTACTACACTTGTTTACTCATTCCTAACAACCATGCTAGATTGCTCACAAAACTTTTACCAAACATTAGACAAAGTCAAGCCTCTCTTTACGCATTTTTTTCTTGACAACAGCAACACAATCATGATAATTCTCAAGCCAGAGGATTCAGCTAGGTTCAAAGTCCCATGCAGATTAAGTCCAAAGCTCGTCCATTCCAGCCATCACATGGCAGCTGCAGCCAGGGGGCACATCCAGGACACAAGGACTGTGGAAGCAAATAACCGTGATTTGGGGGGGCCACTTTGCTGTTCCAGGAATACACGGGAAGTCAGCTTCCAGGCCTTTTCCCAAGGTGCCAGAAGAGCCAGCCATTGCCTGTCCATGTGTTGAAATGTCCAAGGCCACATCCATTTTATTCCTAATTGCTGCACCCATCCTTGCAACACATGTCCAATAAAGTAGGTGCTTCGATTGCTCTTAATCACCTGTGGCTAGCCAGAGGCTACAAAGAGACACTCTAGGCCCCTCTTGGTGGTTTGCTGATCTGCACAAGATTCAGGGCACTCCTTCCAGGCTTGGCTGACTTAAAAGGTCAATGGCAAGCCCCACCAATGGGCTACAGCCCATATTGTCTTTGCCCCGCATGCAACAAACGCTGATGGAGCCATTGGGCCACATCAGAGGCAGGCTTTTCTTCTAGCCAGCACACCTGGGCCAATGTATCAGCTTCATCATTCACTGGGGATGCCAAAGGCAAATGGCCAGTCACATGATATACAGTAGGTGTCTGTGCCACACCACTCTGTGGCCTTTGGGTCCAGTCTCTCACCCACCCCGCAATGGGGTAGGTGCTTATTACCTTGGTTGGAACTTTTCTGGCGATGGGCTCCATAGCCAGCAAGGCATGGTACACAGCAGCCAGTTGCTTCTCTATCGAGGTGACCCAGACATCTGATTCTTTCCATAGTTGTGACCAGGCTCTGGCTGGCAGCAGGAGCAGCCTCAGTGGCAGAAGCAGTAGCCTTAGGCTCAGGCCACAGTCCGGGGTTGGCATGGCCAGCAGCAGTGGTGGTGCCTCCACAACCACATGAGTGTAGACACATGTCCTTTGGCACAAGTGCCGCTTCTCCTCATCATTTCTAGGGGCGGCCCTCTCAAAGGTCATACCCATTATAACAGATTTTGGGTTCAGAGGAATCCTGCCAACTGTGCCAGATGTAAGTCCAGGGAGAGGAAATCCTGGGGCAAAATACCTTTAAAAACAGAAATCAGTCAAAGGGAGAAATAAAGTTTATTGCTTACAAACTGCAGTCTGGGCGGTTTCTTTCTCCTGCTCTAGCAGAAGCAAAACCAGCCCTCTCCCTTACCTCTCAGATACAGGTAAGTCCTCCTTGCCCAGGTAATTACCCACTGATATGGAGATGAACTTCTCTCCACCCCTGAGGAATGATGCAAATGCACTAAGCCTACTTCTTTCCATGTCTGAATGCCTATTGATATACAGATATCCTAAAGCCAGGCGAGATATTCTGGAAATATTACAATTTTACCCACACCAAGGCCATGGAAGAATGCATAGGATTTTGACAGTAGAAATGGGAAGAGAGGGCCTTCCTAGCAGAGGCAACAGCAGAGGCAAAGGCCCAGAGGTGGGAAAGCACATGGCAGGCAAAGACTGTGGCCAAGGACACAGGCTCTACAGTCAGAAAGACCCAAGTGTGAATCTGCACTCCCTCACTTACTGGCTATGGACCCCCAGAGACTTACATCACCTCTTCCTCTGCTCTCCTTTAAAAATAAAAAAAAAATGAGGTGAAATTCACATAACATAAAATTAACCATTTTAAAGTGAATACTTCAGTGGCATTTAGCACATTTATAATGTTGTGTAATCACCTCTTCAACCTAGTTGCAGAACATTTTAATCACCTGGAAAGAAAACTGGGTACACATCAAGGCCCCTCCCTCCAGCCCCTGGCAACCTGTCTGTATTGGCTTACCTATTCTAGCAATTTCATAGAAATGAGTCATAAATACATGGCCTTTCTCCTGGCTTCTTTCACTTAGCATAAGGTTTTGGAGGTTTGGCCCCATTAGAGTATGTATCAGTACTTCATTCCTTTTTCTGGCTGAATAATATTCCACTTCATGGAGATACCACATTCTTCTGTTCACCATTCAAATATTGATGGTCACCTGGGCTGTTCCCACCTCTTGGCTACTGTGAGTAGTGCTGTCATGAGCATGCATGCATGGGTATCTGTTGGGTCTCTCTCTTCAGTGGTTTGGGGGTATATACTGAGGAGTGGGATTGCACCATGCTTGCAGGGTCCTGTGGTAATGCTGTGTTGAACTTGTAGAGGATACATCACCTCTTTGAACTTCAGTTTCTATAGCTGTGTGATGGGGATAAAATGATAGCTATCTCATGATGGTGGGTGGGAGAGGATTTGGGGATTAGAGGAAGTACAATGCCCAGGGCAGCGAGTACTCAAGATACATCAGGGAGAGGCCATGTTAAAAAAAAAAAGGAGACTGACAGCTGTGGGAAGAAAGGATGAGGGGCAGGGGTGAACCATGCCTTGTTGGGCTCAGCCCTGCCCCTGAGCAGTGGGCTTTTTAAGATGTTTTGCCCTTTCCCCACCAAGGAGTGGACAGAATGAGCACGTGGCTGGTACCCTGGGAATCAGGCCCGCTTCCTGCTTTGAGATCTAGGGAGGCTGGCTCCCTTGGCCCCACCCAGCCACCCTCATCCTCAGGGGGCCCCAGCCAGAAGCACGATGTAGCACAGTCTCCCCTCCTCCTCTCAGAGCCTGCTGTGGAGCTCTTCAGGCTTGGGAAGCAGCAGGGGTTCAGAAAACCAAATTAGCAGGTAAAATTCCCATTCTCTGCCTATTATCAGCCTGGCTGAGCTGCAAGGTCTGCGACATAATAGGAATTAGGAGCAGGGAGCTGGGGAGGAGCCCGCAAGAATGAGAATCATTTGAAAGGAGAGACCCAAGCTTGTGGTGTTGGTGGAGGCCAGAGCCAGGGAGCAGTCAGTGATCCCCACTCCCTCCTTTCTTTCAGATTCCCTCCCCTGCCCTGAGGTCCCCTGAACCATATGGCCTAGGAGACACAGGAGGTGGCAGAATGGGCGGCTTTGTCTAGGGATGACCCTAACCCCTGGTCTTTCCTGCCCCTGTCTCTGCAGCTCCCCTTTGTTATGGGAGGCAGGTGCTGCGGCCCAGTGGTCAGGCAGAACTGAGTTCCAATCCAGACATGGCCACGTGGGGGTTGCAAGTGACCTTGGGCAATTTTAATCTCTCTGAGCCTAGCCTCTCTCACCTAAAAAATGGGAGATTAAAACTGTCTTGGCTGGGCTGTTGTTGGTTTTCAGTGAGATTAGGAGGGAAAGTGGGTTGCACAGAGCATCATCAGCTCTTGGCTTTAGGTGAGGGTGGGGAGAGCAGTGGTCCAGGGTGAAGGGATGCCATCATGGCCAGTGTGTCAGGGTGATTCTGGCTGGGCATTGAGTCCCGAGGAGACAGGAACAGTGCTTGCCTCCTTTGTGAGTCCCCTGTGTCTTAGATTGGGCTCCCGAGGAGAAGATCCTGAACAGGCATGGTTGTGCAAGTGAACTGTGCAGGGAGGATTCTCAGGAGGGATATACACACCACTGGGGGAGCAAGATAAGGCAGAGGACAAAGCTAAGCAAGTGTGGAGTTGAACAGCAGTCCAGAAAACTCATGTCAACTCTGCAGCCAGGTCTGAATGTGGCTGGGGTGTGCTCAGGAAAGCCTCCCCTCAGGGGCGGGGCTGCCAGGGCTCTGAGAGGGACCCTCACTGTCCCAGGGAGGACCAGGGTGAAGGTAAGCCCCTTCCCAGGGTCCCTGCCGGCCTGATGACGGTACAGAGGGTTGAGGGGGCGCCCTTGTGGAGATCTCCCAGGATACGGATGGAGCTATAATTGTAATACTAATGAAAGCTTCCACTTATCAAGGCTTACTCAGCCCCAGACACTGTGCTGAACAATCTCCTTGGCTTCTCATTTAACTCTGAGAATGAGAAGTGTCATGGTCCCCATTTTACAGATGAGGAAACTGAGGCTCAGAGTGGTTCACATAGACACAGAGGTCACATAGTGAGTGGTGGGTCCATTGTTTGAATTCAGCCTCACCACTGATGAAAAGGTTTCCAGGGAATATTGGATCTATTTCTCTTGCCTGGGATTTACATAAAGCCCCCTGCTCAGCCACAGGACAAGGCCACGGACAAGCACTCTGACCACTAACTTTTGGGCAGCAGTGGAAGCAGGACCAGCCCAGATGGAAAACAGGAAGTGTGAGCAAGATGCAGGAGACCCCAATTCTTGTCCCAGTTGGTGCCTAGCTGGCTCTATGCCAGGAATAGGTCATTTCACCTCTGGGACTTAGACTGTTCAGATTTCTCCTCACCTCACCTTTACCCATCTGTGGAAACTTAGCCCCCTTCCATTCACTTGAAGGTTGAACACTGTTGAGTCTCTCCATCTCATTTTAAAGAGGAGAAAATGGAAGCCTAGAGAGGGCACATGACCTGCCCAGGGCACACAGCAAAGCTGCCCCAGTGCTGTGACTAGAACAATGTTTGCTGCCTCTCGGTAAGCATTCTTAACTTTTGACCTCAGTGCTTTCATCCAACCCCAGACTTTGCCGTGTGTGCATAGCGGGCTGTGAGTGTGCACATGTGTGCATGAAGAGCCAGAACACAGCTGCAGGGAGGGGGCACGGGAGGCCTCTGGGGAGAGGAAGGAAGCTTCTCTCCTCGATCGCCTTCATCACATACAGCCTGGGTGCGGGCCAGCAGAGCAATGGTGAAAACTGCATCATGGCAGTGCAGGCCTCGCCGTCTACCTGTAGTGCTCAGACTTCCTGTTTTCCATCTGGGCTGGTCCTGCTTCCACTGCTGCCCAGAAGTTAGTGGTCAGAGTGCTTGTCCTGTGGCCTTGTCCTGTGGCTGAGCAGGGGGCTTTATGTAAATCCCAGGCAAGAGAAATAGATCCAATATTCCCTGGAAACCTTTTCATCTGCTTCCCGGGAGGAGGCTTCAGTGCCCCACAGACCAAGGCTTGGATGTCAGAGAAGGAAAACCCAGGACCTTGATGCTCCCATCGCCCCCTCCTTGAATTTCCTTTGGCTCCTGTTAGCCAAGCTTCTGGCCCAACACCTAGCCCACCATTGCCCTCTCCCCTCTTCTGTCCTGCCTCTGCCAGAGCATAGCCTGCTTGCTGTGCCTACAGCTGTCATGCAAGCTGAGGTCCCTGTGCCAGTGCCTTGGCGGTGCCCTCTGCTTGGAATGTCTTTCCTGCTCTTCTACCCTGTTGTGGAACTGAGCCCACCTATCCGGGCACTACCTCCCTCATCCTCAACAGCGCCACTATCCATTCATCCAGTGCCCAGGTGGGTCAGGCAATTCCAGGCATTGGGGCTACACAGTGAGTGATTAGAACATTCCCCAGCCTCTGCCCTCTCCCAGCTATTTGTGAACTGCATCTCCTCCTTGGCCTCACTGCAAAGACAGTGCCATTGTCCCTCTGTTTTTCCCTAGTGACTAATAGAGTCACTATACAGTAGGCCCTCAACGAGTGTTTGTTGAGTGAATGAATTAATGAATGCCTGAGAAGCAAATACCACTTTACTGCTTCTATTGCAGTGCTTCTGCAGGGACTTCTCTATCTGTTGCTCTAGACTGTATGCCATGTTCTGCTCTACTCACTGAGTTTCTATGTTCCCAGGGTTTATTATTCTTACTACTCATAACAAAATAGCCAACATTGGTCTGGCCTTTCCCACATGCCAGGTACTGATCAGAGTGCAGATTGCATGTTAACAATGCTATCAGTAGGAGCTATGATTAGCCGCATTTTACAACTAAGAGCTGAGGCTCAGAGAAGTTAAGGCATTTGCCCAAAGTCACACAGCTAGTGAGAGGTAGGCACAGGACTTTAGCCAACTGAAAGAGCTGATTCACATTCAGAAGTAGCCCTACTTGTACAAATGGCTATATACCATGCATGTGCACACACATGCACACCCTCCTTCGGCTCTCTCCCCACATCGGTCAGCCATGGTGGAGTCTGTTACCTTATCCCGTAGCTTACCTCTCAGACCTGTCCCTGCATCTGCCTCGGCTGGACATATGGCTACTGCGCCCTGAAAGATCAACCTTCTTAAATGCAGCTGGGTCTACAGGGAACATTTGTCAATGGGAGGGACCCAAGATGGTCTGGAAATTAAGTGAAGGATAAACCCCAAGTTTGTGGAGATATGAAATGCTCTGGGACATCACAGCTTGGTAGGCATGGATGCCACTAAAATCTAGCAAGATGTTCATTCATTCATCATCAAAAACTTAGGTACTCATGATAAGCTAATGCCCTAAGGAATGAAGGTGGAATTGGGGGTACTAGTGATCTTCCAGGACCTAAAACACCAGAGGGGGAGGTAGACCTTGCCACATAGGCAATGGGGAACCACAGAAGGTTGTCGAGCAAGAGAGTGGCACGGTCCAAGATCCACTCCTAAAGATCTGTTTCCTTGCCCAGTGGAGGATGGAATTGGAGACGGTGGGTAGCCATAGACAGATCATGGGAGGCTATGGTGGGCTAGGTGAGAGAGAGCATGAAGGCTTGGATTAGGGAAGTGGGCGCATGGAGGTAATAGATAGAGGAGAGGGGCCACTGTAAGGAGGTGTTTCCAGGCAGATGGGACTGAACTCTTGAGGGAGGAGAGAAAAAGAGAGTGGAATCTAAAACCTGACCTTTGGGAGACTCTGTGATTGGGAGAATTCGTGGAGGGGCTGTTTCTGGGTAAAGGATAACAATACTAGTTTTAACAGGTATTACCAGAGCCCCACTCTGTGCCAGGCCCTGTGCCAAGTGTTTTATTCAATCTACACATTAAATACTCACAGGAAACCCTGAAGGTAATGATTGTTATCTTCTCCATCTTACACATGGGGAAACTGAGGCATAGTTAACGACACAGATCACAAAGCCAGTAGTGGGTAGAGCTGGATTCACCTCCTGGCAGCTGCCCACAGAATTTCCCCCATGTAACTCTTGCCCCGCACTGCCTTTCCTTCTGCAGGCCTGCAGGAGGCCATCTTTATTTCTGCAAAAGACAGGCATGTCCAAGCTGAGGAGCTGAGGGGAGAGGACCATCCCCAACTGAGGGTTCACGTTCATACCAATGTGAGTGCAGAAGCAGCACCTTGGGGAGAAGTTGGAGCCCACCTCTGCTCCCAGTTCTGTGCTGTGAGGACACCAGCCTGGAAGACTGATGAGAGGGCAGGGGAGGGGGAAGGAAGGGGGAAACTGCTGCCCATTATACCTGTCCTTTGGCAAGGCCAAGTAATAAGCAAACCTTCAGCAATAAAATATTTCATTTCAGTGTAATTGCAAAGTAATTATGTGGTATGGATTGTGTATTAATTGTGTTGATTAATCACACTCAGGTAGTAATTAAACATCAGCTTCATAATTGTGTGCAGGCTGAAGCTTAACACACACATGCACTCATGTGTGTCTGTGCTATATGCAAAGCTCCTTGGTTGCTGTGGTGCTCATTCCTCTGTGTGTGTGTGTGTGTGCCTGGCTGTGTTAAGAGACCCCTCCCTTCCTCACCACACAATGAGGGCTTTGTGCCCCCAGCTTTTCCTGGGATACAGTGGGGAGCTGCCTTGGGCCTGGGGCTGTGCCACCCTGCAGCCCCTCTCAGGACAGAACCAAGCACCGAGTTTGTGTCTCCTTCCTGGCTGAAGTCCTGGCCAAGCTGGGGTGGCACAGGGCTCAAGGGCTCAGTACATGTCAACGTGCCATAGTGTCTTAGAACTCACTTTGCCGGAAGTGTTAGACTGTGTAGCTCTGAGGCTCCTTCCTTGGGCAGGTTTCTTTTCCCCAACAGCTGGGAAAAAGTTCTTATTGTAGGAGCCATCTGGCTAAGGCCCAGGTAACACCCCCGCACAGCCTCTGGCCGGGAGTGAATGATCCAACCCCAGAGGCTGTAGGACCAGAGCAGGATGCAGACCTGGGGGCCAGGAGCCCTGGTTCTAGCCTAGATCCCACCCCCCTTGCTGTGTGATCATGGGCCAGTCGCTTCCCTTCTCTGTCCCTCAGGTCTCAGATCTATAAAACAAAGAAAACAGAGCTTAGAGGCCTCCAAGGGCCTTTCCAGTTCTGTTGTGCTCAGACTCTAATTTGGTTTGTACTAATTAGGAATCGGAGACAATTTAAATTCAATACATATGATCCTTAGTGAGTAAACAATCAGAAATAATTCCTTCCTTTATGACTTCTCAAAGACTCACTCATGAGCAATGAGAACCCAAGTTAAAATCAATAGCTTTTATTTTTCAGACAGAGAAACTGCAGGTTCCTTGGGCTGCTGGGCATTGCAATTCATTCTTGTATTTAAAAATTTTATGTTTATGTTTATGGACTGCCATTAGGTAATATGGATTCATCCTGAAGGTTGATTTTTTTCATTAACTTAACTCATTTTACTTATTAGTTCACATTTATGGCTTGGGTTTAATAAGCACACAGTGCAGAAGTCATAAAGCCACCCTTTTCTTTAGCAATATTTTAAAATCAAGACTCTTCTCTGAGTCATCCCAGGTTTATTTGCTCATAACTTGCTTCTTCTGTGATTTGAGGGCCAGCATGACAATTCCAGCCAGTCATCTGACCTTGAGCTTTGATGTCCTCATTTGTATTAGGGGAAGGGCACCACTAATTAATAAAAGCAATAAATGCTTAGATTTTAGAAAGCAAGCATTTGAGTTCACAGTGTTTCTCATATACTATCTGGTTGAATCCTTTCCTTATGAAATGCTTAATTTTTTTAATAGGACTGAGACCCAGAGAGGTTAAATGACCTGCCTGGGGCCACGCAGTTGGTGACAGTGACAGAGCTGGGGTGTAAACCCAAAAAATCCAGCCATCATCTTTCCTCTCACCCCTGTCTCCCTTCTGCCTAGCCTGCCAGTTTCCATACACCCTGACCCTCCCAAATCCTCCATCATTATCTCATTATCCTTTACCCTCCCACCACAACCAGGCCTTGTCAGTTGTCCTTCCATCCTCTCATCATTTGTTTCTACTTGCTTTTCTTTTTACCGGAAGCACACCTCTGCTCTATGACCTTAAGTGGCTCCCCATTACCTATGGATAAAATTCAGCATCCCTGGCCTGGCATTCAAGGACCTTAACATTCAGCCCTTTCCTGCCCTTCCTGCCTCATTTCTCACTCTGCTCCAAAAGCCTTGGCTCATGGTCCTGAATGCCCACCCCACACTAGGGTAACTGCATGCCTTTGCTCACCCTGGGCTCTTTGCCCACAGCACCTCCTCTCGCCTCTGTACATTCAAATCTTCTTCCTCCTCCAGGAAGCCTTCCTTGGGCCCAAGGAGGAAGGGGCCCCTCCTCAGAGCCCTGTGGTGAGCCCTCCTTAGCCACATTAAACTGCGCAGACAAGGACATCGCCTTCTCTTCCACATAACAGCGAGCTCCTTTGAAGGCGTGGTCTGTGCCTCACTCACCCCAGCTGCCGCTGGAGTCCCTGGAACACATAGGTTACAATCAATGCTGACCACGTGAGTGAAAGCTCATGTTGCTTGTGGTCTCCAGAAAGCAGAGCTCCTTATGTCTTCTGTGTTGCATTCAGGGCCAGTCCAGTGCAAACTTAGGGGAAGTCTTTGTCTAAGTTCTATTAGCTTTCAACAGTTCTGCCTCCCTCCCTTCCCAAAATCTTCCTTCTGTCTTCCTAGAATTGTCACATTCCTTCTTGGTCAGTGATTCAAGCATAAAGCCATTTCCTCTCTCCTCCCATCAAAACTTACCCGTCCCATTCACTCAGCTCATTATGGCCTGAAGGGCCTTCTGGTTTCCGGCAAATGAAATCCAACTGTGATGTTAACAGAATCATGAAGAAAACTAGACATGGAGGGCTGTGCACTTTTCTGAGCTAGAGGATCCTCGGTTATAAAACTGGGGAAACTGAGGCCCAGGAGAAGGGAAAAGGGAACTTACGTAAAGACATTGGCTTGATCCTCTGTCAGGGTTCCCTGGGGTGCTCTCTCCTGCTTCCTGGGTTATCTTGGCCACTGGGATTAGAGTCAAACCCTACTGGTGGGCACAGCCCTTTACAGTTTTCCTGTGCTTTCCCTTAGATTGTCATCTCCACAGCTGTGTGAGTTTTCAATGAGACTCAGAGAAGTGCATCTCATGTCCTGATCGCACAGCCAGTGGCTAGAGGCAGGGCCCGAGTGGGCATCCAGGTCTGGCTAGCCCTCAACTGGTGCAGCTGCTCACTGGCTTTCCTACCCACTGGCAGCAGCCCTGTGTGTATTCTGGGCTTGGTCTGCAGGGTCTGTTTTCCCCTCCTGGTACAGGCAGCCCAAGGGACCATGGAGGAGGCTGAACCAAGGACGATGCCAGGCAAGGGCAGGATGTATTGCTCTCCCAGGCAGCAGTGGGGTCAGCTGCTGGAAGTGTGGGATCCAGGACAGGTGACACAACCCGGGCGCAGCTCACAGCCCTCAGAGCAGGATGGCCAGGGCCTTCTGACTGCCCACACCCCCGCCCCGCTGGCCACTCAGCCACATCCTCCTCATCTGGCATTTCTAGGCCTGGACTCAGGGCAGGGGCTTCACTTGGCAGTGACACACGTTCACCCGCTGAGCTCCCCTGGCCCCAGACTCAGAGTTTCCACCCTCACATGCCACCGTGAGCCCATGTGCATGCATTTATGACACACGCACTCCTGAATTTCTCTAGTTCACATTCTATTTTAAAGTGTCTAGACAGTGGTGTCCCACAGCGATCAAGAGTTTCTGCTCTTAAATCAACTGTGGGTTCAAATCCAATCTGTGCTTTTTAATAGCCTTGTGTCTGTGGAGTTGCTTAACTTCACTGAGCCTCAGTTTTTCTTCAATAAAATGGGAGTGATAGCACTGTCAGGACTGAATGGGGAAATGTGCACTGACCACAGGACTTTTCCCAGCTTTCTCACTCCTCCCTGACAGGCAGCCTTGCTCGAGGCCCCCCACTTGGGTGTCTCTGTGCCTTTGCTCTCCCTGGCCTACCTGCTCACCGCAGCCGGCTCTCATCCCCCACCCACTACTGACACACACACCCCGGCCTCCTCCTCCAGGAAGCCTTAATTGTGCTGCCAGGATCACCGTGCCATGGTCATAAGGAGAGGAGAGGAGGATGAGCCTTACTTTTGCCTGTCTGTCTGTGACTTATCGGAGCTGTGGGGCTCGGAGCTAGCCCTGAGCAGCCTGGTAGTGAGACCGACGGTGGGGCTCACACCCTGTCACAGATGGGGAAGCTGAGACTGTGTGAGAGGGGGGATGTGCCTTAGCGCTCCCAGCAGGTTAGTGCTGTGCTGGGGCTCCTGCCTGTGAGTAATGAGCATCCACTGCTGTGGCATCCTCCTTGGAGGGACGGTCCCCCTGTCCCCCAGCCCCCACCCTGCGGCCATGGGTCTTTTGGGTGGGTGGCTGCTTCTCTCAGCAGGTGTGAGGAAATGTGGGCTAGGGTGGATGTGAAAGGTGGAGCCTGGGGTAGAGGGGGACCCAGATGAGCCTCGTCATCAAGTGTGTGTGGGGAAGAGGCTCAGGGAGCATGAGGTGGGAGCTGCATCTGGGTGGGGGCTGCAGGCCTGACCACAAGCAGCCATGGTGAGCCCACAAAAAAGGCACAGCTGCATAGCATGCTGCTCAAATAATCTCCGTTATCACCTCTGTCCTGCAGCTCTGATTTCTTTGGCCTACCTTTTAGGGAAAAGTCAAGAATACCACCCCTCCTGGGGAATCTGTCCTGCCAGCTCCCCCCTCCAGTTCTCATGGGCCAGCTGCAATCTGGCGTGACATCAGTGTTCACTGGCCTGCTGGCGAAGGACATTTGCATTGTGCTGGCTGTGGAAATGTGGGGTAGGGTGTGGGGAGCCCGTGGGCAGGTGGGGAATTTACAACCCAGAGGGAGAGGCAGGTGTGCTGGGGACCTGCTCTGGTCTATGAGAGACAGCAAAGGGGGTGAAAAGATGTGGGGCAGAGGGAATGAATGACTGGCAAAATTGAGAGAATTTTGTCTAAAGACCAGAAGGACACAAAGCAGCTCCCAGTCCAGTGCTCCACCTCCCCCTGCAGGTACTCACAATATCCTCCCCTATCACCTCCCTGACATTTATTGAGCAATTGTTGTGTGCCAAATGCTCTGCTGTGGGCTTCACAGACTTGTGAAACTCATTTTAACTCCCTGCAATCCTCGAAGAGAGATATTATCACTGTTTTATAGACAAGGATACTGATGCTCTAGAAGGATGCCTGACTTGACCAGGGTCTTCTGGAAAGAGGTTGTCCTGGCATGTGGCTGATACTCGCCTGCCTCCAAAGCCCATGCTTCTGGCCACAGTGGGCACTGCCTCTGTGCCTCACCGGGGCTTGGGTGCATCCAGGAAACAGTTCTCTGCTCTAGCCCACAACCAGCAGCTACCTGATGGGCATGCCACAGATGCCTGTGATGTGCCCAGGCTGCTCCAGAGGCTGCAGGTCTGATAGCTGCAGAGCATGCATCCTTGCAGAGAGCACCCAGCCATGAATCAGGGGAGACCCAGGGTGTAGGCCTCACTGCCACCAAATTGCTATGACGTTGAACAAGGAACCGCCCCTCTCTGGGTTTCAGTCTCCTCATTGGTAAAATGCAGACATTGGTCTGGCTGCACGGAGCATCCCAGGAATGCATTTTCACAAGAAGAAGGACCTCCAATGCCCTCGAACTCTCATGGAGTTTCCACCCAGTTCCTTGGACATTTAAATTTATGTTTTGTATCAAAGCAAACCATGAAACGTTTGTTGAGCCTCTCTGCTGTACAAAAGGCACTGTGATAGAGTAGGTGTGATGCTTACACATTTTTGTTCAGGACACACACACAGGTATATGCATGTCTTTGTCTTAGAATTGTTTCCAGGCAAGTTCATGTGGGCCCTAGGTGATGGCTGCCCAATCTTGATGCAGAACTGCAGGCTTCTTCCTGAAATCTGCCAATCACACTGCCTCCTCAGGGCCCAGAGAGCATTTCAAACAAAGGAAGAGTTGGTGACATCTGCCCTCACTAGACAGTCATGGCTATTTTGCTTGTGTCTGACAGGTGGGTATCTCCTGGACAGCCCCGAGCTTGCAGCAGCAAGGGCTTTTGACACTGTCATCAGAACAACTTGAACCCTTTGAATCTGGCTTATCGAAACCTGGGCACAGTCCTTTTCCAGACTTCCCAATGCCAGCCACCCAAGTAAGGGAGTTCAGGCTTGTTCAGGCTTTGTTGTTATTGTAGTTGCTAATAGCAACCGTCAGCAAGGTCCCATCATCCCAGCATCCTGTTCTATTCCCTTAGTTAACAGGAGAGCCCAGTGGCTAAGGCTCTCAACTCCAGCAGACCTGAGTTCAAATTCTGGAACCACCAATTACTACTTGTGTGACCTTGGGCACGTTCCCTTTTCTGTATCTCAGCTTCTTCATCAGGCAACAAGAATCAACAACAGCATCCACCTTTTGGGTTTGTGGTGAAGATAAAGTAATGTATGAAGCGGCCTAGAACAGGACAGACACATAGAAGGCTCCAGACCCAATAAATGTCGACTGCTACTAATAGTGTTCTTGCACTCATGACAACCCATAATTAGTTCATTTTTGCATTGATGGTCTGCCTCCTGCACTAGAATGTAGACTCCACGAGGGCAAGGATTTGTCCATCTTGTTATTAGTTGAATCCAGCAAATGCCATTATTTGTTTTTTTTGTGTTTTTTTTTGTAGATAATTATTTTTTATTGAAGGGTAGTTGACACACAGTATTACATTACATTAGTTTCAGGTGTACAACATAGTGATTCAACATTTATATACATGACAATTCTAGGTACCAGCTATCACCATACCAAGCTGTTATAATATCTTGACTGTATTCATTACATCCCGGTTACTTATTATTTTACCATTGGAAGTGTATACTCTTTTTTTTTTTTTTTTTTGTGAGGGCATCTCTCATATTTATTGATCAAATGGTTGTTAACAACAATAAAACTCTGTATAGGGGAGTCAATGCTCAATGCACAATCATTAATCCACCCCAAGCCTAATTTTCGTCAGTCTCCAATCTTCTGAGGCATAACAAACAAGTTCTTACATGGAGAACAAATTCTTACATAGTGAATAAGTTACATGGTGAACAGTACAAGGGCAGTCATCACAGAAACTTTCGGTTTTGCTCATGCATTATGAACTATAAACAGTCAGTTCAAATATGAATACTCATTTGGTTTTTATACTTGATTTATATGTGGATACCACATTTCTCTCTTTATTATTATTATTTTTAATAAAATGCTGAAGTGGTAGGTAGATACAAGATAAAGGTAGAAAACATAGTTTAGTGTTGTAAGAGAGCACATGTAGATGATCAGGTGTGTGCCTGTAGACTATGTGTTAATCCAAGCTAGACAAGGGCAATAAAACATCCACGTATGCAGAAGATTTCTCTCAGAACGGGGGGGTGAGGTTCTAAGCCTCACCTCTGTTGATCCCCAATTTCTCACCTGATGGCCCCCCTGCGACTGTGCCTGTCTTAGGTTGTTCCTCCCTTGAGGAATCTTACCCGTCTCTGGCTAACCAGTCATCTTCTGGAGCCTTATAGGGAAATGTAAAGTTGGTAAGTGAGAGAGAAGACTTATTGTTTGAAATGGTTAGCTTTTTACTTCTTTGCATATTTATGCCCTGTGGCTTCTATGCCCAGCATTTGTCTTGAGGTATCTTTACCACTTGGAAGAATTATGATACTCGGTAAATTTGATATGAGGCACGAATTTATTTAAGGGTTGTAATTAGGAAGGAAGAAGAAAAGCTATAGAAGTAGCAGGTGGCAGAAAACATGGGAAGATTGATTATTTCTTTGACATATCTTCTTGTAGAGTACTTCAGCATGTATAGGTTTTAAGCTACTACTTACATTGCGCACACACATTAACATAATAGGAATATAGTTACCTAACCAAAGCGTACCTGTAATTACCAGCCATCTCCAGTGAAACCAAGAAAACCAGTTAGGCACCTTAGGCATTTGTGAAAACTTATCTATGATATGGTGGATATTGTCCAACTGAGCTTGAACAGTTTGAGAGAAATCAGACAAATTAAAACAACCCATTCCTGGGGAATGTTCACATCCCTTATGTTCTTTTAACAGTAAATAGTCTGTAGTTGTAAGATTTTGGAGCACTACAATTTGCACTTCTCCTAATTCTTGGTTGAGTTCCAACAGTATAGATCCAGTCAAATTTGTTGTTTTACTGTATGCACAGGCCAGCTTAGATATCTCCTTCCTCATTCCCATGGCAAGTCCAGGAACTGGTGGGATGAGTGTATCTACAGCTGTAGCAGCGCCTGGTCTTTGTTGAGGTTTTTTGATGATCATCTTCTGGTATGAGTCTTCCAGAGAGTGCTGATGTTGGAAATTCTTTTTCATATCGTATCTTAGTTCATTTTCGGGGTAGCCCAATTAGGCTTTGATCCTCTGTATAAACACAAACAGACCCTTTGCCTACACTTTTATATGCCCTTTATACTCTTGTGTAGAACTCATTGGAGGTTACCACACAGGAACTGCCCTTTTTTTTTTTTTTTTGGTATCACTAATCTACACTTACATGACAAATATTATGTTTACTAGGCTCTCCCCTATACCAGGTCCCCCCTATAAACCCCTTTACAGTCACTGTCCATCAGCATAGCAAAATGTTATAGAATCACTACTTGCCTTCTCTGTATTGTACAGTCCTCCCTTTTCTCCTACCCCCCCATGCATGATAATCTTAATACCCCCCTACTTCTCCCCCCCCTTATCCCTCCCTACCCACCCATCATCCCCCATCCCTTTCCCTTTGGTACCTGTTAGTCCATTCTTGAGTTCTGTGATTCTGCTGCTGTTTTGTTCCTTCAGTTTTTCCTTTGTTCTTATATTCCACAGATAAGTGAAATCATTTGGTATTTCTCTTTCTCCGCTTGGCTTGTTTCACTGAGCATGATACCCTCCAGCTCCATCCATGTTGCTGCAAATGGTTGGATTTGCCCTTTTCTTATGGCTGAGTAGTATTCCATTGTGTATATGTACCACCTCTTCTTTATCCATTCATCTATCGATGGACATTTAGGTTGCTTCCAATTCTTGGCTATTGTAAATAGTGCTGCGATAAACATAGGGGTGCACTGATCTTTCTCATACTTGATTGCTGCATTCTTAGGGTAAATTCCTAGGAGTGCAATTCCTGGGTCAAATGGTAGGTCTGTTTTGAGCATTTTGATGTACCTCCATACTGCTTTCCACAATGGTTGAACTAACTTACATTCCCACCAGCAGTGTAGGAGGGTTCCCCTTTCTCCACAGCCTCGCCAACATTTGTTGTTCTCTGTCTTTTGGATGGCAGCCATCCGTACTGGTGTGAGGTGATACCTCATTGTAGTTTTAATTTGCATTTCTCTGATAATTAGTGATGTGGAGCATGTTTTCATGTGTCTGTTGGCCATCTGTATTTCTTTTTTGGAGAACTGTCTGTTCAGTTCCTCTGCCCATTTTTTAATTGGGTTATTTGTTTTTTGTTTGTTGAGGCGTGTGAGCTCTTTATATATTCTGGACGTCAAGCCTTTATCGGATGTGTCATTTTCAAATATATTCTCCCATACTGTAGGGATCCTTCTTGTTCTATTGATGGTGTCTTTTGCTGTACAGAAGCTTTTCAGCTTAATATAGTCCCACTTACTCATTTTTGCTGTTGTTTTCCTTGCCCGGGGAGATATGTTCAAGAAGAGGTCACTCATGTTTATGTCTAAGAGGTTTTCGCCTATGTTTTCTTCCAAGAGTTTAATGGTTTCATGGCTTACATTCAGGTCTTTGATCCATTTTGAGTTTACTTTTGTATATGGGGTTAGACAATGGTCCAGTTTCATTCTCCTACATGTAGCTGTCCAGTTTTGCCAGCAGCATCTGTTGAAGAGACTGTCATTTCGCCATTGTATGTCCATGGCTCCTTTATCAAATATTAATTGACCATATATGTCTGGGTTAATGTCTGGATTCTCTAGTCTGTTCCATTGGTCTGTGGCTCTGCTCTTGTGCCAGTACCAAATTGTCTTGATTACTATGGCTTTATAGTAGAGCTTGAAGTTGGGGAGTGAGATCCCCCCTACTTTATTCTTCTTTCTCAGGATTGCTTTGGCTATTCGGGGTCTTTGGTGCTTCCATATGAATTTTTGAATTATTTGTTCCAGTTCATTGAAGAATGTTGCTGGTAGTTTCATAGGGATCGCATCAAATCTGTATATTGCTTTGGGCAGGATGGCCATTTTGACGATATTAATTCTTCCTAGCCACGAGCATGGGATGAGTTTCCATCTGTTAGTGTCCCCTTTAATTTCTCTTAAGAGTGACTTGTAGTTTTCAGAGTATAAGTTTTTCACTTCCTTGGTTAGGTTTATTCCTAGGTATTTTATTTTTTTTGATGCAATTGTGAATGGAGTTGTTTTCCTGATTTCTCTTTCTGTTGGTTCATTGTTAGTGTATAGGAAAGCCACAGATTTCTGTGTGTTGATTTTGTATCCTGCAACTTTGCTGTATTCCGATATCAGTTCTAGTAGTTTTGGGGTGGAGTCTTTAGGGTTTTTTTATGTACAGTATCATGTCATCTGCAAATAGTGACAGTTTAACTTCTTCTTTACCAATCTGGATTCCTTGTATTTCTTTGTTTTGTCTGATTGCCATGGCTAGGACCTCCAGTACTATGTTAAATAACAGTGGAGAGAGTGGGCATCCCTGTCTAGTTCCCGATCTCAGAGGAAATGCTTTCAGCTTCTCGTTGTTCAGTATAATGTTGGCTGTGGGTTTATCATAGATGGCCTTTATTATGTTGAGGTACTTGCCCTCTATTCCCATTTTGCTGAGAATTTTTATCATGAATGGATGTTGAACTTTATCAAATGCTTTTTCAGCATCTATGGAGATGATCGTGTGGTTTTTGTCTTTCTTTTTGTTGATGTGGTGGATGATGTTGATGGACTTTTGAATGTTGTACCATCCTTGCATCCCTGGGATGAATCCCACTTGGTCATGGTGTATGATCCTTTTGATGTATTTTTGAATTCTGTTTGCTAATATTTTGTTGAGTATTTTTGCATCTACGTTCATCAGGGATATTGGTCTGTAGTTTTCTTTTTTGGTGGGGTCTTTGCCTGGTTTTGGTATTAGGGTGATGTTAGCTTCATAGAATGAGTTTGGGAGTATCCCCTCCTCCTCTATTTTTTGGAAAACTCTAAGGAGAATGGGTATTATGTCTTCCCTGTATGTCTGATAAAATTCCGAGGTAAATCCATCTGGCCCGGGGGTTTTGTTCTTTGGTAGTTTTTTGATTACCGCTTCAATTTCGTTGCTGGTAATTGGTCTGTTTAGATTTTCTGTTTCTTTCTGGGTCAATCGTGGAAGGTTGTATTTTTCTAGGAAGTTGTCCATTTCTCCTAGGTTTCCCAGCTTGTTAGCATATAGGTTTTCATAGTATTCTCTAATAATTCTTTGTATTTCTGTGGGGTCCATCGTGATTTTTCCTTTCTCGTTTCTGATACTGTTGATTTGTGTTGACTCTCTTTTCTTCTTAATAAGTCTGGCTAGGGGCTTATCTATTTTGTTTATTTTCTCAAAGAACCAGCTCTTGGTTTCATTGATTTTTGCTATTGTTTTATTCTTCTCAATTTTATTGATTTCTTCTCTGATCTTTATTATGTCCCTCCTTCTGCTGACCTTAGGCCTCATTTGTTCTTCTTTTTCCAATTTCGATAATTGTGACATTAGACCATTCATTTGGGATTGCTCTTCCTTTTTTAAATATGCTTGGATTGCTATATACTTTCCTCTTAAGACTGCTTTTGCTGTGTCCCACAGAAGTTGGGGCTTAGTGTTGTTGTTGCCATTTGTTTCCATATATTGCTGGATCTCCATTTTGATTTGGTCATTGATCCATTGACTATTTAGGAGCGTGTTGTTAAGCCTCCATGTGTTTGTGAGCCTCTTTGCTTTCTTTGTACGGTTTATTTCTAGTTTTATGCCTTTGTGGTCTGGAAAGTTGGTTGGTAGGATTTCAATCTTTTGGAATTTTCTGAGGCTCTTTTTGTGGCCTAGTATGTGGTCTATTCTGGAGAATGTTCCATGTGCACTTGAGAAGAATGTATATCCTGTTGCTTTTGGATGTAGAGTTCTATAGATGTCTATTAGGTCCATCTGCTCTACTGTGTTGTTCAGTGCTTCCGTGTCCTTACTTATTTTCTGCCCAGTGGATCTATCCTTTGGGGTGAGTGGTGTGTTGAAGTCTCCTAGAATGAATGCATTGCAGTCTATTTCCCCCTTTAGTTCTGTTAGTATTTGTTTCACATATGCTGGTGCTCCTGTGCTGGGTGCATATATATTTAGAATGGTTATATCCTCTTGTTGGACTGAGCCCTTTATCATTATGTAGTGTCCTTCTTTATCTCTTGTTACTTTCTTTGTTTTGAAGTCTATTTTGTCTGATATTAGTACTGCAACCCCTGCTTTCTTCTCGCTGTTGTTTGCTTGAAATATGTTTTTCCATCCCTTGACTTTTAGTCTGTACATGTCTTTTGGTTTGAGGTGAGTTTCTTGTAAGCAGCATATAGATGGATCTTGCTTTTTTATCCATTCTATTACTCTATGTCTTTTGATTGGTGCATTCAGCCCATTAACATTTAGGGTGACTATTGAAAGATATGTACTTATTGCCATTGCAGGCTTTAAATTTGTGGTTACCAAAGGTTCAAGTTTAGCCTCTTTAGTATCTTACTGCCTAACTAACTCGCTTATTGAGCTGTTATATACACTGTCTGGAGATTCTTTTCTTCTCTCCCTTCTTATTCCTCCTCCTCGATTCTTCATATGTTGGGTGTTTTGTGCTGTGCTCTTTCTAGGAGTGCTCCCATCTAGAGCAGTCCCTGTAAGATGTTCTGTAGAGGTGGTTTGTGGGAAGCAAATTCCCTCAGCTTTTTTTTTCTGGGAATTGTTTAATCCCACCGTCATATTTGAATGATAGTCGTGCTGGATACAGTATCCTTGGTTCAAGGCCCTTCTGTTTCATTGTATTAAATATATCATGCCATTCTCTTCTGGCCTGTAGGGTTTCTGTCGAGAAGTCTGATGTTAGCCTGATGGGTTTTCCTTTATAGGTGACCTTTTTCTCTCTAGCTGCCTTTAAAACTCTTTCTTTGTCCTTGATCTTTGCCATTTTAATTATTATGTGTCTTGGTGTTGTCCTCCTTGGATCCTTTCTGCTGGGGTTTCTGTGTATTTCCATGGTCTGTTTGATTATTTTCTCCCCCAGTTTGGGGAAGTTTTCAGCAATTATTTCTTCTAAGATACTTTCCATCTCTTTTCCTCTCTCTTCTTCTTCTGGAACCCCTATAATATGGATATTGTTCCTTTTGGATTGGTCACACAGTTCTCTTAACATTGTTTCATTCCTGGAGATCCTTTTATCTCTCTCTATGTCAGCTTCTATGCGTTCCTGTTCTCTGGTTTCAATTCCATCAATGGCCTCCGGCATCCTATCCATTCTGCTTATAAACCCTTCCAGAGTTTGTTTCATTTCTGTGATCTCCTTTCTGGCATCTGTGATCTCCCTCCGGACTTCATCCCATTTCTCTTGCGTATTTCTCTGCATCTCTGTCAGCATGTTTATGATTCTTATTTTGAATTCTTTTTCAGGAAGACTGGTTAGGTCTGTCTCCTTCTCTGGTGTTGTCTCTGTGGTCTTTTTCTGCCTGTAGCTTTGCTTTTTCATGGTGATAGGAATAGTTTGCAGAGCTGGGACGAGTGACGGCTGGAAGGACTTCCCTTCTTGTTGGTTTGTGGCCCTCCTCTCCTGGGAGAACAGCGGCCTCTAGTGGCTTGTGCTGGGCAGCTGCGCGCAGACAGGGTTTCTGCTTCCTGCCGGGCTGCTATGGAGTTTATCTCTGCTGTTGCCGTGGGTGTGGCCTGTCTCGGGCCTCTTCTCCAAAGTGGTGGAGCCCCGTTGGAGGGGTAGCGGCCTGGAGGCTATTTATCTCCGTAAGGGGCCTCCCTGCTCCCTGCAGCGCAGGGGTTAGGGTGCCCAGAGATCCCCAGATTCCCTACCTCTGGATTAAGTGTCCCACCCTGCCCCTTTAAGACTTCCAAAAAGCACCCGCCAAAACAAAACAACGACCACAAAAAAAAAAAATTTAAATTGAAAAAAATAAAATTTTTTTTTAATTAAAAAAAAAAAAAAGTGGCCACTAGTTTTTCTTTATTCTCCGGCGCCAGCCTCAGGCATGTGCTCACCGGTCTTGCTGCCCTGTTTCCCTAGTATTGGGGGCCCTATCCCTTTAAGACTTCCAAAAAGCGCTCGCCAGAACAAAACAGCAAAAAAAAAAAAAAAAAAATGGTCGTGCGCTTTTCTGGTGTTCTCCGGCGCCAGGCCACCGGTGCCCGCTCACTGTTCTTGCTGCCCTCTTTCCCTAGCATCCAGGGCCCCCTGGGCACGCACTGTGTCTGCACTCTGGCCCGGATGGCTGGGGCTGGGTGTTCGGCAGCCCTGGGCTCCGTCTCCCTCCCGCTCTGCCTGCTCTTCTCCCGCCGGGAGCTGGGGGGAGGGGCGCTTGGCTCCTGCCTGGACGGGGCTTGTATCTTACCCCCTTCGCGAGGCACTGGGTTCTCTCAGGTGCGGATGTGGTCTGGATATTGTCCTGTGTCCTCTGGTCTTTATTCTAGGAAGGGTTGTCTTTGTTATATTTTCATAGATATATGTGGTTTTGGGAGGAGATTTCCGCTGCTCTACTCACGCCGCCATCTTCCCATTATTTGTTGAATGAATTAATGTGTGAAGATGCTTTACTTATATTATGGAGAATCCTTAGGGCAATCCCTGAAGCTCCTTGTGTTAGTCAGGATATGGGTTTATGTGTGACAAAACCCCAAAATAACAGTTCTTTAATCAAAAAAAGGGTTGATTTTTTTTTTCAGTAAAATTCTGAGCTAAGAGGATTCCTCAGCACCACACATTAGGGGCCCAGGTTCCTTCTGTCCTGTGGTTCCATCATTGCTGGAATTCATGATCCATGATGGCCCATGACAATCTCTCTGCTCTACTCAGTAAGAAGAGGAGACCAGAAAAGGAGAGGGTGCCCCTTCCTTAGTAGGGTGCACAGGTCATTTCCATTCATGTCCCATTGGCCAGAACGCATGCATGGGGTACACCTGACTGCAAGGGAAGCTGAGAATCAGAGTCTTTATTTGGGGTGACTACCTGCCCAGTTACAATTCTATTTTGAAGGAACAAGGAGAAAGTGGATACTGGGGGACCTCTACCTTGTCAGATAAGATAATTTCCCTCCGTTTTTATCTTTCCTCTTATTTCTCCCTCCGGTAACCAGTGATCTTTTCACTGTCTCCATAGTTTGGCCTTTTCCGGAATGTCACGTACTTGGAATCATACAGTGTGTATTTCAGACTGGCTCCTTTCATTTAGTAATATGTATTTTAGTTTGCTCCATGACTTTTCATGGCATGATAGCTCATTACTTTTTATCATTGAATAATAATATTCTATTGGATGTACCACAGTTTGTTTATCCATTCACTTAGACATCTTGGTTGCTTCCAGTTTTTGGTGACTATGAGTAAAGCAGATATATAAACATTCATGTGCAGATTTTTGTGTGGACATAAGTTTTTAATCAGTGGGGTAAATACCTAGAGCATGATGGCTGAATTGTATGGTAAGAGTATATTTAACTTTTTAAGAAACCATTGAGCTATCTTCCAGAGTGGCTATAACATTTTGCATCCTCACCAGCAATGAATGAGCATCTCTGTGGCTCCACATCCTTGTCAGCAATTGGTGCTTTTAATTTTGTGGGGTTTTGTCCTTCTGTTAAGTGTGTAGTGGTATGATCCTCATTTGAGAGGGGGGTTATGAGGCTTAGAGAGGGCCCAAGATGGTGCAGCTGGTAGGAGATCAGGAGCTTCTCCTAGCCTGCTTGAACCCGAGCCCAGTACACTCCTGCCACACCCCACAGATCCTCCTAAAACCGTGGACCAGAGCGCTAAGGGCTCTTCCTGCCCCAGTCTTGGGAGTAGCTGGATTCCAGGTCTCTCATCCATTGTTTATTGTCTGTCTCCCCCACCAGAGCCAAAGGTCAGTGAAGCAGCACAATAAGGAGTAGAAATAAAATGAGTGGATCTGAGCCAAGAGTGGAGGGGGTTTCATTAGACCAGCCAAAGCACAACCCTAGGAGGGGCCCCACAGCTGGGAAGGCAGACTCACCTGCCGCCCAGCCAGGCTGCTGGCCCATGCCTAGTCCTTGGGTCTGAGGGCTCCAGGCTCAGCGAGGTGAGGCTGGAGCTGCTGCCCAGGTCAGCAGGAACTGACAATGGGTCATAAGTGAAGGTGGGCTGCAGAGAAGACCAGGAGTGATGAGAGGTTAAGTGAAGGCTGAACTGAGGTCAGGTGCTTATCCAGTGGGAGCCAACATGCAACTCAAACCTGATTAAGCAAGACAGGCAATTTATTAGCTTTTTATTGGTTTCCAATATATTGGCAATTGGGGGCCTGTCTATTGGTATCCAAGGCAGGGCTGAATCCAAGACTCAAATGATGCCCATGTCTGTACCCTGTGCTTCCCTCCAGTGGGCCTCCATCTCTGGCAGGCACTCCCCATGTGATGGTGGGACAGTGACCAACAGCTCACTGTTAGAAATGAACTGACATCTTTTTCATTTCAAATCCACTGCAAGGAGAGCTTCTTATTCCCAGGAGTTCCAACAAAAGTCCCAGAGTTGAAGCGTATTGGCTGGTCTTGGGTCACATGACCATCTCTGACCAATCTCTGAAACCAGGAGAAGAGAATATGCTGATTGGCTAGACTAGATCAGTATTGGGTGGTGGGTAGTGGTGGCAAGGGGTTGTTGTGGGTGGGAGGAATTGGCCTGAAAGTGTAAGAAGGCTAGTACTCCAAAGGGGAAACTCAGATGCTATTTTCAGAAAAGGGAGAAAGGAATTCTAGACAGACAAAACTGCAGGTGCTTGCTGTGGCTACCCTGGCAGGGACTGGGGTGCTGATTTGTCCCAAATGGTCTTCCTGTGGTTTACAGCACCAGGGAAGGCCTCTTTCTGACAGGTGCACTTGGGTTGCAGTGGTTCTGGTGTCTGAGAGCCTGGTTTGCACACACACATGCACACAAACACATACACCCAATGGATCTGCAGGTGGTGCTTCACTTTCCAAAATGATTGCCCCCAAAAGTCCTCCCCATATTGAGTCCCTATGCTCCCTAGTGGCCACCCCACTATTTCAGCTACCCCAAAGCTGGTTGCCTTGGATTCCCTTGGCTTGCTGGGAGGGCCTTATCCTTCCTCCCCCTACTCCCATTCCCTCATGGCTAGGGAAAATCTCTGGAGTGGCTTTAAGATTTATTTGCCCTAAATGGCCTCCCAGAAGACATGGGCCTAGGACAGCCCTCTTCCCGGAAAAGCAACCACAGCCCTCCCCTCAGCCACCACAGTGCTGAGGCCCATCAGCAGGAGTGGGAAGGAGAAAGAGGCAGTCACTGGCTGAGCAGGGGCTCTGCCTCCATGGAGCCCCAGGGGCCTGTCGGGGGTTCCTGGACACTGAGAGCTGGCCAGCCTCACAGTCTCTGCTCATAGCAGTAGCTCTGTTATACATTTAGGGTGCAGTGTATGGTTTCACTTGGAAAAAGATTGCTCTGCAGAAAAAAGATTGATAACCACAGCATATGCTGCTGCCTTCCAGGCAACTGTGGCCCAGTGCTTTTTAAGTTTTGTCCTTTGCTTGATTTCGGTCAACCACAAATCTCCTGGCCTTTTACCAGTCTCTCTCTCTCACTTCTCTTGCCTGGGGATTCTGCAGCTCTGACTCACCCCGCAACCCGACTGGGTGTTGAGCACTACCCTGCCTTATCTGGTGTCTCAGTGCTGCTGGGGCAGTAAGGATTAGTTCATTTCTTCAGCCACTGGCTATGGAGTTCTTGCCATGTGCCAGGCACTGTTTCACTTGCCTGGGATTGAGAATGAGCAAAGCTGAAAGGTCCCTGCCCTTCCTTCTGGAAAATCTGCCTCTGGGTGTCCGCCCCCAGCCCCCTGTCCAGTGTCTCGTTCAATGCCAAACCAGAGTCGGACTTGGCAGTTGTTTGTTGGTTAACTACTTTCCACAGTATTTTTAAAGCCTCGTCTTACGGCTGGTGCTGCAGAAATATTAGAGTGACTTGGTCCTCAACCTCTAGTACTTGAGAGTTTAAGATGCAGCTTAACTGGAGGGTCCTGGATAGAGAGAAGAGACTGCAGTCAGAGATCTGTATGCAAACTTGGTCAGTAAGCAGAAAGAATTGGCCAGCCTCTACTCCCAATCTTGCTTCACTCATTCACAAGCACCTCAGAGGTCAAGGTGAGAGCCTTCTCCCACCCTCTTATAAGGAAGACAAACATGAAAATAAATCTGTCATACAAGTAAAGAATAAGAGCTCACAGCAGAAATATAAAGGAAGGCTTAGGGGCTCCAAGGTCTGGTTGAGAGGTTACTTCTGGCAGTGATGGTGGTAGGAAACCAGGGATTACAGTGCATTTGAGCTGGGCTTTGAAAACTGGGTGGGATAGTGGGCAGGCGAGGATGCTGGGAAGGGCATCCTTGGGGCAGAAACAATGGGAATAAAGGCCTGGGGGTGTGACCCTGGCACTTGGAAGGCAACGCCAGGCAGGAAATGAGATGAACACAATGATCTTCCTCCCTGCAGACCTCCAGGCCTGGCCACACAAGCCTGTGGCTGTCTACAAGGCTGCCTGAAACCACAGCCGAGGTCTGGAGTTGAGTGGCTTTCCCATTTTCCCTTTTCCCTCTCCATCCTTGGGAAAGGGAGCTTTAGAGGAGCCGTTTAGAAGAGATGGCCCTTTGCAGGTGTTGCTGGGCAGGTGCGTCTGGGGAGGTCTCTCCCTGCTCACTAGGTGAAGCAGGAGGAGAAACCTCAGCCTGGACAGGGGAGGGTTCCTGACTCTGAAAGAATTCTCAAGCAGGTCAGAAGAGTGTAGGTAAAGAAGGAATTCATTAAAGCAAGAGCAGCAGGGAATGGCAGCTGCCGTGCGGGCAGCAGAGAAACAGATAAGTGCAGGGGGAAAGTTCTCAGCTGAGGGCAGATTCCCTTGCCAACTCCTGAGACCAGGGTCACCTGGTATCCTGTGTCCACTTGGATTGGCACAGCATGGGGACCAGATCCTACCACTCCAGGATTTGGGGGAGCCACAGAGCACAGGATGGAGTGAGATTACGTTCTGAGAACTTCCCAAAGAAAGGAGATTTTCAGGCAGGCTACTAAGAGCAGATCACGCACGGCAGTTCCGTCCAGGTCACCCAGGCATCAGCAACTTTGCAGGCTCAAATCTGAGCTCTTAGCAGCCCTTTCCTATTTATCAAGAGTAAAGCAGAGACAGAGTGAAGACTTGGAAATAAAATGAAATAGCAAAGAGACAAACCACAATAATCTGAGCAGTGAGAAAGCTTTATTTGAAAGTATGCACTTAAAGAAAGGAAAGTGAGCAGGCATCCTCAGAGAGGAGGCGCACTTAAAGTTTGGGGATTCTGTCTTTTAAGGCTTTCAAGAAGGGGCAAAGGGCAGAGAGGGCTTGTTGGGCGTAGGCTTGACTTGTGATCTCAAGGTGATTCTCTCTGGTGAGACACCATGTCTCCTCTCCTTTGTTAGCCCTCCAGCTAATTCTGCTAAATAAACCCAACACAAGGAATCTATTTATCCTGTCCTTCTCCAACATAGCAGTTACCCTCAAGCAGTGGGGACATAACAGTTAAGACTGCCTGCCCTGCCTTAAGACAGGCTGTTGGGTTATTGTCTGATTACCAGAGAATATGTTAGGAATCTTACTTCTCAACTCTCTGCTTTTTAAAATGGAATCTTAGCCTTAAGATGGGGTCTCTCCTGTTCTTACTATACTGTTTATATTTCAGAATTTTTCATCATAGACAGGAAGAGTTAATCATGATGCTTGTCCCATGTCCCTGTGTCACCTCACAGGGATAGAGAACAATTAATCCTCTCATCTGTGACATTCTTTATAGGATGTAGAACTCATGTTCACTTACAGCTTCACAAGCAGCAGGCCTCGTGGCAGACCCTGGGCTGGAAGTCTGAAGACTTGGGTTCTTATCCCAGCCCTGCTACTGATGACCTCAGCCTCCCTGTCCTGTAGTTCATTGTTTGTGAAGAGTTGAGTCCCCTTCCAGCTCTAAACTTGTTGAAACGTCAGTTCAGATCCCGGCTCTGCTAATGGTATGGGCTTGGCCCTCTGAGCCTGCTTTCCCATCTGTCAATCAGGGATAATAATACCACATGTCTCACAGGACTGATGTGAAGATTAAATGAGATAAAGTGCCTAACAGCATGCCTGCTGGAGGGTCAATACTTAGTGATAACATTGAGGCTATTGGTGTTACTATTTTTTATATTTTCAATTTTAGAACTCTGCTATGAAAGGGATCCTCAGTGCAGTCTTTGGTGTATAGGTGCCTGTGGGGCAGCCTAAGTCCATGTCCCCCAAAATTTGGTGATGGGACTAAGAGTCACACCTTTCCCGTCTCCAAAAGGGGATAGAGCTGCCTTCCTCAAAATCATATTTATTAATTCATTCATCAAATATGTATTAGCACTTGTTGTGTGCCCAGGCCTCTGAGAGGCACACTGGGTCCTTTTGAATGGGACACCCAAGCACCCTGCTCTCAGTAGCTCAGCACTTTGGGGCAGTCTCTGCTCTCTAGCTGGCCTCAGCAATATCACTGGCCAAAGGATCTCCTGCCAAGCATGAATGTGCCTAGTCTGCAGGCTGGAACCCGAGGAAGAAATCCCACCCCTGCTTCCTGCAGCTTCTGGAGCTTTGCATGACATGTCCCTTTCCATCAAGGGGCTAAGACCTAGGTGAAATACCAGAGAATCCACCACAGTTAACGTCCAGTATTGTACCTGGACCAAAGATGTGAATGGGATTGCCAGGTCCTGGTTCAGCGTTATGCAAACAGAAGTGTTAGTAGAGGAAGAATGACTTGTCACTGGGCATGGATTGCACATTGTATTCCATTCACACCCCTTTTAATGCTCATTTGGATTCTGAATTGCAAGGGGTTTTGGATATTTCTCAGGATGTAAAGCCTGCAAATTTGAATGTGCTGAGGGTCTTAATCTGCCCTGTGCTTACCTGATCCTTTCCTGGGGCCTGTGGGCATCTGTCTCTCTCTGGTTGCCAGTATCCAGCACAGAGCTGAGCATACAGTGGCTTCAGACTGTGGTTGGTGAATGGATAGGCAGATGGATGGATTACAGTGGATTCACCATACTACATGCTTTCTTAGCACCAGCTGAAATTCCCAAGGTGGCTGGAGATGCCAGGTACTGGGTTTGTTTTCCTGTGACAATTTGATTTTGGCTTCTGTGTAACATCAGTAGATTTCAAGTTGGGATGCATACTCAAAATAAATGGCTTATGAGCTTGTTAATTTTTCAGTTTCAGTTGCAGGAGACAGCTTGGCACAAACCCTGATTTAAGGATGAGAGCTTGCTGTCAGACTCATGAGAGCTCAGACCCCAGCTCAATGCTGAGTGACCTTGTGCATGTTATTTTGTCTCTCTCAAATTCTATTTTCTCATCTAGGAAATGATAGCACTAATAGCATCCAACTCATAGAGCTGTGATGAGCAACATATTAAATAATGAGTGTTTAGACACAAAGCAGAGCTTCGGGCACGTGGCAAATGCTCAAGAAAGGATGATGATGGTGTATTTAATGACCCCTTAAGCTATTTGTTGCATACACTTCTGTCTTCCAAACAGATTATTGCAGACTGCTTTGCATTTCTAAGGGAAAAATTATTTTTAAAAGTTATTATTACAGAAGTAATACATGCTACTTAAAAATTCAAATGACCCAGATGGATTTATAATTTAAAAAAGAAATTGCCCCCTCCTCCTCCAGCCAGCAGCTTTATTCCCCTTCCCCAGCAACATTCTCTTTGAATGTGGAGTTTCCCAAGTCTGGAACTTTTCTCCCTTTTTTCTCCCTATGAGAGAGAACAGGTAAGTAGTCAGGAGGGGACAGTGCCCAGGTGGCTGTTGTGTTGAATTGCTGTCCAGGCTAAAAGTACTGAGACTGCTACCCAGGGGTCCCATTAGGACAGCCTGCATCCCTGGCTTCTATTGGCTGCAAGTCATGAGGATCTCCAGTATTTTGTGTTCTAGAGTCCCGGGAGGTAGCCTGAGGGGTACCACATTCAGGCCAGGTTTTGGGGGACAGGCAGACAGCATGTCTGGCCACATGCCCAGGTCCCTTCTCCTGTCATAGAGCCCCAGGGCTCTGTCCAGCCAAGCTTCCCTGTTCCCAGGAGGCCACTCACTCATGCCTGTCCACCTTCTGATAGTCTGCACATCCATACCTGTGCCTCTGTACCACACTCCTTACCACATCAGGAAGAGGCTGCTGCCTGGCACAGGGCTAGTGCTAAATGGATCTGCAGCAGATCTGAACTGTACCAACACCAGGCGTGAGATGTGCCATCTGCCTTTACTTCTCTAGATCTGACTTAATCTACTGTTGAGTTCCCTCTGCCTATTTAAAGGACATTCAATCCCAGTCACATAGGGGAAAGGGGATTCTTGTGTCCTAGGATCATGTAGGTGTGGCATTTATGAGGCCCAGAACATCTTCGGGAGGTTGCTGGGCTTCAGCCCACTTGGGACCCTCCAGGTAGGCACCTTCGCCAAGCACTGGGGTCCAGTGAGAGCATGTGGGTGGCGTCCATTTCCACGCTGACCTGGGCACAGTGTGGTCTTTGGTTGCAACTCCAAACCATGAGTTTGGGTGTATAGACTCCCAGCCTCTCTCAGGCTTCACAGGGTGGCCCCATAGAAGACCTGTCATCTCTTAAGAGGGCTGACCTAGGGTCACAGCACTTGAGACTGTAGCTCTTGGATCCCACAAAATCCCCTTCTCCTTGCTGATCTCCAGAGGCAGCCCCCCACCCAGTGCCCAGGCCTGCTGCCTCTGCCTGCCTCCCTCACAGGCTCATACCCCTCCACCTCCGCAGGTTCCAGCCTGATTCCCTTGAGAAGTGTCCAAAGCCCAGATGTTGGGCTATCACTCTAGGCCCAGCAACCGCTGTGCCTGGCCTGGGAAGCCAACACTGCCCAAAGCACAGGACCCAAAAACTTAGCGACCGTCCTGGGAAGGGGAGAGAGAACTCCTACAGCAGAGTGAACAAATCAGGAAAGAATGTCTCAGTAAATTCTCCTGCCACCCACCTTGGCTACAACAGATGAATCAATACCTTTCATTCATTTATTGACCACAAACTATAAACCACATTCTTTCAGAGACTGGAGGTGAAGAATAGAAGACCTGAATTTAAGAAGCTTAGGGTATAGTTAGTGGTTCTCAAATGGAGTCCTCAGACTCTCAGCATCAGGAGTGCCCTGAAACTTGGGGGGTGCCAGAGGGCCTCCAGGTGGATGATGACGGAGGACAGGAGGGCCTCTGGCCTCCACCCCACACCTCAGTGGTGGGGCTTAGACGCACCGTGAAGAAGCCCCAGCCCAGGTCAGCCCCCTCCTCAGAGGCCCAGCCTCCCTCTCTGCCTTCCTGGGGCCAGACATGCACATGAAAGGGGGCTGGGGCCTCTCCCAGGCCTGGGGCTCTTTTGGGAAGGGGCCTGTGATGAGCTCATTCTGTGGTGAGTCCCTGCTCAGAGGAGGGAACTCTGCAGACTGCAGCCAGAATCCTGAGTCCTTGGGGAGGCCAGAACAGGGAAGAGAGGGGGGCAGGAGCCTCCCAGGGCAGAGGGTGGGGCAGGTATGAAACAGGCCACTGGCTGGGGGGCCAGACAGGAGCCCCCAGCTGGGGGTTGGGCAGCCGCTTTGGGTTGGCAGCTTCTGCTTCCTCGGCACCCATGCCCAGGGTTAGTTCGGCTAAATGGCTTGCTAGAGCCCTGCAACTTCTGGCCTGGCCCCTGTGTAGTCAAATATATCAAGTTAGCCCCAACCAGCCATCAGTGTCGGTGGGTGGTGAGTGCTCAGAGGGCTGCAGTTTCTGCGGTGACGCTGCCAGCCAGGCCCTGCTCATGATGTCCCCTTCTCAGCATGGCTCAGGTCTGAGTACAGATTTGACTCTCAAGGGGAATGATCAGCAAGGATTGGTGTTTTGCCTCCCTAAGAGGTGTTCTTGAGCCTCTGCTTACATACCTCTGGGGATGAGGAACTCACTACCAATCAAGACAGCAGTGTCCAGATTGCTCCGAAAGCTACTCTTCTGCTTTGCTCAGGCCCTGGGTTCAAATCCTATCCTTGCCACCACCTACTATGTGGCCTCAGGCAAGTGATTTACTTATCAGTTCCAGAGCTTTGGTTTCATTTTGTCTAAAATGCATTTGATAAATAGCCACCTCTCAATTGTGGGAAGAATTAAACCAGACATGTTCATAGTCATGAGCAAGGTAAATCTTTCCACAGTGTATAGACCTTGAGCCCACTCTTCTCTGTAGACCTACAGGTTCCACAGCCAGTCACACCATCAGGGTAATGTCAGCCCCTCCCTAGCCAGGAGCAGGAGCTCCGTGCATGGTTGGTTCCATGCCCTGCTCCCTTTAGTGGACCTGCCAGTGCCTTAGAGGCAAGGCCAGGCCAAGCCCTTGGCTTTCATTCTAACTCAGAGATCCCAAGCCACAGGGCACCTGAGCTGCCCCTTCTGGCCTCCACGGGCTCTTGGCAGGTCACTCCCCTGAAGGCCTCCTCCCACATGCAGTCCCCTCCCTAGGTTCCTCACCTCTCTGCAGAGCTTCACCGCCTCATCTTGCCTGGGGTTCACTTCAGGGTTTTAATGAGGACAGCTGGTCCGTTCCATCCCCTCACATCTTACGTGGCTGGCAATAACCAGGAAGCACCAGTGTGAAACTCCTGGTGGATGAGGGGTAGAGGAACTGGCTGTGACCTCAGGCCTCAGCCCGCCACCCCACGCTTCCCCCAGGACATGGGCATGGTGCGCAACCTCGCCGCGGGGCCCTAGAGACTCCTGTTTTATTGTCAGTGCTGCTCTTTTGGTTTTGATTTTCAGTAGCTTTATAGAAGTGTTATTTATGTGCCATAAAATTCGCTCATTTTAAGGGTATGATTTGTAGTAAATTTAAGAAGTTGTGCAACCATCACTACCATCTAATTTTAGAGCACTTCCTTCAACCCCCAAAGAAACCTGGTACCCATTTGCCATCAGGTCCCGTTCCCACAGCAGCCCCTGGCAACCACCAGTCTACTCTGCCCCTCTAGATTTTGCCTTATCAGGACATTTCATTTAAATGGAATCATGCACCATGGGTGGACTCCTGTTTTTTATAGCCTGGTGGAGGTGGGCAGAGACTGTACCCACTCAGTGATATTCCCACCTCCCCACAGCCAGCCAAGGCCAAGTCGTAAGTACGTTTTTTGGAGTTGGAAGACCTCACAGAGACACTGACTGCAGTCTTTCTTTCAGTGCAGGAAAGAAATCCTATGTACCCAATCCCATACTAGGACCTCTGACATCTGCTTGAATACACCCAGTGTCCAGCAGCTGACGACTCCTGGAAAACAAGGCACACACTCATTTCCTGATCACATGCTATGTGCCAGTCCTTTGATCTTGGGTTCCATCTTCTGAAGTGGAATCATTTTACACCTGAGGAAATTACAGCTCAGAGAGGTTGAGGTACTCACCGAAAGTCACAGGGCAGAAGTGTGGGGAAGCCAGGATTTAAACCCTGGGTCTCTGATTTCAAATCCATCTTTTAACACCCATGCCACATTTCTAGTCCTCCCCTGAGATGGGGGGTGCTCATCTTTGTATCAGAGTGAACTCTGTCTTCCTGTAACTTCTCATTTGTTTCTAGTTTTCCCAACAACACCAACATAGATCACCAAGCTGGATGTGTGGGGGTGGGAAGAGAAGGGAGTCAGGAAAGCTTCTTGGAGGAGGTGTTGTCTGAGTTGGGACTTGAAAGATGAGCAGGAATTAACAGGCAGAGCTGATAGTGGACTGTTTTTATCAGCCAGCCTTTCCACTATTTTATAGCTGCTTGAGGCTAGAGGGACCAGTTGAGAAGATCTCCTCTTACTTTTCATTCTCCCCCAAACATTACCAATAAGTGGTGGTCTAGCAACAGTGCTTGAATACCTACAGAAACAGGGAACTTACCACCTTACCTGGGAATCTGGTCTATTGTGGAGCTGCTCTGACCCTAGCCTGGGCTAAAGATGACCTCCCCATAGCCACAACCAGCTTGTGACCATGCAGAATATGGCCAGTCCCTGTTCCTACCACTGGCCTTCAGGGTGCTGAGCACAGAAGGCAGGGTCCTGGAGGCAGCCTGAAAGTCTTGGCCAAAAATATGCCCAGTTCCTCCGATCATCCTCCTTGTATAGCTTGTATATGCTGCTCAGGCCTGGCACTTGCCTCTGGGGTGCTCAGCCCATACCCTTGGACTTGGAGGCAGTTTCCAGTCACAGTTAAGAGTGTGGACTCTGGAGTCGATGCCTGGTTCATGCCCCAGCTCTGCCTCTCACTGGGTGTGACCTTGGACAAGTCCCTTAAGCTCACTGCACCTCCGTGTTCACGTATCAGATGGGATTAAGGAGAGCACTACACTGCCCTTAGTCTGCTTGAGCTGCTGTAACAAAATACCACGTGCTGTAGGGCTGAAACAAGAGGTACTTACTGTCTCACAGTTGGGGAGTCAAGAAGTCTAAGATCAAGGTGCTGAAAAATTTGATTTCTGGTGAGGCCCCTCTTCCTGGCTTGCAGCTGGCCACCTTCTCAGTGTCTGCATATGGCCTTTCCTCTGGGTGCCCATGGGTAGAGGGTACACCTCTTCATCTTCTTTAGGGACACCAGTCCTGCCAGATGAGGGCCCTACCCTTAAGGCCTATGTCAGAATTTGGTCACATTAGGGGTCAGAGTTTCAACACATTAATTTTGTGGGGACACAATTCAGCCCATTGAGCACTCCAGCCACAAGGGTTGCTGTGAGATTAAGTGAATTAATGTCTGCAGAATGCCAAAAGCAGCACCTGACCTGTGGTGGATGCTGCGTTGGTGTGTGCTGTGATTGGAACATTTAGCTGTAAATGCAGGGGAGGGAGAATCCCTTTGCCATCCTTGCTGCAAGTCTAGACCCAGTGAAAACCGAACACATTTAATATAATTATTCATAGTCAGCCTTACAAAAGAGAGAAATTCCACTTTTTGTGACAACACTGATGAACGTTAAGGGTGTTATGCTAAGTGAAATACATCAGATGAAGAAAGACAGTGTATGATCTCACTTATGTGTAGAATCTAGAAGAGTGAACTCATGGAAATACAGAGCAGGGGGGTGGCTACAGGGTCCAGGAGTGGAGGAAATGGGGAGGTACTGATCCAAAGTGTACAAACTTGCAGTTATAAGATGAGTAAGTTCTGGGGATCCAAAGAACAGTATGGTGACTATAGCTAATAATACTATATTATTTGCAACTTGAAAGTTGCAAAGAGAGAGATCTTAAATGTCCTCTCTCACCACAAAAAAGGTTAAAAAAAATAACAGCAGATATTTGTATCATACTTCCTATATACCAGGCTCCATCTTAAGTGCTTTACATACTTCGTGCCTCACAACAGCCTTATGAGATATTCTTAGTATCCTGACTGTGCAGATGAGAATACTGGAGGAGCACGGAGCCATGAAGTGACTTGCCCAAGGTCACACAGCCATCGAGTGCCTAATGAGTTAATAGCATAGTTTTTTATTCAAGTAATATTTGTTAAGGGCCATCTGCCCATGCGGAACACCCAACCCCTGCCCTCTGGGAGTTCACAGTGAGGTGGGAGAGACAGACCTGTGGCCAGTGCTGTGTGCTGAGTACTCTAATGGGGTGAGCCCAGGGGCCTCTCGTGGAGCTTATGATTCTTGTGGCCATGGCACCTGGCAAGGCCCGAGAAGACACCAAGGAGGGCCTTCTGGAGGGAGAAACGTTTAAACTGAGGTCGGGAAGAGGTGAGAGAAAAGCTTGAATGAGAAGCCTGGAGGAAGAGAGGGTGCCGTTGTGTGGTGGTGGAGGACTCACTAGCTGAAAATTTCCATGCTGAGATATTGCAGCACAGGGGTCCTTTGGTGGCTCAGGGTCTCTGGCATTACAGGATCTAGGGATCCTGGGGAAGCCCAGCTCCCTGTGGCACCCTGGGGGTTCCATGTTGGTTCAGAAATTTTATGGTG
Source organism: Manis pentadactyla (assembly GCF_030020395.1). NCBI lineage: Eukaryota > Metazoa > Chordata > Mammalia > Pholidota > Manidae > Manis > Manis pentadactyla. Next base: position 84,791,904 of record NC_080027.1, read on the forward strand.
GCCCAGAATTTTCTCAGCATCCAAGGACCTATGTGTCTTGGTACACTCTGAGAGCCCAAGTATTCTGGACATCCTGAGGGATACGGTGGCAGCTTCTGAGGGTTCCAGACTTTTGGGACGCTGGGGACTCTGTGACAACCCCAGTCATTGCATGGCACCTCCAGGGTCCCATAGCCCTACTTTTAATGGTTGCAGAGAGAATATGCAAACTGATAGCAGACAAAACCATTGACTGGGGAAAAAGAAAGCAGCATGGAAGGAGACTACTTGACTACCCAGAGGTGCATTTCCAAGGCTTAAGCAGGAGCAAAGTCTAAACAGATGTGACTGGAAGCCCCTCCCTCCAGCACCTGGGGGAGCCCAGGAGTCTGGACTCCTGTGGGTTTATTTCCTTCTGGAAAGCTGAAAATTAGCCATCACTGGGAGATCTGTGGGGAGTGCTGTCTTGACTTGCAGGCATGTGACTTATAGAGGACTGAGGATGTGCCTGTTGCCTGGATACGGAGGTACCATTCCTCAGAGCCCTGTGAGCAGGTGCAGAGTTCAGGGCTGGGAGGTTGCCACTGTCCACAGGGGGCCCTGGCATGCCTCGACTTACAGACATCAGCACTGGCCCCTCAAGGGATTCCAATGAGCTGGGCCCTCCCAGACTGGCATAGCTGGGCTCACCAGGCCCCTGCTCCAGGCCAGCTGGGTGACTTCTCTGGTCTCGGGCTTTGCAGTCCAGAATGAGGGTCCTGCTACCACCTGCTTCACAGGAGGATCGAGGTGCTGAGTGGGATAGGAGAGAGCCCTGTGTGAAAGTGTGACAACACCTTCCTGCTCCACTGTGGAGCATTCCTGAGCAAACTCCTTCATTTACACTGAGCCTCAGTTTCCTCCTCTTGTAAAGAGGAGATGAGCCTAGCATAGGGTAAGGCACACAATAGTTTCTCAACAAATGTTAGTTGCACCCCCAAGCAGAGATGGCACCCAGGTGTGGGCATGGAGATGAGGGTGGTTTTCAAAGGAAGGGGCCTTCTGGCCACATAAAAGTCCAGAGTCTTTATGCCTTTGCCTCTAAGCAAAACAACCCTTTTCTACCCTGAGAAAAGCCAACATGATGGCTACTTTTGTGTTAAGACTTTTATACTCATGATCTCATTTAGTCCTCCCTACAACATTATGAACTAGTATTGTGGTGATCCCAATTTACAGACAAGTAAACTGAGGCACAGCAAGCAACGGGGTTGTCCCAGGTCATACAACTAGACCAGAGCAAGTATTCATATCCATGTCTGCTTGATTGCAAAGCCTGGATATTAATCACCTCTCTTCCTAGGTATCTTCTAGAAACACCCAGGGGAGAAAGAGGAAATAGCAAGATTAGAACCAGCTGGAGAACTAGTTGGTTGCTTGGCACCTGGGTAGGGACATCCTTTGTCCTTCAGGTCTATGTTTGGCCTGGCTGGCACTTCCCAGTTGCAGGCCAACCCAGAAGGATTTGAGGAGAGGGCAGGCAGGTGCTGGGGTTCCACCCAGGTTGGCTCCTTGAACCACTGGAGGATCTCCAACCCTCAACAGCACGGAACCTGCTGGGACTGGACCCCTCCCTTCCAGTGGTCTATTTTAGAGAAACCAGGGGAATGGGAAGTCAAACCTCTGGTCTGAACAAGAACCAATTTTGCCCACAATTCAAACGAAGAGGTAGGCAGGAAAGAGACATGGTATTCCTGGGAGAAAAATGGGGTCTGGCAGCCCACAGGCTCCTTTTGCTTTTCCAGCCAAATGGGGCTCATCCTGAAACAGGAGGCCAGGATTCATTTTCCCACTTCTGCTGTAGCTGGATCGGCCCTGGGGCTGGGGTAGCAGGCCCCATGCAGAAGAGGAGCCTCTGGAACTAGCCCCTGTGACCCAGCCTACATTCTCCCCCATGGGGTCCCCTAGGCCAGTGTGGGTCTGGAAAGCCAGACAGCTTAGCCCACAGCCAGTCTCTCTGATGCCACTGCCATAAACCAGACCACTTTACTGGGCTTTTCTAGAGAGCTGTATCCCTAAGCAGAGCTCTGAGCTTGCAATTAGGAAAGCAGCAAAGGGCTTAACTTTCTCTGGGCTGTGGGCTTTTAGATGGGAAAGATAAACTTGGTCTGGATTAAGCTGGAGGGTAAAATAATATTTATTCTCAGACAATTCTCTCTGGCTAAGAGCAAGACTGGGCCCTGGGGCTGCTGGGACTCTGCCACTCCCACCAGGCCGCCAAGAAGTCTCGCCTCTTCACCAACCATCAGCCAGGCTGGTTCCTCAGCCCAATTCACCACAGTGCTTGCTCTCATTATAAAATGAAAATGAGAAGAAGCTATAACGTTCAGTATGTTATTTTCTGTGGAGCGCTTGGCCCACGCAATTATCTCATCCAAGCCATATAAGTACCTTGGGAGTCGAGCTTATGACCCCCAAATAGTTCCAGATTCAAGTCTCAGCTCAGTTGCTTCTAGCTCTTGACCTTGGAGAAATAACCCATGAGCCTCCACTTCTCACCTGCAAAATGGGAGTGATAAGAACTGCCTCAAAGTGTGGCCATGATGAGCCATGGTGTATATAAAACAGCTAACCAGTGCTCTGTCTGACTCCTGGTAGTGTTTAACCTAGTAGTAGGTTGTTTATGAAATATTAGTATTTCTGATAAAGTAAGGCTCAGATAAGTAAAACAACAGCTATTCAGTGACACAGCTGAGCTTCGGACCCAGGGTGATATGGCTGTTCGAGCCAGGCCTCCAGCCCATCAGCCAAGGAGGGGCCTCAGGCAGGAGCTGGGTGAGCATAGGGGGGTGGCCATTCAGACACAGCCTTGAGCTCCAGAGAAGGAGGAAGGGCCCCAGTGCTTCCTGTCCCCACTCTCCTTTGTGGAACAACAACAGGCCATTTTCTGCTCTTCATCCCATGTCTCACTGATTTTGCCCCTGGGGGCTGGGGAAAGAGGACCCTGGCTCATTCCTGGGGAGAACAAAGACGGAGGTCAAGGCTATCTCTGACAGGGCAGGCTCTGGCTCCAGGGAATGAAGGGGGTAGTGAGAGTTAAGTAGGGTATGCACCAAGCTCCCCCTGCCTCTAGACTCTGGAAAGAGCCTCTCTGGGTTCCAGTGCAGGCTTCACCACCATGACCTAACTGTGAGGCCTGGGGAGGCCCCTGCCCCTCTTTGGGCCTGTCTCATCTTTAAAACAAGTGTCTCAGAACTAAACAGAAAGGACTACTGCCTAGAAGGCTTCCTTGCTGAGGAGACATCGAGCTGGGCATGGATGGGTGAGAAGTTCTCCAGGCAGACAATGGGAGAAAAGGTATCACGCTCTGGTTGCAGCACCTGCAGAGACCTGGAAGCTTCAGAGTTTGGGATTTAAATGGCCCTTTCACAGTGGTTTGTATTGATTACATGAATAATACATGTTCCTTATAAGAAAAAAAACAAATTACCTGAGTATAAAGAATAACAACCAATAGACAGTTAATATTTGGTACTGTTTCAGTCTTATTTAATACAATTAAGAAAGTGGCCTTTGAGCTCCCTAATATGGGGAGAATCTCAGATTCTGGGCAGACAGAAAAGAACAAAAAACTGTCTTCTGGCAGCTCAGCCAGGCCTCAAGCCCTGGACAGACAGCGTTTCCTGGGGGTAGAGGCTGGAAAAGTCACACTAGACTGCCTAGATGCACAGGCAGACACGGGAAGCAGGAAGGTGTTGGCGCCTGCTCCCTATTGCCCCTCTCAGGGCCAGCAGTGGGACTGCCAGGGCTCGGAGGGGAGGCCCAGATGGGCTGGAGGTGGTGGGGGGTGCCTTTGCATGAATGAGGCCTTGTCGGAAGGGTCAGCCCTGCTGCTTCTGGGAAGTCCCTAGGCCTGTTAGGTGGCAACAGTGGCTGTCCAGCCTCCAAGCAGCTGAAAGGTCCCTGTAATGGCTTAATTGTGGTTTCCTAAGCTGTCTGGCTGCAGGGTATGGCAGGCTGGGAAGGGGGCCTAATGATGCTGAAATCACTGTTGTGATCTTGCCAGCTCTTTGGCGCCGCTTTTAAAATATGGCTCATCTTCATGAACAGGGCTAAGAGTGGGGGTGGGCAGGGACATGCTAAGCAGCCTAGGACCGGTGGCCTGAGCTGGCAGCAGTAAGCCAACATCAGCATGGAGTGGTCTGTCCATAACTTGACCTCCAGGCCTAAGGCCAAACCTGGGGTCTCTTCCTGACATAGGTCTACACCCTCCTTGAGCTCCTACCTCAGTTCTCCCAGCCCCCACCAGCGAGTTTTCCCCAGAGGTCTCACCTAGGCCTTCCTCACCTAAATGAGGCAGTTAAAGCAGCCTGTGAGGGAGCCCCAGCTCCCCAGCCACTGTGGGCCTGGGCAGTCTGGGCATCTGGGGCCCCTGAGAGAACCCCGGTGCCCTGCGGGGCGGGGCTGGTAATAATGACCACCTGAACCGCCACCACCGTGGCCATGAGCACAGGACGGGGGATTCCATTTCCTCACAGCCCCTGTGAAGTCTGTTGACAGTAATTACAAAGTTATGAGGAATTCCCAGTCCTCCTAATTAGTGTCAGTAGGGGCTGGGTGAGCTAGTCATGGGAAAATAGATGTCTTTGTTTGCATTCTCCAAAATTAGATGACTGTGTCCTGCCTTTAGGTGTGATATAGCTGTGTTGCCTTCTCTCCCCACTCCCATACCCCTGCACTGTGAACATGCACCCAATTGCACACACACATTGACCATAATATTCACGGTGTGTACCCACACATACACATATGCATGCACACACACTCATGTACACACATACACACATGCACACATACTCCTATACACATATATGCTTGCACACACATACACACACATGCACACACAGCGTAACACATAGACACATACCCAGTAGCACAACAGATTTCCAAGTCTTTGGAAGCTGGATTGAGACATCATTTTGCAATGCAAGTACCAAAATCCAAAAAGCATTTCAGCCACACTCCTAGTTCTCCTTGGCAACATCATTAGAGAGTCCCCTCCCCCATGCCATACCCCCACCCCAGAGACCCCAGTGCACTGGCCTCCCCAAATTAGGCTGTATTAACAAACCATTACATGTTCCAATTAGTGTGGCAAGTGAACCTGGCTGGCTGAGAAGGGTAATAATGCTCTCCTCTTCCCTGCTAACCCCCGCTAACAGGCCAAGGCACATTTCCCCAGGAGGGAATGAGCCAAGCCAGGCTCCCCTTCTGCCTCTGTTAGAATAATGAGATAAGCATCTCTACCCAGGTCTGTGGAAGCCTCCCTGCCATCTGAGTCTGTGGCTATCCTGGAGATTTCCTCTGGACCAAGCAGGAGGGAGGGAATGAAACTAACACGCACCGTGCAGTATTAGCTGTTGAGCCTGTGCTAGGATCTTCTACATAGGGTGGGGCTTTTCAACTGAGCTGTGGATACCACAGCATCTGGAGTACTCTTTCCCAGCCAGGGGTGACACAAAGTCTGAGGATTAGCCCTGTGCCTCCTAATAGATTTGAAAGAGAATACTTTCTTTATAGTTAAACAACTGTGTCTATAGTTTGAAGTAAAATGCAATACATATACATATATATGTCTATATATACACATAAACATGAATATGTGAGGTAAAATAGGAGATTTACAGGCAGTTTTGCTCTCCCACTTTCTTCTCTGGACTGGGTCCCCAGATTTCAAGATGAGTGGGGGTAATAGGATTCCAAGCACTAGCCATGGGGGTCCACGAACATCCAGCTCTGGCTGAAGGATCCTCTAACTCCTTGTCATTTACTTACCCTGCCACATCCTCACAATAGCTTAACAGGCCCCCCACCTCACTGGGCTCATCTCCAACCACCCTCTTGCCTTGCCCCCTCCAGCCAGCCCTAGTCACACCGGTCTCTTCCACATGGTAAGCACAGTCCTACCTCAGGAGCTTTACACTTGCTGGCCTTTCTGCCTGGGACTCTCTTTCCCTCAGATATCCTAGATGGCATATTTCCTCACTCCATTCAGGTCTCTGATCAAATTCCCTGCTCCCTGCCAGCCTAAAACAGTCCCCCTCCCAGGCACTGTCTGTCCCCTTGGCTGCTGACACTTACATCCAATGTTTTCTTCCTGTTATTTATCTTCTCTCCCCTTCCCTTGAACGCAGGAGGGCAGCAACTTTGTCTGGCTCATTGCTGCATCCCAGCACCCATATGTACCTGCCACAGAGTGTGTGCTCTCAGTGGATGTTTGGAGAAAGAAGGCAAGAAGGGAGGGAGGGAGGAATGAATCTCTGTGTGGGCTTCTTTCACACATTTCTGATTTAACCTTTGCCTAAACTCTATTGGAGTTTCTCTTTCAAATCTATTAGGAGGCACAGGGCTAAAGTTGCTGTCCTCCTGCGTTCAAGGGAAGGGGAGAGAAGATAAATAACAGGAAGAAAACATCGGATGTAAGTGTCAACAGCCAAGGGGACAGACAGTGCCTGGGAGGGGGACTGTTTTAGGCTGGCAGGGAGCAAGGAATTTGATCAGAGACCTGAATGGAGTGAGGAAATATGCCATCTAGGATATCTGAGGGAAAGAGAGTCCCAGGCAGAAAGGCCAGCAAGTGCAAAGGTCCTGAGGTAGAGCTGGCTGGAAGGGGCAAGGAAAGAGGGTGGTTGGAGATGAACTTAGTGAGAGGGTGGTTGGAGTGAGGTGGTGGGCCTTGTAAGATGTTGTGAAAATGTGGTGGCGGTAAGTAAATGACAACTCCTTCAGCCGGAGCTGGATGTTCGTGGTTCCCCATGGTTAGTGTTTGGAAAGCAGAATGGCAGGGGGAGAAGGATGAGGGTATCCCATGTCCTCTAGAAACTTGGGGGCAAGTTCTCTCTGGGTAACGGATGAGTGGCAGCCTCGGGGCTGGGCCCTCTGCTGTTGGTAAGGGATGGCTCCTTCCCCAACTCTCTGCCTCCTCAGACTGGGTGGGAACTGTCCTGACCCAGTCAGCTGGGTTTGCCTCACTGAGGAAGTGAGGCTGGGAGGGGGACAGCACATAGAGGGAGGGGCTGCCTACCCTTCTGGAGCTGCTGCATCTCTGGCCCTTCATCTAATCTGGGCCTCTGAGGCTCCATCTCAGGCGAGCCATGCCATCAGGGGCAACTCACAGGCGCCCCTGGCAGTGCCACTGCCAGAAGAGCCCCCAGGGCAGCCATTGCAATGCAGCTTCCCTAGCCTGGCCCCCTTGGTCCAAATGAGCTCTGAGAAGAGTGGCATGAATGCCAGAAAGTAGGACCGCTGGGCAGCCTCCAGCTCCATGTCCCATCAGCAGGGCTGGAAGCTTCCTGTACTGCTGTGTGCTTGTGGGTAAACAGAGCCCCTCACTCCCTGCTAGAGGCCCAGGGGCAGGGAGCCACAGCTTCTCTTCTTCCAAGCTGTTATAACCCTGGGGAAGGGTTGTCAGCCCCCTCGGGCCCCATCTCCTCATCTGTATGTGGGGATATTGATGATGATGTTGTGAGGATTAAATGGGAGCGCAGGGGAGGTACACAGCGCGTCTTCTGACACACCTGTGACCTCTTGGGAATGGGGCCCGGCCTGAGTGTCACCTCTGGACACAGGACCTGGCTGCAGATGGCCTGAGAAATGAACTGCAGGGAGAGTGAAACAGACTCTTAAGACCAAGCCAGCCCATAGTGCCAGACATCTCTGGAACATGCTGTGATGGGGCCGTCCTCAGAGCTGTTGTCTGAGGCAGGAGGGGGGCAGACCCCAGGATCTCAGGGGCCCCCTCAGGCCTTGCCGGTCTCTAAGGTGGAGAGTGATGGATTCCTCCGTGAGAGCACGCCCAGCAGGGCGGCACCACTGCACTCTGGGTGGGGCCAGCAGACTCCCGGCCCCCATCTTCTCCACACGGCCCTAGAGGCGGCCCAGGAGAGGGGCTGGAGTGCAGGCTGGTGGCTCCAGCGGTCCCTACTTCTGTAAGAGGCCTGGGGCTTCTGCTCTCAAAGATGGGCAAGGGGCAGTGTCAGGCAGCCACTAGAAGCCCAAGAGCTACACTGCCTGGGATTAAATCCCCGCCCTGATCCTTTTTAGCGGTGTGACTTTGGGTAGCAAGTTAACCTCTCTGAGCCTCAGTTTTCACAGCTGACAAACGGGGGTAATCACAGCACCTACCACATAGATTGTGGGAGAAAATGAGAAGTGGGTCTGGCACAGACAGCTCAGTAGGAGGGCAGCAAACCCCTGTTATTTGTCTCCTCCCAGTGAGCGGGTTCCCCCCTGGAGGAGCAGCTCTTTCCCAGGCCCTGGCTCCTCAGACCCAGCTACCTTCTCAGCAGTTGCTGTGGCCCATGAAGGCCAGCACCTTCTGGGAGCAGCTGGGCAGCTGTAACCTCGTGACAAGAACAGGGCAGCCCGGGAAGAAAGGATTTCTTTGAGCATCACTGAGGAAGTTGGGCAAATTCATATTTCAGAGGAAAACATGACCTTAAAATGGTGTGAGGTCACCAAAGAGTAGCAGAGAGAAGGGCAAAGGCCTGGGCTTTACAGTTCATACAGGTCAGCTCTAACCCTGGCTCCCACGGTCCTCTAGTCTTTCTGGAGCTTAGTCCTAGTGTCCTCTGGGATACCGTGCAAAGTTGTCAGAAGGCTTCAGTGAGGTACATGCAAAAACATGTGTTTGGTGACCTGGGGCCCAATAGTGTGAGAGCCCCTGCTGTACACCAGGCACTGTTCCAAGTGTACTTGGGGTTCCATTCATTTAATCAACAGAGGAGGCACTGCCCACCCTGGCCTGGTTGCCCCGGGTCACTCGGGTTATGGGATCCAGGTTCTCTTTTGGGTTTATTTCTTACTGGAACATTTACCTTGGAAAATCCAATGTGATGCCTCTACAAAGCATCGCTTTCCCATAGTAACTCTTCTTCAGTAACATTTGCTATTCAGAGTAGACCCAGGAAGTAGCAAGTGGTGGAGTAATGGACTCAGACAAAATTCAGAATCATCTTCCCAACATTCACGGGAGCCACACAGACCTGCTGTTTGGGTCCTCCTGGATGTCCCCCAGCTCTGCACAAGTGGCTAGGGTCCTGGTGGCTCTGGACTCACCTTATAAGGGCTCAGATGTGAAGTGCCTTGTGCAAGGTCACACAGACTTCTAGGAATAGAGTTAGAGCAGCTTCCTTCTAAAGCCAACTCCACATGCATTCCGCTCCCACCCCCCCAGGGTCCCTGAGAAACCCTGCCCCTGCCCCATGAACTTGCTGAGCCTTCCTCTTTCTTAATTACTGGGCAGCTAGGGGAAAATGAAACACCTGTCAGGTTCTTCCTTTTCCCAGCAAGGAGGCTCCCCAGAACCCTTTGTTCCCAGCAGGGCCCCAGCAGTCCTGACGTTGCCTTGAGCAAGCTGGCTTTGTAGCCCAGCTCACACATGCAGAGCCTCTAAATTAAACGTGGCCACTGCCCACTGTGGGTCATGGTCCCAGGGCAAGGCTAGGGGATTTATGTCCAGGCTCCCAGTGAGGTGTGCTTTAAGAGAAGTGTTCCAGCTGACATAGCAGGTAGCCTTCCACCTCTCCAGGAAATGGTGAGAGTGTGCATGTGTGTGTGGTGGTGGGGGTTGGCCCAGCCACAGTGCTAGCTGGCTGGCCGTGAAGTCTCAACCTGAACCCAGATCCACTGACCCAAGCGGGGACAGTACATTTTATTCTTACATCCTCAGGAATTGCAGAAATGGTACCAATTTGCTCCATTTGAGCCTGGCCTGAAGCCCCCTCCCAGCTGGTGCTAAAGCCCCCTTCTCAGCACCCCTGCTTTGGCCACATGGGGAACACAAAGGTGGCTGGCACCATTGCTCTGTGTGCTCTGCAGGGCAGCTCAAGTGTGTGCCAGTGGGTGTGCGGCCTTTGCTGCTGCGCTCTGGTACACTCCAAACACCTCAAGATCCAGTGTTCAGAAGGGACAAACCCCCACTCCTACTGCTCCCAGAGATCTTCTGTCATGGGGGTCTTCTTAAACCCTGACCCCTTCATTTTGCTGACATTTTTTTTTTAGCTGTGGAAGGTCTGTTCATCAAATATTCAGACCATCATCTCCACTCCTAAAAGGACAGTACCTGAATCCTTTCACCCAGAAATGGAGCCAATGACACCTAGATGTTGCTCAGCATCGCATCAGAAACTGAAATCATGGCTCAGGGCTGAAGATGGACAAGCAGAAGGTGTGGCTTCCATATGATAATAGCTCCCCCTTCTTGAGAGTTCTTCCATGTTTCAGTCCAGTGTACGTCTCGTTGACATGCACATGAGATGACATGACTCTTGAGACTCAAAAAAGGCCAGGGCCATATGGGTACCTTGTGTGGGAGGGAGGACTCCACCCAGTCAGATGCCTTTGGCCAGACTGTATGATGCCCATTCTCTGCCCACCATGCACAGCAGGGGAAAACACATTCATTTCTAATACTCTACATGAGCCCAAGGTGAGTCCCTAAATATTCTTTAGGCTCAAGGGTTTGCAAACTACCACAGGTGTGCCAAATACTACCCATCTTTGCAAAAAGATAAATAAAGTTGTATTGGCCCACAGCCATGCCCGTTCATTCATGCAATCAGGCTGCTTTCGCACACAAAGCAGAGTTGAATTGTTGTGACAGAAACAATATGGCTGCAAGGCCGAAAATATTTACTCCCTGGCTCTTTACAGAAAAAGTTGCCAACCCTGTTGCAGATGAGTGTTCGGCAAATCCTCTCCTGTCTCTTTCAAGTCCATGTTGCTTCCCTTGCCCCTTCCCATCCTGCCCAGCACCAGCCCATGCGAAAAGCAAGCTGGGAATTTCAGTCCCATTCTACAGGTGGAGAAACCAAGACCTGGAGAAATTTTAATTTTCATGATTCTTCTTTACTATTACTTTGTAAAGAGGAAGTAGAAATATTCTACCATAGTTCTGTAACACTGAAAACATGCTCATCCTGAGGTTTCCAGATGGGATTGCCAGCATCCCTCTTGGCCTAAAAATAATCATGTTCGGTGGGATCTGTGACCAGGCTTCTGTGGAGGAACGAGGCATGCCCTAGTGCCCCTTTGTCCAAGCCCTGCCTTTCCCTACCTCAGCCCAGCCCTTTCCCTTCCCCCATCCTGACCCACATCTTTCTTTAGGGTTCCTAGAAGCAGTGGGGATGATTTTTGGGGGGGAGGAAAGAGCACAGGGTTCTCTGACTCCTGCCTGCCCAGCTTCTCAGGCCCCTGCCACAGATTTTCCCTTTGATTCATTTCCTTGCAGGCTTTTCTCAAGCCAGGCAGGCTCTCTGTCATGGTCTCTCTGTTTTTTTGGTTCTTTGCCCTCCATAACTTTATTTCCAAATACCTGTAGTCATTCCTCTCATGGAAAGGGGTTGTGGCCTCCTTAATTTAGGCCAGGTGACTAGAATCAACTGCAATTGCTCTGGAAGACCCAGTGTCTCTAATATTTACTGCCAAGCAAATGTGACTGGAGCAAGCAAACGCGTGGACTTGGGGCTGGTGGGGGCAGGAGGCTTCGTTTCTGCACAGAGACAGGCCTGGGCCCTGGGAGCCCGCCATGGGGGTGAGAAGCAGGGGAAGCTTAGCCAGTCTGCTAGTACAGGAGACCTGCCATCTGAGGGTGAGGAAGCTTCAGGGTAACCCAGGATAACCCAGCTCTGAGAGCCCGAGCCTTCATGCTGTACCTGGGCATTACTCAAGAGGAGGCAAGTGAGCCAGGGCCAACAAAGTCCCCTCACTGACACACACAGGCTGAAATCCAAGGAAGCTCATTGCAGGGGTGTGCAGACAAAGTGAACCTGATGAGGCATTGACAGAAACCTGGTATCATTGAAGGAGCCATGAAATCAGCAGATGTGAAGGCACAAAATCTGGGCTGAAGCCCACCTCGAACAGTAGTTGTATCATCTCATGTGCACTCCTTTACTTCTCTGGGTCCCACTCCCGTATCATCTCTGCCCTGCTTGCCTCACTGGATAGCTGTGTGGATCAAGCAAGAGTGAAAATAGAGAGGTTTGGGGAACTGTAAAGCAGAGTATTGATCAAAAGAGTTGTAATAAATGTAAAGCAGGAGGGAATTTGGTTAGATGCCAGGAAGAACTTCCCTACTTAAGGAACAGATATCAGAATGAGATTGTGGGGTTTGTCCTCCTTCATGAAGATCTTTAGGGATAAGACCATGTTGCTTCACTTGTCTAAAAGAGTCTTGATGTTTGGGCCTAGAGGCATTGGCCAAACATCTTTGGATGTCATTTTCATCTTTTTTTGTGTGCACTGTGGTAGTTCAAACAGGTGGGAATGTTACCAGTGGCCATATCTGTGTGTGTGTGTGTGTGTGTGTGTGTGTGTGTGTGCACATGCCTATGTGTATGGCTATATCTGTCTGTCTGTCTCTATGCATGTGTGTCTGTGTATATACCTGTCATTTGTCCATGCATATGTATCTTTTTGTCTGTATGTATGTGTATATCTGCCTGGCTGGGTCTACACTGTTGTGTGGGTTTGTATGCATGAGTCTTGTGTGTAGAGTGAGTCACTGGAGCCATACTTCGAGGTGATTCAACTTTATTGCTAAGTTGCTGGAAGAATTTCCCCTTGCCATTCTATCCATTTTAGGAGGACATGGACAAAGCATCAGGGTAAAAAAGGATTTTAAATTTGATTTTTTTAATTAATTAAATAGTTGTTATTGTTATATACCTTTCTAAATGTGGGCTAAGAAGAGCTGGGTGAAGAGCACCAGCTCTGGAGTGGACTGCTGAGGCCTGAATCCAGGCTCCCTTGCTTACCTGCGATCTTGGCATCTTACTTCCCCTCTCCAGACCTCAGTTTCCACATCTGTAAAACAGGGGTAACAATGACTACCTCTGGGTCATTGTGATGGGTAAGTGAATTAGAACGTGTAAAAGCCCTTATCACAGTGCATGGCCCAGAGAGAGGACTTCATGCACACTAGCCATTACCATTAGTTACTAGCGACCTGCCCTGTTTCGGGCCCTGGCTCCTGATAGCTGGAGCAGAAAGAACACTGCCTTTGGAAAGACACTGCCTTGGGTTCAGGTCTGCCACTCAGCAGCTGTATGGCCGTGGGCAAGTCACTTCATGTCTCTGATCCCAGTTTTCTTAACTGTAAATTGGAAATAATAATAGGCCTGCTCCACAGGGTTATAGTGAGGTTCAAAGGAGAGACTATAAGAACTTAGCACAGTGTCGAGGGAGAGAATGTAAGAACTCACAGCAGGCACTTAAAACAAGTAAGTTTCCTTTGTCCACGTGCAAAAGAGGAATTTCCACTGGAGTCCCCCCATTATCCCTAGCAGTGGAATTCTGCATTTCAACCACTGCCTGGTCACTAGTTACCATCTGCCTTATCCTGGGGGCTGGGGAGCTCCTCTGCTCCTTCACCCTGACTCAGACCTATGCCCTTTCCCGCACAGTTCCCAGGGTCCTTTAATACCCAGGAAGCCATTAAATATTTAAATCCAGGCTGTATGACAGCCAGGTTGCCCCAGCAACAGCCCTGCATATTTTGGGATGGATTATCAAGTCTTTCAAAGGGTCTCTTGCAGCTCCAGGCCCTGAGGGGGATGAGTCGTGGGAAGGGAATACTTTCCAGGAGGGAGGGCTGGGGGCTCCTGCTCCCCAAAGAGGCTTAGAGCCTGGGAAACAGCCAAAGGACTCGAGGGTCAGGGAGAGGGCAGCTCTGCCTGGGTTTCCAGAGTCTGGACTCAAACCCAGGACTGGTATCTGCCACTTCTCTTCACCACTTCTGGCTTGTGGGTGAGGTCCCTAACACCTAGCAGCAGCGTGCCTTCTGGAAGGGGTCTGAACTCCAGTTCTGCCCCTTACCAGCTGAGCCACTGTGGGAAGCTCACTGTCTTCCCTGAACTTCAGTGTTCTCCGGAGTAGCTCCGGGATTATTCACCTATTTAGCTGATGTTGAAGCAGTGCACAGCAAGGTTCCCAGCACATATGAAGCAGGAGCATTTCTAGTGATAATATTTCGTCCAGCACCTATAATGTACCCTGAAGGGACTTGGAGGAAGTGGGAGACACAGCTCTGGCCACCCAAGGGTTTCTGTCTGGTGGGGAAGGTCCAACAGATGGTGCATTCAGAAGACATGTCCAGCATTTCCTGCCCCTGCTCCCTCCAATCCTAACGCCAGCGTTTGGCGGCTCCTACCAAGTCCATGTTCACCTTTCCCAGGGGCCTGGCTTTGTCCAGGCTGTGTTTTGATGACACTGCCAGCATATGACAGGAAATGTCCAGGCTGGGAGTCTGGACTGTGACATCTAGCCCTGACTGTGTCCCTGGGCAAGCCCCTAACCCCCGGATGCCAGTGTCCTCAGATGGAGGTGATCTCTGAGTTGTTTTCTGAAACATCCTCCCTCTCCAGCTGGTACAGATGTGCCAGAAAGCCTTAAGGACGGCCTGTTCCCACCCCCCCACCCCTCTTCATCCTGGGGTGGCTCCTTAGGAAGTGAGCCCAGGGCATGAGGCCGGTCCTGCAAGTTCGTCCTGGTCTGCTTGTGGACTCTGTTCCATGAAGGACATGTAGGGCTGGGGCAGGCAGCTTAGAGGCCCAGAGCCCCCACTCCTGGTGGGGGGACACTCCAGCTGTTCTCCAAGCACCCTTGTCAGACCCCCAGGAGGAAGATGGCTGTTTCCTCTGCTGCTTTCCCCCAGACAATCAGGCTGGCAGTCAGGGGAATTACCTGGAAGGCTCAAGGGGCTGCAGGACAGGGCGGGGCTGGCTTGGGGAGGAGGAAGGTGTCCTCACTCTGCCATCCCTTTGCTCCCCCAGACCCTTGAGCTCAGTCCCTTATCCTGCTTTAGCCAAACCTCACTGTTGGGCACCGCACTGGGCTTGGACTTGGGGTCTTGAGGCCTGTCCTGTTCCAGATACAGAGGGGCCTCTCTCCTCCATGCTTGCTCCCAAACTCAAGTGGGTTGTTTTGATTTCAGCGCCCTGACCATGGTTGTGCGTCTCTGGAGGGTGCACAGCCCTCATCCCAGACGCCTTTGCATGCAGGCCATCTGTGCAAAGGCAGAAGGATGGACCCAATGTCCTGTATCTGGGATGAGAGCCGTCTATGGCTTGAGTCTGGCCCAGGTCTGTGGGGCATGGGAGGCGTGGATTGTGGCAGGGGTCACACTGGGGATTATCAGGCCTGGAGTCCCAGGGGCTATACCTCTGGAGGGCAGCCAGGACAGAGGACAAGGAATCCTGCTTGGTCCCAACAATTCCTCCAACCTACTGCGTGACTTTAGGCCAGTAATTTCATCTCTCTGAGCCTCATTTCCTCATTCATAAAGCAGGAGGGCCTGTCTCCTTGGGTGGTTGGGAGGATTCAATGAGGTAATGGGTGCAAAGTGTTTTCATTGTCAAAATAAACTAAGATATCAGTCTTATGAGGCTGCCTTGAGTGGTGGGAAGAGCAGTGGGCTTCAATTCAGGAGCTCCTGGTTCCAGTCCTCCTGAGTTACTGTGGGTAAGACACTGCCCTTCTCTGGGCCTCAGCATCCAAGGAGAAGAGGGAGGTGGAGGTGGCCCTCAGTAAGGCACTTCCTTCTTCGAAGAGTCTCTGTGGGAATTCTGCTTGTGGCAGGGACCCAGATCCCGAGCCTGCTTCAACTCACAGGCTGGAGATGGGGCCTTGCCAGACACTGCAGATGCACCCTGTCCCCTTGACATCCACAATTCAGGGAGTCTCCGGGGGCAGGGGAGGCTGTCATTTAGGATCTGTTGTATTCACAGGAGACTCTGCCTAATTAACCCTCACGGCGCCACCCCAGGAGCCTAATTAGATTTTATCCCCTGATCAGCTGTGTCCAAGTCCCCATGTCCATTGCCAGGCATGCCAGGATTTCGGGCCCGTTGCTTGTTTATGAGACTGTCTGTCTTGGGAAAAGGCCCAGCAGGCATAGCCAGCCAGCAAATGAGTCCCCCCAACTCAGCTTTCAACCTGATGGCCACAGTCATCATTATTCTAACAAGCCTCAGCTTGAAGTCCAATGAAGGAAAACAAACATGGGTCTTAGAGTCAGGCAAACTTGGGTATCAGTTCTGGCTGTGGGACCTTTTAGCTCCTTGGAGTATTAGTTTCCTCCTTCGTGAAAGGGAATGATGATAACATCTATTCTGCAAGCTTTGTGGAGGATCAAGTGAGATCATTATAGGTAAACACCCATGACAGGATGCCATGCTTATTACCTGGGCTCAATAAATGTCGGCCCCTGCCACATCCTCCCCACACAGGCCTCCCAGCTCCTGGGCTCCCCACCAGCCCCAGCCCAGCAGACAGACAGCACTTATCTCTGTCTCACCCACCAAGCCCAGAGCACTTGGTTGGCATGGCTATTAACAGTCCTCTCCAAGTATCGGGTCATTGGTTCTCATTAGACTTGAGGGAGTCCTTGAAGGCCAGCAGCCACTGGTCTCTGTGTCTTGGACCAAGCCCAGGGCTGGCACTAGTAGGTGCCTGGCACATCCAGGAAGGAAGGAGCTAGACATGCAGCTGCTAAAGTGCTTGCACTGGCATCATCTACTTCAACCCTGATAATGACCCTGTGAGGTAGATCTGAGAATCCCCACCTTGCAGATGAAGAGCCGCGGAGGCTGACCCAGGCTTCACAGCTCCTCAGGCCAGAGCCAAGTTCTAAGCTCCTGGAGGTGAGGCAGTTCCCTTGGGACCCTGAGACTCTGCCCTGGACCACAGCACCCTCACCTGGTGGGAGCGCTTTACAAGACATTTCTCGGCTCTACATGAGTCCAGACCTACATTTGCTTCCTCCAATGGAGGCCCCTCCGGTGCTCCTGTCCACCTGCCTCCTTTTCTCTCTCTCCAGAAAGCATGCCTGGGGCAGGGAGCAGTGAGAGTAAAATGTCTGATTTATGAACTGAGCTGTTCTTCTTAATCAGAGCACCCCTCCTGGCCCCCTCTGTGCAGATGGAATTTAGCCACCATCTGGGGCGGTGGGAGGGGCAGGATTAATAAAGCTGTCTGGCCCAGGCAGGGGCCTGCAGAGAGCCTTCTGGCTCTGCATGACCTCGCCATGCCTCTGCCCCTCTCTGGGCCTCAGGACTCCCATCTGTCAAGGGATGGCAGATCAGGTCATCCGCAGAGGCCTCCAGCTGGCATGAGGAATTTGTCTGCGTGCCTGATTCAGGACAGAGCAGCGCTGGGCTGGAGGCTTGGAGGCCAGGGCAGAGAACTTCCTCTTTCTGGTGTCTTCTCTCTGGTGCCACATCCATGGAGGGGTGTCTTGTCAGGACTTCTGCTTTGGAGTCCAGCTGACTTGGGCCTGAATCATGGCCATGTCTTACTATGTGAATAAACTCAGGTCAGTTAATCACATTTTCTGAGCTTCAGTTTCCTTATCTGTAAAATGGGATAATAATGATGGGCCCCCCTCCTAGGTGAGGATTAAATAAGAGAAAGCAGGAGAAATGGTTAGCAGGGTCTGGTATGTGGTAAACACTCAATACTGTTAGTTACGATCAAGGTCAGCTATAACAGAGCTGTAGCAACTAATTTGAATTTGGGGCCAGTTAGGGGAAAGATGTTTGCAAACCATACGCCCACGGTCCTTCCCCACAGCCACCTTCACTGGTAACTGGTGAACGTGGTTTGGGTATACACTTATTTCCAATACATGGTGATGCTGATAATAATAGCTCCCATGGAAACAGAGCTTTGCAGGTTTCAAAGTGTTTTCATTTCATATCATTTAATTTCACATGCTTTACATCACGAATTCTCACAACCATCTTTGACTTTCAAATTGAGAACCACAGTTTTCAGAGAAGATCCTAGCATCTCTGGGAGGGTAGTGACTTTCCAAAGGTCTCGAGGGAGCTGGCCCAGGCAGGTACCGGCCCAGGCTGGGCAGAGGCAGCAGTGACTGGGGGGTGAGTGGCAGGCATCTCCCAAGCGGTCCTTCTCCAGTTTCCCCTGAGTTCAGATCTTGTGTCAGAAAACATTCAGGAGCCAGACCTTGGTCTGGGGGAGTGAGGACAAAGAGATAGAAGGTTGTTCAGGGCAGGTGGGACTCAAGAGAGGAGCAAGCCTGGCTTTCCCAGGAGCCCATACAATGGGTGGGAGCACCCTGGTGAAGAGTCGGCAGGGAGACACCAGATATTCACATGGACTTTAGCACCTTCTCCTCGTCACTGGGTGGACCTTCTGTGTCACTTGGGCCTTTCATCCCAGCCTCAGTGTCCAGAGGAAGATGGGCCATGTCACACTCAGGACAACTGCCAGCCTGAAATGCTGGTCAGGGAATGGTGATGTCAGGAGACCAGGGGCCTTCTCCTCCCAGATCCCACCCTGCTGGTGGGGTCCTGCATGGGGTGGGGCGGGGGGAGCACACAGAACCTCCCACCACCATCAGGGCCAGTTTCAGGGGATTCATCACTTCACACCAGCTGGGGCTGGGCTCCTACCCTCTTCCCTTTCCTGGTTCCGAGCACAGCCTCCCTGATGTCTTTCCTAGAGTTGTCGAAAAAGCCTGGATCTCAGGAGGATGCTCAGCTTTGCAACTTAAAGCTCTAAGCCTCAGTTCCCTGCTGTAAAATGGAACAATAGTCCACCTAGCAGGGCTGTTGTGATGATTCAGTGTAATCACACAGATGAATTAACACTCTCTGTCAGAGCTAGTTTTGATTCCAGCTCCATCACACTGGCTGTGTGATGTTGGGCAAGCTAGGCTCCCTCTCCAGGTCCCTTGGCCTCATTTACCCAGAACCTGGCTGTGGAATTCCCCACAGGTGAGGCAGAACCAGAGCCTCCATCTGGGTCTACTTGGCTGCTGAGACCAAACCCTCATTTCCACTGCTGGGAGCTGGCTCTCTAAAGGAACCTTCTGGCAAATCCTTATGTGAGGCTAAGGAACCCCTTCCAGCAACAAATTTCTTTCTCCTGGAAGTCTCTCTGGGATGGGGTTTGATGAGCAGGGCCCTGCTTGCACTCTCTGTGCCAAGACAGCACTGCAGGCACCCAGGCAGCATCCAGGTGGTATCCAGGTGTCTGGGCCACCATGCCCCCTGTCTCCTCCCAGCTCAGCAGCCACACGCAGCATGTCAGCGTAGATGAAGCCATGCCAGAAACTGCAAATCTCTTGAAGATGTGGTTTCCCACTCAGCTCCAGCAAGGGCACCCAGGAGCTGCCATCTGGGCAGAAGGGGGGCATCCTGTGCAGGCCTCCCCAGCTAGAGTGGCCCCAGATGCTGAGAGCTTTTCATTAGTGCTAACGGACCAGATTAGCAAGGCCCTTGGCCTGTGTGCATCTGGAGGGCGGGCTTTCATAAACAGCTTCTTGAACAGAGCTGCTTCTTACTGACTTCCTAGAGTAATAGAATATTTTCTTTTACAGGACAAGCTGGGCCAATAAAAGAAATATACAGGAGCCCCTCTGACCAGGAGAACTCTGTTCTGCTCAAGAACAGCCCAGGTGAAATTCGGCAGCTGCCTCTCTCTCTCTGTACCTCTTTCCTATCTCCCTGTGCACGCTGACCCCTCTCCTTCTCAATTCGTTTCCTTTGTCTGTCTCTTGCTTTATCACATGTTGCTGTCTCTTTCTCTATCTTTAACATTCAGTCTTTCTCCATCTTTCCCTCTTTTTGACTTGTCTTTGTTTATCTCTCTGATTTTATGACTCCCCACTGTCTGTCTCAATTTTCTCTTTTCCTGCTAGTCATTCATTCTTTCAGACATTAATTGAGGACCCGTTATGTGCCAGGCACTGCTCTGGACACTAGGTATATGGCAGTAAACAAGGCCAGTCTACACCTTTATGAATGTGTTCAAACAAGGGAAGATCTGTGCTATGAAAATAAATAAGTAAAGTATCACATATGTAGTATATCCACAGGGCACTCACTCGGGATTCAAGAAACAGGGCTCTGGGCTGATATTCATCACCATTTTAGCCAAATCCCTTTCCCATTCTCAGCCTCAGTTTTCTCATTTCCAGAGTGAGAGTGTTGGGCCAGGTCAGGGCTGCCCTAATTTTTCATGACCAAGAACTTCATTTCTTGAAATGCTGGTGACATAAGTTATACAAGGGCTGGCTACGAATTCAGGGTTATACAAACAGTACTATCAATAAAAGTTCATTTAAAATCCCCTTAAAGCTCTTAAACATCTGGTTTTGTTATATACAAGAAACAGTCAGCTGCATCTGGGGGTCATGTTGTATGATAAAACACCACCTGCAAGCCCAGAACCCTCACCTGGCCAGGCGAGGGAACACTGTGACAGGCACAGGGGCCTTGAGACTGTGAGATCCCTGGAGGCAGGCCCACAGCTCCCTGGCATGCTCGCCCTGGGGCAGCTGCCTTCATGGAAGGGCAGCTGGAATGCAGTGCCTGAGCCACTCTCCTGCACACTTTCCTGGTGCATGTGGGGGCTGAATTCACACAATGTCAAATTTGCCTGCAAAGCTGACTCCTGCATTTCATCCCTCTGGCTCCCAGAACTTAAAAGATTTTACCTACCAAACAGTGCTGTCTTTATCAAATCATTTACTAAGTATATGTTAAAGCTGCTTCTTAGTTTTTCTACTGCAGAGTCATACACACCTGGTGGCCTGAACTTCTGAGCAGCCCGAGAAACACAGTCCTCTCCCTGGATTCGTTTAATTGCTCCAAAACCCAAGACACTTGCCCCTTGAACTGGTGGCGAGGGGATAATTTCTGAGATGTTATTTGAAACCCTGAAAATAGCTTTAAGATATTGCTAGCCTCAGGGAACCCAGTGTGAGAGCCATTCTCCCCATTTAAGAATCCTCCACATCAGAGTCATCCCCTCAGCTGAACCTGTGTCCTGGAGAGCAGGTGCGAGGAGCCACCTCATGGCTGGGCAGCAGGGAGGAGAGAAGGGACAGGGCCACCATGTGTTAGGCATGGTGCAAGGCTCTCACACATTTTTCATTTAATCCTCAGTCTGTACAGTTTCCTGAAGAGGTCAGTATTCCTGGCACCATTTTGCAGACATGAAAGCAAAGGCCCAGAGAGATTATGTGGTTTTTCCAAGGTCCTGAGGGTGGAAAGAGTGAGAGCTGGGTCCAATCTGACCCTACACCTCCCACCCACCCTGATACTGTCCCCTCTGGGTCCCTGTCCCCTTCATGGAATGGGAAACATCAGTAGACCTTTCACCTCTGGCCCCAGGGAGGATGCATCATTTCTGTTCAACAGAGAGGCCCTTGGACCTCATGGTCTCAAGTTTCTTCTCAGCTCACCTTCCAGAGATTGTCTCTGTTCCCACTCTCCTCAGAGGTCAATTAGGGAACTGGTCAGTGGTTGGCATAGTTTTCAAGAGGCTAAGTGGGTTCTTTGAGCTAACAGCCAGATCCAGGCAGGGATTGGGGGTTCCTTGTGTCTATCATTCTTGTCTGGCTAATTGGCTGTGGGGATGTGTGGAGACATTCAGAGGCCCCTTGTCAGGATGAGCGGGCAGACACTGGTCTTTAGACTTCAGCCTGGCAATGAGCGATGGCTTAGAAGGCAGTTTCCCCCAGACAGGGGGAAATAACATGGCATAGGAGGTGTGAAGACAGGCCTGAATTTTGGAGGAAGATGGATGAATGAGGCAAGGGAATTAGCACTCATTGAAAATGCCACTTAAGTGTTATGGCTCCAGAGTAAGACAGACCTGGGTTCAGATTTTGGCTCAGACACTTCCGTGCTATGTGACTGTGGACAAGTGAACACCATTCCCTGAGCCTCAATTCCCTCACTTGAGAAATGGGGATGACTACCTGTGTCCTGGATCTTTGTGAGGATTAAGTGAGATTGCACATGTTCCTTGGCACCTAGTAAGAGATCCACGGATGGCAGCTCTTACTAGCTGTTGCTGTTAGGGGATACCAGGTAGCAAGCCCTGGGCTCAGTCTTCCCATACATTATGAGGAAAGCATTATTTTTATACTCATTTTAAAGACAAACTCAGATGCATGCAGTTCAGGAACTTACCCCAGGCTCCCAGCTAAGCCTGGCAGAGCTGGGATCTGAATCTCTGTTGAGACTCAAAGCCCTCTTTCCACTCACCTGTCCTGCCTGGAAGCTGGTAGCTGGAAGATGGGCTTCTATATCTCCCTCTGGCTCACATCATGTATCTTTCTACATGCCTCACCTTTGAGGTTGTTGGAGGCTCTTCCCAGGAGACATGTCTCCTTTTATTGCATTTGTCTGGGAGCCCAGCCCTCCACAAGCTGCCCATTAGATGTAATCTGTAATGAATGTGATACATAATAAATACAGGTAGCCCATTTATGAGCTGCCATATTTATTATACCCTTTAATTGCTAAACAGCCAGAGCCAGCTGAAGCCAGATCTTGCTCTGGAGAGCAGCTTTCCCCAGATGGACAGCAGAGGTGGACACCAGAGCCAGGCCTCCTGCAGATTTTTCAGCATGTCACTGGGACAGCCCTTTCTGCTTTCTAGAGGCCTGTCCAAATCAGAGCCTAACAGAAGGAACTGGCAGGCCATCAAACTCCTGCTCCATCATTTTGTAGATAGAGACACTGAGGCCAGAGAGAGGACGTGACTTGCAGAGCAGGAAAGGGGGGCTGCGGACTCCCAGTGCAGTACTTCCCTGCCTGTTCCTGGAGCCCAGTGGAGCACAGGATCTGGAGCTGGCTGAGTGCATGCTTACAAGCTCCAGGTTGTCAGGCAGGTTGCGCCACCTCCCTGAGTCTCAGTGTCCTCATCTATAAAATGGGCACAGTGCTTCCTGCCATGTGGGGTTGTTGAAAGATTCAGGCAGTCACTTCAGGGAGCTGGCATGTGGATGGCATCTACAAAGTGATGGAGCAGGAGTTTGATGGCCTGCCAGTTCCTTCTGTTAGGCTCTGACTTGGTCTAGAAAGCAGAAAGGGCTGCCCCAGTGACATGCTGAAAAATCTGCAGGAGGGGTCAGTGCTCAATAAATGTTCTTTCCTGTCCTCTTCCCACTTTCCAAAGAGCGCAGCATCTCAGCAGATGTGTGCAGTTGAGTCAGCCAAGGGTCAAAGGGAGAGGGGGTCAGTATGTAGCACCTAGGTCATTGTCCTGGGCTCCTGATCTCTTGGGAAACAAGAGCCCAGTGGGTCACTTACAAATGCAGAGTTGGGTTTGGTTATAGTAAAAGCTGTCCACTCTGATCCAAGCCCGGTGCAGTGGGGAGCTCTTAGGCAGGACTTCTCATTTAATCCTCACGATGTATCATAAACACCCATTTGTATAGATGAAGAAACTGAGGCTCCAAGAAGTCAAGTCATTTGCCAAAGACACAGAGGTAGAAAGGTGAAGAGCCAGGGTTGGGGTCCAGATGTGTCTGACTTTAGAGCCCCTGCTTGGAACCACTGTGTTTAGATGTAGGTTAGATGCGGCTTCTAGAAGGTCAGAGATGGAGGGACATGGCTGTTGGGTTGGCTGGAGATGGCATCCTGGGGAACCATTTTGGAGGAAGAGTCTGGGCTTGGGGATGACAGAAGACACAAGATGACCCCTGACCCGCAGTCAAAGATGATGATCCAGATGTTAAATAGTTGGTGGGCATTGGCATGCACCAGTCAGAAGAGATGCTGCCTAGACAGCAGGCTGGCGGGATCCAGGGGTCCACACTGAATCTCCCCCTGCCTGCTTGGAGGCTGAGGCCAGGAACAAGGGGAGGGAGGGGATAGGCCTCCTTGTCCTACCTATCCCTGAAGCTCTGGGATCTCTGGTGACAAAGGCAAGCAGATGAGCCATCTGAAGGGTCTCATGGGGATTATCCTTCCCCTGGAGAGTGCAGAACAGAGAATAAAAAGGAATTGCAGAAGTTGTGAGCCCAGCTGCTGGTTTGAATCCTTGTGCCTCCTCTTTCCAGCTGTTGGGATAAGGAAGACACAAATAACCAATGCATGCAGAGCCCTTAGCCCAGCACCAGGCTTACTGTGTGTGCTGCTTATTAACATCTGTCCTGTTCAGGGGTTTTATGTGGTCCCAACCATGTACCAATCCCTGCTGTGTTCCAGAAGGAGAGAGGCATCCCGTGCCCCTGGGAGCTCATAGGAATGGCAGCTGATGATGTAGTGGTACATGGTATGGGGAGGGCAGTGATAGAGTCAGCAGAGGCCATGGGAGAGCTCAGGAAAGCACTGAATTCAGCTTGGCAGGGACAGAGGTGATCAGGGAAAGCTTCCTAGAGGAAGTGATGCCTGTGATGAGCTTTGACGGATGAGTAGGAATTGTGTGGGAAGGGAATAGGTGGAATGGCAATCCAAGAAGAAGGCATCAGCATGAAGAGAAGCACAAGGTGAGCATCAGAAGCTCTCCTTCGATGTTGATGGAGCAGTCAAGGCAGGCAACCAAAAGGTGGCCTGGGAATCTTGGAGGAGTTTGCAATCCACAGTTAGGAGGTGGCTCATCTCCTGCAGAGGCCAAGTTTTTAGCAGGGGTGTGATGAAGTTAGTGTCTTGTACAAAGTCCTCTCTGGAGGCAGGGAGACACTGACTTGAAGGAGAGTGGCTGCAGGTAGTGGGACCAGGCTAATTCTGTGACCCCCATCTGGGTGCGGAGGAGAAGCCCAGAGCAGGGTGAGGCTAGAGGCATTTGAGAGACCCCTGTGATGGAGAACATGGAATCACTGGGGTCTAACTTCAAAGGCAGATGACTTTTCATGAACTCAGGCCATGGCTCAGTGAAGTAAGGAGCCCCCCCAACCCCTGCCCCACACACTCCCTGCTTTGTCCTTCCGAATTGGACTGCCTGGCTTCAAATCTTGGCTTCACTGCTCACTCACTGCAACCTCAAGCAAGTCACCTAACTTCTCTCTGCCTCAGTTTTCATCTCTGGAAAATAGGGATGATGGGAGCACTTACCTCATAAGTTGTTGTGAACTAATGTCCGTGAAGTGCCTAGGCTGGAGCCTGGCTCACACTAAGTGCTCAATTAATATTGCTATTCACAGGGGCGGAGATGAGCCTGGTAACCCCAGGAACCCTATAATCTCCTTCTCCTCTCACCCAATTTAGGAGCAGCCCTTGGGGTACCCTTGGAGAGACAAAGGCTTTGAGCCTGGAGCCCTTGGTTCAGGGTGCCTCCCTGATTCTCTCTTTGGCCCAGGGTTCACTACTGGGTGCCTCAGTCCCCACCTCCCAGTAAAACAAGAAAGCATATCTGGCTTTGATGCTCTGTGTCCTACTCCTGCTTGGCCCTTCTACTGAGTACAATAATCCCAAGCAGAGGAGCCTGCCATCCAAGGAGAGAATCCCTAGGGCCCCAGGGCTGGTGCCCAGATCGAAGTCCACATGCCTATCTGACCTGGCACCGTCTCCTGGGCTCCCGGTGCCTCAGCCTGCCATAGCCACTGCCCTGCTGAGGAGGGCTGGCGGCCAGACAGCTGGCATGGGAACCACAGAAAGAAGAGTGAGAGGCACCACCCCAATGCCTGGAACCTTTCCATGCCCACCTCCCTGTGAAGTCTGGAAATACTGAATATTGCACATGAATGTGACATGGGACCTTGAGATCTGACTCCTGAGAGCAGATACTGTCTCTTTCCCTCAGGGGTGTGGAAGTGCTGCCTCCATTGTTTTCAGACCCCAGTACCTGGCATACAGTCAATGCACAACAAATGTTGGCTGAATAGAATTGTGTTCTGTGACTGCTATGGGCATATACTTCTAGATAGGGCCAGGGAGGGCTCCAGAGGGAGGTGGGATGCTATAGATCTCATGGTGGAAGTAATCAGGGCATGGGGAGGTCTGGCCCCAGGAGCAGGGCTTGGGCTCCCAGGTAGATGCTGCACCCCTCTCCCCCTATGACTCCCCTCTTCATGGAACAGCCCTGGGAGTCCTGCAGGCTGGAGGCCATGGGAGGTGGTGGGAAGTTTGTCAGGTGTGGGCTCTGATCCAGCTCCATGACCCTGGCAAGTTCCTGAAGGCCCTTATCCTTAATCTCTTATCTACCAATTGGAATGCTCACCTCCACAATCAAGTGTTGCCATGAATCGTTGTGCACTTGCCCTGTACTAGGTGTTGTGCCATTATTGCATTATTTCAGTTAATCCTCACGATACTGCTTTGAGGAAGCTTCCGTTTTTAGTCTCCATTTTCAAGTTGGAGAGAGCAAGACTCAGAGAGGTGGGGTCATTTGCCCAAGACTACACAGTGAATGAATGGTAGAATGGGGCTGGAACCTAAGCAGGCTGGCTTCCAACTCTGGATCCATGGGGCAGAGAGCTCCCCCTGAGACAGGAAATTGTTTTCAGTCTCCCTCTTTCTCCCTCCACTGCAAGGGCAGGGCTGGACACCGGGGACCCCTAGGGGCGGGGAGGGGCAGAGTGTCTTTCTAGGTGGGGTTCCCCTGGAGGAAGACTGAGGGACCTTGCTGCTTTGTAGGCGGAGCACCATGGAAGGTGACTGTCTGAGCTGCATGAAGTATCTGATGTTTGTTTTCAACTTCTTTATATTTGTAAGTATTCCTGGAACTCACCTGGGGGCTCCGTAGGTCTCTGTTGGGGTGGCAGAACTGACTGCTGCTTTGAAGTAGTCACACTGGGCTGAGTCCCAGGGGCAGGAACAGGGACCAGTGCTAGAAACAAATCTACCTGCCCAGCCAGGATTTTGTGGAGGGGAGACCCCTTGAGTAGTGCCCACCCCACTCAGAGAGCCCACTGTCAGAAGAGATGTTTTACATGGACAAAGGGCAGGGGCCTGAGTCCTGGCTACTGTTTTGGGACCTGACCCCTGGTGGGGAATGAGGGAGAAGGAAGGGAACTGGGTGAAGAGAGGGCAGCAGAAGCCCCACTCAACCCTGACCGCCAAAGCATGTATAGACAGACATCAGGGCTGAGCTGAGGTAGCCACCTGATGTAATCCAAAACCTCTCTGGGACTGGGAGTCCTGTATTCAAAGCCCAGCTCTGCATCTTACCAGCTATGTGATCTGAAACACATTTTATTTTAGGACCTTAATTACATAGCTCACAGGTTTTTTGAAAATCAAGCAAATTTAGGAAGTGCTCAGAATGTGTTGGAACTCAACAGCTTAGTTCTATCCCCATCCAAATTATGAGGTCTATAAGTGAAAAGACAAAGACCCTCAGGGCCTCAGAGCGCCCAGGTGGCCAGCCCAGTGCCCTACAGCACCACCCACCTGCTGGCAGCCCACTGAGAGCTCTACTCGGGCTCCTGGCCTCTCCCAGGAGCAGAGCCACACTCCTGGCATCTTGAACCCCCACAGGCTTTTCTGACCCTACCTCAACCTTTGACCTTAGTGCATCCAAACCTGGGTAAGTAAATGTCCACTGATGTCCTCCAGGGAAGGAGAGGAACTTTTCAGGTCAAGATTGACTCTGGCTATCTGTTTGTCTCTCTGTTCTCTGTCCATCTATTTTTTATACATATTAGCATCCCTCCTGGGTTGCCTTCCTTGCCCTGTAATCCTGAAAACCAGGGAGTCCTACACACTTGGTTCTAGTCCCAGCTTCCGAGCTCGGTGACCCTGGGCAAGCCCTACCACCCCCGTAGGAAATGAGGCTGTCACCAGGGTAGCTCAGTCTGTACCCAAGACCTCCTTGAAGCAGATCTTAGCATCCAGTTGTTGAACCCCAAAACCTTCAACAGCAATGGGGAGGAATACAGGTTTTACTAGAGGTTTATAGGGAGACAGAGGAGGAAGATGTTGCTGACTAGAAGACAAAAATGTAGACTCCGTCACTGGCTGTCCTGTTGGTCTTCCTTTTCTCCCTCCCGGGATGCTGTGACCCGCAGGCCTCTCTGCCACACCCCCTGCCCTGACAGCACCTAAAAATATCTTCCTTTGCTCCAAGCCATCCAGTCCTTCCCTCCAGCTTGCAGACCCCTCTCAGCCAAGCCAGAGCTCACCAACTGGCTCTCAGTCTCTGCCTGTTATTCCTCATGTGTGACTTTTGGGAACCTCTAGTCCTCCTATCACACAGGGATTTCAAATACATTGCAGCCTTCAAAATCCAATAATGTCCAAGTGTTTCTCCTGCAACTGATCTGCTTCCAATATTGCTTGTCCCCAAGAAAAATGGAACAGATATTTGTTGAAACTTGCTAAGCGCATTCACATCCATTCTGTCCTTTCTTCCTTGGAGCCTCCTTGGGTGTGGAAATTTGTATCTTCTTTTACATGAGGAAGCTAAGGCTCAGAGAGGTTAAACCACTTACCCCAAGTCACACAGCTAAAAGGGGCACAGCTGCCCCTCTCCAGAGATAAGCAAGGCATGGAGAGATGGCCATGGAGATGAAGACATAAATAAGCAGGCTTTCAATGAACAGACTTGAGAGTGGGGAGCCCAACCTGTCTAAGAGCTCCTGCTGAGGACAGAGAAGATGGATTTTTGTCTGTGTCTTCCAGCCTCTGGCATAGGGCAGGCACAGTAGAGGTGTCAGAGCATGTTCATAGAACTGGAGAATATCCTTGGGGCTGGAGTCAGGGAGGCCTGGGATTCAGCCCTGCCTCTGCCGTGAACTTGCTGTGTGACCTTCAACAAATCACTGGCCCTCTCTGGGACTCAGTGTAGGATCAGGGTTGGCTTAGGTGACCTCATTATCCTGCAGTTCTGACATTTAAGGAGAATATAAAAGGGGCAAATAAACTTGACATGACGTGGTTTCCAGCAGCCCTAAGTAGGGTGTGGGTCAGAGACTAGGTTTAGTGGATATATACCGCACTTCCGGTCAGGGCAACTAGGACAATTCAGAGCAGGGGAAAGTACCACTGAGACACTGGTTCATGAAGCAGGTGGAGTTCCTGCCCAGTTGATGGGGCCGCGCTCAGAGGAGCGGGATGTTACAGAGGGCGGGTGTCTGACCTCCGTGTCACCCATTTCTTCTCCCTCCTCCTGACTGGCCCTGGGAGCAGCTGGGTGGGGCCTGCCTGCTGGGCGTCGGCATCTGGGTCATGGTGGACCCCACCGGCTTCCGGGAGATCGTGGCTGCCAACCCCCTGCTCATCACGGGTGCCTACATCCTCCTGGCAATGGGAGGCCTGCTTTTTCTGCTCGGCTTCCTGGGCTGCTGTGGGGCCGTCCGTGAGAACAAGTGTCTGCTAATGTTTGTGAGTACCTCCATTTCCCATGGGTACCCTGGGGCGGGGAGGAAGGCCTGTGTCTACACTGCAGGGGACTCGCACTGAGGTCTGAGCCAAGTAGGCTGTCCTCCAGGAATGGGAAGGCCACCAGCCATGTCCATTTGCCTTGCAGCCCCAGCCTCCAGAGCCCACTCTCTGTGCTGGGCCCATGCCTACCCTGTGGGTGAGCTGCCCCCGGTGGAGAGTGGCCCAGCCTCCAGGTCAGAACAGCTGGGCTTTTCCAAGGCACAGTCAACTGAGACCATTGACCATGATACTTTTCTACTTGTTTGCTTTTCAGAACACAGATATATAACTCCTTGTTTAAAAAGCTTAGACAGCCATTGAATAACTCATCCACATTTTGCATTTCCAGTTTTAAGATAGAGATGACATGATTTAGGAAGTTATTTTATCCATTAAATACACAGTTCTTGAACTGTTCCTATAGGCCATGTAGTTCACTAAGTGCTGAGGGTGCATCGAGGGCCAGCAGCGGCTGTCCCCTCCCTTGTGGGCAGGCATGTGGGAGGCGGTCGAGCCTGTGAGGATGAGCATGGCAGCATGGCAGCAGGCAGGCCTGAGTGTGAGTCCTGCTCTGTCCCCTAACTGACGATGTGGCTCTGGTCTGGTTTCCTAACCTCTCGAGCTTTAGTGTCTTCCATGGTTAAATGAGGGGAGGCTCAGCTGGAGGCTGGAGCCAAACAGTGGATGTTCTGTTTCTTTGGTCTTCTCTAGCCCATGGCTGTGATGTTCTTGGCCTCTGCTTACTTTCCTGGCCCTAGTGGATGGGTCTTCTTTGCCAGTGAGGTCCTATGGGCCTCTAGGGCTAGGAGAACTTCTGGGATGAGCCTAGTCCTGCTTTGGAGTAAGTTAAAAACAGACCTACTTAGAGAAGTGTGCATGTGAATGGATCAACTTGCAGATGCTCCTTGTGGGTGAGTGGATGGGTGGTCAGGAGAAAAGCAATAGGGAACTGTGGGCAGGTCACCGGGAGGACTTCTTTGCAAGGTGTCTGTCCACTCCTGTGAATGAACCAGCACTCGGTAGCTTTCGGAGGTAGCAATCTGGCACAATGCCAATTCCCCAGATTAGAACAGACTGCGCAGCCCCCATTCATGACATTGTGAGATGCCTCACAACCCAGAGAGAAAGTGAAATCAGCTGTGAAACGTGCAATACGAGAGACTTGGATCCATTTGGCCTTTTGCAGCGTCAACACTGCAAACTTTTCATTTGAGAGAAACAAAGAAACCTTGTGGGCGCCCCCTGGTGGAGCACTCTCCACAGTGTCAGCTGGTGCCGAGCAGTCTAGGCTTGGGGAGCCAGAGGTAGTTTGGAAAGGTGCTGGGATATGGGTCTCGGGACACACCAAATCTCCCTTCCCCCCTCACCTCGGCCCCTGGGACTCATCTGTGAAGCCAAGAC
Source organism: Manis pentadactyla (assembly GCF_030020395.1). Classification (NCBI taxonomy): domain Eukaryota; kingdom Metazoa; phylum Chordata; class Mammalia; order Pholidota; family Manidae; genus Manis; species Manis pentadactyla. Next base: position 84,822,389 of record NC_080027.1, read on the forward strand.
AGGAAGCCACGTTGGGGCTCTGGTCTGAGAGCAGGCTGGGTACCTCGAAAGCCCTCTCCAGTGAAGTACCTGCCTCTAAGCCTGCTAGCTGGACAAGGACATCACTCTCCCCATTGCTCTGGGGGAGAAGACCAAGAGCCAGGGAAAGACAACGTTTGCTCCAAGTCTCCTGAGTGAGAGTGAAGTCCTGGCCGCTGTGGCCAGGGTCCAGCCCACTGAACTTCAAAATGCCCCCTCCCATCCCCTATCTGCCACCTTCCTCCCTTTTGTCTGTCAGTCTCATCTCTACGTTGCTCCTTTCCTTTTCTCACTGCATCTTTCTCTGGCCTTTTGGTTTCCATTCCTGCTGCCTTTCCTCATCCTGTTCTGAACTCTCCTAGCCTCTGTCCCTTCCTCCCTGCCTCTCTCTCTCTGCTTCCTGTGTTCCCTCTCCTCCCCTCCCACCCATTGCTCTCTGAGGCCCAGCACTTACAAGCCTGAGGTCACAGTGCAGGTCAAAGGCAGGGAACTCTTGGATCCAGGTCTCCTTTCTCTCAGACCAGGGCTGACCCAGGGGCTTCTAACTTGGAATGGACTCAAGTCTGAGATTCACCTAAAATTATGAGCAAAATATGTCAAGGTCTGTGTGTGTGTATGTGTGCCTGTATATATGTGCTGTGTGTGTTGCGTGTGCATGCATGTTTTTGGGAGACACACCACAGCTTGTGGGAAGTTTTCAAGAAGACTGATGACCTGAAAAATAAGAAGAACCACTTCTTTCTTCCAACCTGGACCTGGCCCGGTAAAGGATCCAGAAGAAAAAGGGCACTGAGTCTCACCCCCTGGTAGCCACTGGGGTCCTTCGAGAAGCCTGAGACTGCCCCCTCAACCTTCAAGGAGGAAGGAAAGAGTTGTCTAGAGAGGGGCCAAGAGAAAGTGGCTTTAGCCACCCCACGAACTGTGGCTCTTCGGCCTGCAGAGAAAGAAGGCGTGGGGCTGGGGATTAACTGGGCATCCCCCTCCTTCCTGCTCACAGGCTGCAACCCCCAGGGCCCCAGTGGCCTAGGAGCAACGAGACTTAATGACTAACCACCTACTGATCAAGTTCTCTAAAGACACATTTTCCAAACACTGTTATTGATCGGTGTTACATTTTCACATACAATAGGACAACTTCAGCCCATTGTTAACATTTTGTGGCAGCCCTTTTCCTAATTGCTTACTTATGAGCAGTTCAGGAATGTTTTTGAACAATTTATTTAAAGATTCAAATTTTAGAATATTTTATGACAAAGTCCTGCTGATTTGGAAGAGAGAACAGCAAAAAGAGATGAGTATATTTAAAAGAGATAACTGAGCTGAATTGTACATGAAGTATGTAAATTTGGTGCATATTTATTAGCAATGAGAACTGAAAAGTAGACATACCCATAGGCAGATGGGTTAGAAAAGTCTGAGATACTCACAAATAGGCAAAATAGCAGTTCCAATCCCTTTGTTAATTTTCCCAACCTAATTTACATCCAAGGTGTTGTAAATTTGATTCAGCAAATATGTCTTTAGGCAAAGGGAATGAGGTTAGATTAACTCAAGGCAAACAAACTCTAAGAAAAGTGCCCATCACAGGAAGCCCCAGGCAGCCAGGACAAGCCCTGTGGCCTGGTCTGGGTAACCCCTGCAAATAATCCATGAGACCCCTGTTAAGCAGGAGGAAATTATTTCATGCTGGAGAAGGCAGGTTAGCAGAAGTGCCATTGTTACTGAGCTGGCCCCACAGCCCTGCACTTCGCTTCAGGTGACTCACACTCAGCAGCACTCAGGTCACCCCTCGGTCCGTGTGCTTGGGAAAATCCCACTGCTCCAGCTGGGAGCAATGGCAAGGAGGTCTGAAGACCCCCTTCCTCAGGGGAGGCCTGCTTTCCCCATCAATCAGGTACCAAATGCATTCTTTAATTTCATGTCATGAATCATCTCATAAATCATGAATTTGGCTCATTGTAAACTCCATGAAAATAAGACCACATCTGCCTTGTGTGTATTTGTTTGCTAGTACCTAGCACAGTGCCTGGTACAGAGCAGATACTCAATAAACAGCCTGGGATGAAGAAACAGAGTGGAGATGGTGTCAGAGGTGTGGGTAAGAGCATGCGCTTTGGAGTCAGAAAAGCCTGGTTTTATCCCTCCTTTGCCACTTCCTGGCTGTGTGACTTGGGGCCAGTTACTTCACCTCTCTGAACCTCAGATTCCTCATATGTAAAATGAAGATAATAATACCTCCTTTCCAGCCCTTGCTCGTATAGTTATCAGGTTCAGGGAGAAAATACGCATCTGGCTTAACTCTGTTCCTGGCACATTTAAGAACTGATAAATGTGGAAATAAAAGAAATGGTTTTGATACACAAGAGACCCTACAGGCCATCTGAAAGTCTTAAGATCTGGAGGTTCTTATAGGTTCCAGAAAACATGATATAAAGAGGCTGTGTTCTGGACTCAGAGGTTCCATGTTTATCCAAGGTGTACCACCTACCACCAGCTGGGCCAGCTTGGTCAAGTACTATACCTCTCAGGGTCCCAATTTCCCCACCAGTGAAAAGGAGGTGTTGATAATAGCAGCTGCTTCACCAAACTGCTGAGATGATTCAAAGAAATGATCCATGTAAGATCTGCAGTGCCTAGATGTAAGCTTTCAGTAGATGGTAGCTATTATTTTTTCCAGAAATTGCTCACACCAGTGCTTGTTTTCAGGAAAGCTGTGCTTCCGAGCCACCGTCTGAGCATTTCTTAGGTCATGCCTGCCTTATGCATGGTGCTTCACCTGCATCATCTCACTGAAGCCATGCTAAGTCATCCTGGGAGCGCACACATGCTCCTAGAGTGACAAGCGCACAGTAGGCATGAGGCCTGAGCATCCACAGTTTATAATTGTCGAGGTCATGATTGATAGTCAGATCCAGCTCAGTTGCATCACTGAGGATGGACACCACTTCTGAGGCCACTCTTTGCCAACCTGGGGCCTGCCAGCAACTCTATCAAGAGGGCAGAGGGCAGGGAGGGGCTCCCTGGAGGCCATGTGCAAGAGAACCAGATGGCCATCTATCACCAACCAAATAGAAGTGCCAGGAGCCCTGCCAGGAGCCTCCATCACTGTCACAGGGGCGAGAGGCTGCAGAGGTGGAGAATATATTGCTCAGCCCAAGAGCCAAACAGACTGTGAAAGTGAGGGCTGTGAGGTGGCAGAAGGGACTGTGGGTGTCATGGCCAGGGGCAGCCTGCGCAGGGTACTGGAGGCTCCCAACACACTCCTCTCTGGATGGGGAGCTCTGCCCCTGACATCTGCCCGAAGTCTCCCCACAGCAGGCCTGCCACTGACCTGTCAGAGCTAGGCACCCACAGTTCAGAAGAGTCCCTATCAGGCCAGTCCTGCAGCCCACTCGCCAGCAGAGGCAGGAGGCAGCCCATGCTCTGAAATGAGAGCTGGATGCAGAGGGGGTTTGCTCTGAAATATTTGAGCTTGAGCGCCTTTGGAGTATATGGCTTCTTTCCTTCACTGTGGAAATGGAGGCTAAACAGAAAAGAGACCATGGGACAGGTGTCAGTTCTAACACCAAACAAGCTTCTGTGCACCAGAGCATCAGAGGCACCAGAACCTGGTGACACCTGGGGGCCAAAGAGGACAATTAGGGATAAGGAGTGAATGGGTCACACCTGTGCTGGCTGACCTGTGTAAGCAAGGGGCTCTTGGGTTTGGACATTTAAAAAACACAGCCATTTGAAAGATCTAGGAGCTGTTTTGTGTCCATACCTTGAATGGATCATCTCAAAATCCACCCCACAGCTCTTGGTCCCCAGACTCAAGCAGTTTGGAGAAGCCTTGGGGCCTCTGCGGGCAGCCACTGTTGGAGCTGGAAAGTCAAGGAGACAACATGGCTGGGGTCTTCCAGGAACAAGGATAAAGTGACAGAAACCTCCTGACGGGAGAAGACTTGACCCAGGAGAGAGACACCTGCGGATGCTGTCCATGGCTCGTGAGACTGCGAGGGAACCAGCAGCGAGGACATCACTGGGAGGTGGCCCCTGGGAAGCTCGGAATGAGCCTCACAGGAGCTGGCTTTCACGCTTCTGGTACACTTGTAAGAGGCTCAGTGGCAAGCTTTGCTGGGCTTCTTTGAAGAATCTTGCAGCACTTCACATCCATTATTCCATCATGGTGACCCTGGAAGCGGGTGTTTTCATCCCCATTTTATTGATGAGGAAACTGAGGTTCGAAGGCATTTGGGTAATTGTCCTAAGTCACACAAATCAAGACAAGGCAGGCTGAGGGGTCCCGACACTAAGCCCAGAGCCCTGTGCCTCCCTCCAGCCCCGGCATGTCCAGTGCAGCCTGGCTGTTCTAGGGACTGTGACACAGCTGGCCAAGGTGGCTGGGAGGGTGTGTAAGAACCAGTCCCCATATGTACCTGAGATCTGGTCCCCTGCTGGTGGTCTCCAGGTGGGGTGACAACTTGGGAACTGTCAGACTTTAAATGGTAAGGGCCCTAGCGATGCTGATAACAAAGGCAAAGCCATTTCCTCTTCTCCCAACATCCCTGAACCCCAAGCGGTGCCCACAGTGACAAGCGCCTGAGATGTAGCAGATAGCAAGGTCCTTGTGGTGAGTGGGAATGCCTGGATTCACTCATTCACCTGCTAGCCATGCACACATACCTGTTCTGTCTGAGCGCTGAGCATGCAGCAGGCCAAGTTACAGCCTCTGGTCTTGAATTAGTAACCCAGTGGGGACACCACGGCTGCTCCATGAGCACCACTGTGGGGCACTGTGATGTGGGGGAACCAGGAAATGTTTCTCCCAGGTGAGGGGTTGGGGCTAAACCTGGTCTGGAAAATGAGGGCTGAGGGTCAAGAACGGAGGGGCCTTCCAGGCAGAGGTAACACGGAGGGTGATGAGGGCCCCAGGATAAGAGGCATCCTGGTTAATTTGGAGAGCATCGAGAAGTGCAGTGAGTAGAGCAGAGGGGGCTCTGTCAGATCTCAAACTCCCAGCCCCTGGGTTCTCAGATTTTGACGGACGCATCACCTTCCCTCCAGTCTCACGTCTTTAGTGTGGCTGAAGGTCATCACCACCTCATCACTTCCCATGGGAACAAGAGGCAGTGGGACAGGGAGAGGTGGCCCTGGGGCAGGTGGGGCAGGGAAGCCAGCCAGGACCCCCAGAGAACTCAGGATTTCCACAGCTTGTACAGTCTACGCAGAGGGAGCCGAATAGGTTTCAACATCAGTCTCATTCCAGGGCTGCCAGGTAAGGCTGTTCAGATTGTACACTGCACAAGGGACCTTGTCTGAAGGCCATTTGCACTGACTGTATTTATTTACTTTTTCCATATTTGTATTACAATCTTATTGACTCCAAAAGTGTACTGTTGGTATGTTTTTTATGAAAAATATCTGATTTGTGGCAGCGAATTTCCTTAGTCATACAAAATCAGTACATGGCATTAATTGTGTAAGAGATGGAAGAGTGCATTGGTGAGCTGCTCCTCCCCTTCCTGCCTGTCTTCAGGATCACAAGCCTGTCCCCTTCTGCTTACAGTTCTTCCTGTTCATCCTGATCATCTTCTTGGCAGAGCTCTCAGCAGCCATTCTGGCCTTCATCTTCAGGGAAAATGTACGTATAGAACCCCATGTGCCCTGGCCCCCTGCTACCAGTGAGGGATGGCATGGCCCTCTACTCCTCAGAGGGTGCCACAGAATCAAGAGACTCTCACCTAGCAATTCCAGCCCAAATCACAACCCACCTCCCCAGTGAGGCCCCACAGCCCAGAGAGACCCCAGGGAGCCTAGCCTCTTCCTGCAAGGGCTTTTCCGGAAGGTGAGTCAGACCTTAAGGGTCTCCACTCTTCCAAAGCATCCAGTGTAACCCCACACCTGATTCTGGAATCTTCCACTCCACACTTTGCCTAACAGTGGTCCAGAAATGGTCATCTGATTGTCTGAGAATAGTCAGAGAGGCTGTATCCTGAGCCCTAGAAAGTGTGACATGCAGGAGAGGGCAGAACCCTCTGGGGTGAGGATAGAGGCAAGCCCCCCACCCTGGGAAACCCTCCCTTTGAGAAGAGTTGCAGGGCCTGCGAAGTCCCCAGCCTACCCTGGCCTTGCGCTTGCAGGGGTGTATGTGTATGCGTGTAGACTTCCTTTTCATGTGGGTGATAACAACAGGGGAGGCCACAGGCCCTGGGGTGGTGGATAGGGAGCCTGCCTCAAGCTGGTGCTCTCGGAGAATCCCTGGCGCCCGAGCCCTGAGGCCTCCCTCGCCCTCCCGTGAAGCAGACTGACAGAGGGGCCTGGGCTGCGCCAGGCTGCTGGGTCTCAGCCTGCCCTCTCCCTCTGCCTCCAGCTCACCCGTGAATTCTTCACCAAGGAGCTCACCAAGCACTACCAGGGCAACAATGACACGGACATCTTCTCTGCCACCTGGAACTCGGTCATGATCACAGTGAGTGACCCTCAGGGATGTTGTGAACATCCTCCACTCTACCCACCAGGCTTTACCTCCCCACCCCCCACACCCTTCCCTTTGCTCTCCTCCTAGTTCGGTTGCTGTGGGGTCAACGGGCCTGAAGACTTTAAGTTTGCATCAGTTTTTCGACTCCTGACTTTGGACAGTGATGAGGTCCCGGAGGCCTGCTGCCGGAGAGAACCCCAGAGTCGGGATGGGGTCCTGCTGAGCAGGGAGGAATGCCTCCTGGGAAGGGACCTGTTCCTGAACAAGCAGGTACCAAGCCGGATCCCCCAAGCAGGAGGACTTGGGTGGCAGTGCTGGGCAGGTGGCAGTGCTGGCCGAGCGGGTCTGAAGGCACTCCAGGCATCCCGTGGAAGTGACGGCCTCAGTATGGAACTCCTGAAGGGGGACTGATGAAGCTCTGTCCTAGCCCCCGAGATCCAGCCACAGTGGGGAAAGGATGAGGGTGGCAGGTGGTCCAGTGATGGCACAGGTCAGAGGAGTGGGCATTTTGGCTGGGGCTAAAGGATGAGTAGGAGTTTTCTAGTTTTCCAGGCAGAAAACTCCCTGAGCTTCTGATAATGCAGGTCAGGAGCCAGAACCAGAATTACACAGTGGGGGCCTCTCTGCAGCCATACACTTTATTTTTGGGGAAGCTCACATTTGCCATATGGGGGAACCTCCCAAACCCAAGGGAGCAATGTTTCCCTGACCTGACCCTCCAAGGTCAGGGAAGCTCCTAAAGTTCTTTGCATCTCTGGCAACCTGAGGACATCATCTCAGTCTTGGAGGAAGCCCTTTGTCATCCTGCATGTGCCACTAATGGGTGACACAGGGTTCCCACCTTGCCATCCTCTGTGAGGCAGATGGTGCCCTTGTCCTGACCTCCCCTCCCACTGACCAGCCACACACCCCTTGGAGTATGTGTGAGAGACCAGGCTCAGGGGAGGTTGAGAACAAGGATGAACTGAGTCCATACGCCACCACCCTCACTTGGTTAGGCCGTTAATGAGGATCTCATGGGAGAGTTCCAGAGATGAGGGACACAGCAAGGGACAGGAGACAAGGCCCCTGTTCCCATGGGGCTCATGGTCTAGTAGAGGAAGCAGATGATAAACAAGTAGCAAACAAATAAAGAGTAATAATTTCACATAGAAACAATCATTGTGAAGAAAAAAATCACTAGCCAGATGAGGGGTTAGAAGGGGCTGGGTGGGGACGGAAGGCCAGCCTCTCAGTGCCCCAGAGGAGGGGCGGCTGAGCTGGGCCTGGCCCTGGCCCTCTGAGTAGGCTCTTACCAGCCTCAGCTCTGCCCCCTGAGCTTAGCTCACCACGCCATTCCTGCCCACGCCATGGCAAAGGCATCACGAGGCCCTGCCTCCGCCCCTCACAGTCCTGTCCTGCACAGGGAGAAAAAGTCCTAAGTAAAGAAATGAGGACCTGGGATCAGCCCGAGGACTGGGGACAGGGCGGGTCACCCTAGGGTTTGGGTCTCAGCCATGAGGAGAGGCTGCAGGCCATCAGGGAAGCCTCAGGCTTTGATGTCAGTCAGGCCTAGGCTGCCACCCACTGTGTCACCTTGGCCAAGACACCTTTTCTGGATCTCAGATTCCCCATACCATGGCTGAGGCTTCTGGCTGTCCTCCATGGACAGATGGGATTTATAAGACCTCATGACCACCAGGTAAAGGCTGCACATCCCAGCCTCCCTTGCAGCTAGGTCACACAACCAAGTTTTAGCCAAAGGGTGAGCAGGAGAGGTTTGTGCAAGTCATGAGTTATGCCCTTAAGAGAAAGCTCTGTGCCTGCCCCTTCTCCTTTTCCTGGTAGGTGGAATGCAGCTGCGCTGACAGCCCCCTGGGACCTTGGGGAGAAGGGTGGCCCCTAAGATGTCAGAGCATCAAGAGAAAAGGAGCCTGGGCCCCTGAAAACTCCATGGAGCAGAGTAGCCACCATAGGTCAGGATTTGATGTGAAAGGCAAACTTGGAACTTGTTGAAGGAGCTGCTGTCTGGGATGGCTGGTGCCCTTAGCCAAACATATGTCCTAAGGCCATTTGTGAATGTTCAGGGAGGCTTTTGATGGGTGCTGTTCCTTTAGGGCTTCATCCCAACATGCTTCCTGTTTGTGGACTTAACCTTTGCTCTGATGCCCCCTTCAATCTCCCGGACATGGCTTCCAAATCAGAGCTTACCAGAGAGGTCCCTGCGCAGCTACATTATTCTCTATGATGACTGTTCCTCCTGAGGATTACCCAAGACTGACTTCTGGGATTCCTTTTCTGAGGCACTCACATCCCTCCTGAGTATTCTTCCCTTTTAAAGGCCCTGCTTAGGGACTATCTTTTTTCTCTAAAGCCCACCTGCCTAAAGCCCAGGATGCATTTCTGACTTTGCCTTATATCCCCATACAGTCTTGAGCGATTGAACAATTTCTAAGAAACAGAAATCCCAAGTAAAGAAACTTCAGCAAATGCCCTTTGTGTTTCATACATGGCAAGAATTCTGGAAGGTGGTGGCTTCTCATACTGTATCAGTGGCTCTGTCATACCAGTCAAGGCTTGGTCTCTGTGCTCTTTGTGACCTTTCCTTGTACTTACCATTTCTTGGTGGCAAAATTGCTGTCATGACTCCAGACATCCCACTCATGTTCAAGATAGGGAGAAGGGAAAAGGGTGACACCACCTTCTTTTCCAGAAACCTCTAGAAGACTTTGGCTTAGGTTTTGCTGGCCAGGAACACATTTGCATGACCACTAGGAGCCAAGGCAGAGGACACTTGTCTACAGGTGCTGAGTTAGTCCACCAGCACTGTTTACCACTGAACTCCAATGAAGAGTAATGAGGAAATCCTGAGAGCAGGTGATGCATAGTTAGGCTTCCCCACTGATATGAGTAAAACCCACAAGGCAGCTTCTCCAACTCATTCCTCAGACTTCCCTGGGTTGTGACAGTCACCCACGCAGGTCAGGAATGTGCTCTCCTGATGGAAACAAATCAGGGGTATCTCCCAATAGATAATGACTTTGCTAGACCTTGACTCCAGGCCATATTCCTCATTTGTCTGTATGATCTTAAGTTTCCCCTACTCACAGTACTGCTGTTTCTCTGCTTTATTAGCAGTGCTTTATCCCTTGTTCTCCCCACCTTCATCCTCCTGACATGGGAAAAGCATTCCAGCCAGAGTATGAGAGCAGCATGTGCAAAGGCCCTGGGGTGGCAGGGAGCATGGTGTGTTCCAGAACCAAGAGAAGGACAGCAGGGGTGGGGCACAGTGAATAAAGCAAGACTAGCTCAAGGCGAGAACATCAGCAGGCCAGACCACACAGGGCCAGTGGGCCCAGGTGAGGATGCTGGCAGAGCAATGGAAACCCATGCCAAATTCCATGTGGTTGTGTTGGTGCTCTGGCTGCTCAGTGGCCCAGCAGGAGAAGAGGGCCTAAGTGGACAGGAGGAATTTTTACATTGGTCCCAGTGAGAAATGATGATAGGTTAGATGTGGGTGATGGCAGTGGAGATGCGGAGAGGTGTATGGATCTAAGAAATTATCCAGGAAGTAAAATTTACCAACTCTGGTGATAAATCTACTTCAGGAAGGGAGCTGAAGAGATATTGAGCATGACTCCGTAGGTTCTGATTTGGTAGATCTCAAATCTGGTTTGAGGCACGTTGAGACCTTGGGACATCTAAGCAGAGGTGCCCCGTGGGCAGTTCAGGATATGGAGCTGGAGCTTGGGGGAAGGTCCCCGATGGACATACACATATGGGCATGTTTGTGTGGCACCTCTGGCCTAGCTGCCCTTTTCAGATTAGGTTGTGTTGGGGGGCAACTATGGTCAGGAGCAGGGGGATGTTCACTCCCTGCAGAGGGAGGTTGTGGGCAGGTGGCAGCTGCTTGATAAGGGGACTGGCAGGCTGTGATGGCAAGCTGAGAGAGAGAGGGTCCCCTGCAGTGTCTTCCGGGGCAGGGCTGGGGTAAGGGGTGGGCAGCCATCTAAGAGAGAGGAAGAGGTGATACCCAGGGTACAGACAGGAGGTCTGGGCCTGGAGCCAGGAAATGGCTGGGATGAGTGAGAACCAAGCACTCCTGATGCCCAGCCCTTCTCTGAGCAAAGGAAAGAGAGGGAGCTTGGGTGCTCCTCACTGTGAATCCCAGCTTCCCCTCCTCCTTGGGGGTAACCTGGGCACGGTTGTCTGGCTGCTCCTCCCCCTTTTCCTCACATCTGCAGTGCAGGGGAGGCCCTCCCGGCAGGGGCTGTAATGAGGACTTTGCAAGGAAAAGCACACGGGTCCCAGCGAAGTTCTCAGCAGAGTGGGTGCTCCCTCAGTGTTGGTGGCAACGTCCCGGCCATTGTCCCCTCTCCCTCTGTTGTCTTGAAGGGTGTCTCAGTACTGGGACCACCACTGGCCAACCGGCTCAGCTTAATTCAGTCCAGGGACCCAAACAGTCCAACAGAGGAGCGATGAGCAGTTAAGGTCCGAGGTGCCCTGCCTGCAGCAGAGGGGTGCAGGGATATCCTGCCTCTTCTGGACAAGGTCAGGTCAAAAAGGCATGTCAAATCAACTTCATGCCATAGCCAAGATTTATTGCCTCCCCTGTCCCCTTGTGGGATAGGTGCGTGTGTGCACGCAGGCAAGTGCGTGCATATGCAGAGAGAGAAGGATTGTCTTACAGTGACACCCAGGGACATGGGGAATAAACCCACATACCCAGCTGTGCTCAGACACCTTCCACCAGCCAGGATGTGCTAAGAGGAGCATAGAGGGAGGGAGGACAGTCCTAACAGGTTGGAAGGATTACACTATGCCAACACTATTTGAAATTCTTTATCTATAGTCTCATGTTACTGTCACCACAATTCTATGAAGTAGTTAATCTAAATAGGCCCATTTGATAGATGAAGCAAATGAGACATATAAAAAGGAAGTAAATGGCTCAAGGTCACCCAGTGAGCAAGTGGTAGGGCTGGACTGGGAGCCCAGCCAGGCAGCAGGGGCCCATGTGTGTAACCACCCCCTCTCCCTGGGTTATTGTGGCTTCCCGTCTGGCTCCCTCCCAGGCTGCTCCATGTCTCCCTTTCCTTCCTTCCAGAACAGGTCAGCTTTGGGTGTTCTACTTGTGGGGGTTCTGATGCTTTAGAAAGAGCTAAGCAGAGTAGGGGAGGTGGCAGTTTGAGGTCTGTTCCAACAGGTGGCCCCTGAGCCTGGCTGAGGTTTCCCTGCCAGCTCCGAAGGGCCTTCCAACCACACTGGGTTTCCGACCAGCTACCTTGTTGGGGTGCCCTGGGCTCACCTTAGGGCTCCATCTCAATCCCACAGCCCTTGGCAGGGCTCCTAGCGGCACAGCTGAGCCAAGGCCCCAGGGTTCAGCTGAGACCTTTCCTTGCTGTCCTCACCAGGCCTGGGATGTCTCACAGCCTGGCTAAGGCACAGGCATTAGAAACCACCTAGGTAGGATGCTCAGTGCAAGTCCCTGGGCCCCACACAGACTACTGATCCAGAGTCTCACAGGGGAAGCCATGGTATCTGTATCGTTAACCCGCCCTGTCCCTCAGATGATTCTCACAGTCAGCCCCAAGAGCACTGGGGATCCAGGCCATCGTGCTGGTGGGGTCTCTTTATCCAGGTATATCACGTTTGCTCCAGGGGGCTCGAGGGAGGGCCCGTGGGAGCCTGTCCTGCCCAGTTTCTGGCTAGGCTGCACCAGGTGGGTGCCATGGCATCCACCTGGCCGAATGCCTGCATCAGGCCTTGCTGCCTGCGAGCTTGGGTGCAGCCTCATGAGGAGTCATTTGTACTTCCAGCTGGCAAGGAAGGGGGTGAGCACCCAAGTATCTCAGCAGAGCTTAGAAACAGCAACAGCTATTCAACACGGACAGGGGATGATCTCCTACCCCCACCCAGAGGCTTGCTCCTTTGCAGTCCTCTACCTGGACCCAAAGAATATGTAGTTTCTTATAAAAGAAAGGTAATTTTCCCCTTTTAAAAATACATTTCCTTCAAAGCACCTGCCATGCATCAATCTCTGGTCAGCATGGTACGGGGGGGCGGCGGTGGTGAATGCAGAGGGGACCAAGGCGTGAGGCACTCAGGGTAAGAGTGGGCAGCAGTCACGGCTGGCAGTGCTGGCTTTGTGCACTCCCTCCTCGCTCTCCTTCAGTCTGCGGAAAATGTCCCAGTATTTCAGTCGCCGTGGCAGCTGCACAGACAGGGTCTCAGGCTGACTCGGCACTCAAGCTGGCAGTTTTCAGCCTTGCCTTAGGGACTAGAGGGCTAGGAGGGTCTTTGGGGTAATGTCGCCAAATTTCTGGGTTTGTAGGACTCCTGCCTCCCTCCTCCTTCCCACCAAACTGTTCACATGGGTTTGGCCAGAAGCCTGCTGCTTCCTGGGCTTTGGGGCCACAAGCCAGGTCTAAGGCTTCATACCCAAGTCCCGACCCTGGACTGCCGCTCAGCTTTGGCTTCACCTCTGGTCCTTCCCTCCCAGGGCTGTTACACGGTGATCCTCAACACCTTCGAAACCTATGTCTACCTGGCTGGAGCTCTCGCCATAGGGGTTCTGGCCATTGAGGTAAGTAAAGGCCCCACTTCTGTGGCTCCCCAGAAACAAGACACACTTGGAGTCTAGGGAAGAGTCCCTGTGGCCTGAAGCCTCCAGCCCACCTCTGTCTCCACGTTCTAATTCGGGACCAAATGGGTCCCCCATGGAGGGGACTACGGGGTGATAGACCAGGTGTGTCTGCCTGCTGCCTGAGTCATTGCTGGAGTCTGGATACATGTGAGCAAGTCTCCAGGCAGTAGGGATGGGCAGGCCTGGGAGTCACTCCTCCATCTCCCTGCAGCCTCCCCGCTCCCCAACCCCAACCTCCATGCCTCTCCCACTAGCTGGGCCCCCAAGGTCCAGCATATGGCCCCTGAGCCTGGCTGGGGTTTCCCTGCCAGCTCCGAAGGGCCCTCTAACCACACTGGGTTCCTGACCAGCTATCTTGTGTGGGATGCCCTGGGCCCAACGAAAGGACCAGCACAGATGACTTGAGGGAGGGGCTGAAGCCAGTGCTTCTAGATAAGACCCTTTGTGTGGGGGAGGTTCAGGGCCAGCTTGTTGACCTCACAAGGGAGGTCTTAAGCCGTCTTCACCTCAAGGCTCCAGAGCCCCCTGGAAAAGAAGGCAGCGGCAGACTATCGAATCCACCACTAGGTGGCACTTCACCCACCCCCTCCTGAATCTGTCCCCTCCCTTCACTCACCCTCTCAGCTATCTCCAACTCGCTGCTGTGGGAGGTTGGGACATAGGGAGCTTAGACAGGCAGCATTGCCCATGCCTGCCCATCTCCAAGAAAGGGCACTCCCGGGGCTCAGCCAGCCCTTGCTCTGCAGGGAAATGAAGTTAGGCAGCTAGTCCTCAGTCTCTGCCTCCCACCTTGGGGGGGATTCCCAACGCCTGGCGTCACCTTGTTCAGCAACTTACTTGTGTCCTATTGCCCCGCTTAGAGCAGTTTTGTGGAGACTATTGATGATGTGTGAAACGGGGGGGTCATTCATCCTTTTATTCAGCAAGCCTAGATTGAGCCCCTACTGTGTGCCAGCACTATCCTAGACGAAAGAGTTCTCTCACTGGAGAAAACAATGAGCAAGAAACAGATTCATCAGTGAGGTGCCCCAGGGAAATCACAAGTGTAACTCCCATGCTGGCAAACACGGGCTTTAAAGTCCAGCTTGCAGCTCTACCTTTCCCCAAACACAGACATCTGAGCCGCAGTTTCCTCATCTGCAAAGTGGTGCTAATAATCCTGCTCTAGTGTGTTGTGGGTATTACAGCTGATGGGGACCAGCAGGGGCACATTAAACAATGTCTGCGTTCTTAATCTGCTGCCCTCACACCCAGCGCGCAAGTCCAGCTGTGGCCCCTGTGGGGAGCCAGAACCCTCCTCTAAGATGGGCATCTTTACCATAGCCCTCTTCCAGCCTCACTTCTTCCACCCCATCATCCCTCCTGGAGACTGAGGTTTGGCTATGAGCTGGTGGTCTGGGGACTGTTCCTCGTGCTACTGCAAGCAGAGCTCTGGCCAGCAGAGTGGCGGGGTGGGGGGCTCAGCCAATCTGACCAGAGGGGTGGCCCTGAGTCAGGGTCTCTCTGTCTGCCCCACCACCTCAGGACCATTAGGCAGGTGTTCAGTGATTGTGCTCCTAACTTGGGGAAGGGCTACATTTTCCCTGCCTATTAATAACAATCCGGGTAACTTTTTATTAAGCATGTAGTACACAATAGGCATCTTTAATGTCATTAGATAATTGCCTTGTACTTCAATCTCATCACCTTCCTGTGAGCTGGAAGGGGAGAGTACAGGGTTATGCATATGGGCTCTGGGGTCAAAATGCCTAAAGGCAAACCCTGGCTATGTTGCTTGTATCTGTGTGACCTTATGCAGGTTACATAATCTCTCTGGGTAATTCCTGGTCTGGGAAAAGCTTTCTGAGAAAGCACTTGGAATCCATGCCTGGCGCATGGTAAACTCTTGATACATACTCAGGCCCAGAGAAGGGAAGTGTTTAGCCCAAGGTTGCTGCTGGCAAATAGGGGAGCTGGATTTGAACCCATGTCCAAAGCCCCCTTCTTTCCATGACTACACTGAGCAAAGGGGCCTGTAGCTGGCAAGGCCTTTCCCCCAGAAATTTCAACAGCAGAAGTGTGCAGAGAGTGATGGGTGAGGCCCCTTCCTGTCCCAGGGCAGATGGCCCCTTTCCCCTTGGGAGGTGTCAGCCCCACAGTGGGCTCAGGGCCCAGCCTAACAAGCCATCTCCTACTTTCTTTGCAGCTTTTTGCCATGATCTTTGCCATGTGCCTCTTCCGGGGCATCCAGTAGAGGGTGTGGCCTGAAGACTCATCCCACCCACCACTGCCCAGAACCCAACATCCTCCCCTCTCCCACACCCCTGCCCTCTTGGCCCCAGGGGACAAGGTGAGGCCATCATGAGTGGCCAGGAGAAAGGGCAGGGGAATATATTTTTTTAACGAAACAAAATGAAGACAAAAATATGGATGGATGTACCCTGCCTGGACTCCAGGGTGGGTATCTGCAGGGGCCCAGTGCCTGAACCCAGGACACAGTCTGCAGTAGAGACCAAAGGAACACCAGTCCCAGGTCCCCTGGGTCCAGCCAGGCTCTGGCAGCCCCACGCCTGGGCCCTCTTCTCAGAGCTTCAGGACCTGGTGCCAAGAAAGTAAGGATTTAGGCAACGAGGAGGCAAATGTAAATCTCAAGAGTTTGCCAAAGCCCAGAGGCCCTAAAGAGACTCAGTCACCCTGTCCTTGAGGACTTGGAACCTGCTTGCAATCCCTGGTCTTCCAAGGAATGGGTTATCCTTGCCTCAGCTTGGGGCCGAGAGTGGGCTGCACACACTGGATCCGAAAATGACCTAGCCGGCAGAGTCCTTGCTTCTCCCATCTGTTGGCCCAAATAATCTGGAAAACCCAGAGAGGGGCAGTTTCTCATCGACAGTCACACAGCACATACATGACAGTTCTGAATAAGAATCCAGTTGTCCCCAGGCTGCCTGTCACTCCTAGGGCTGCCAGTCCCCCTGGATCTGCTGCTTACACCCCTCTCTGGCCTCAGTATTCTGGTTTCCCCAGAAGAGAGAGGGCACGCTGGTCAGGAATGGCCTGTTCCCAGCTCCATAGCTAAGAAAACTCTGAAAAGTCCCCCCTGCCCTCCCTCCCACCTCCCCATACTACTTTCTGAATCCCCAGGAACATGCATTTGTGCATACACCACAGTTCCTTTTCCACATGGCCCTCCCTCCCCACAAGCTGAACCTCTTTCCTGTTCTCTACCACTCCTTGGCTCTCAGAGCTGCAAAGAACCAAGATCATCTGGTTCTGCTTTCCCCAGCCAGAACTGAGGCTTGGATATTTTCCACAAGATCCTTGCCAAGACTTCTCCACCTTCTTCTTGCATACCTCCAAGGACAGGGAGCTCACTACCTCCCAGACAGCCTTCTGCCTTTGGACTGCTCTGATTTTAGCATCAGCTCAATCCACAGAAGAGATTATTTTTCTGTTGTTCCATCCATCATCCCACTTGCTCTCTCTCTTTCCCAGAGTGTTAAGACCATCTTTGTCTTCCCTGAGCCCCATTATCTCTAGGGCATCTCATCATACTTGTTAGGACATAGTTTCCTGTCCCTTAATCTCCCACAGCATATTTCTGAGTGTCCTCTCCAGGCTCAGACAGGGAAAGGTTTCCCACAGACTTACTCACACCCACACGTACCCACAGATCAGCCCTTCATACACAGGCCTCAAATTGTAGACCACCTTTGGCAACTGTATTGCAAGACGCCTCAACCCCAGCCAATCAGGAGTGGCTGTGCTGCAGATCTGAGGTTTGGTCTAGGCTCAGTGGGGAAAGGCACTGTAATCCCAGTTAGTGATGTCTACCAGACAACTTAACTTGATTAGTGATGTCTGCCACAGGCATGGGAATGGGAGGAGCAGCATGATGCCTCCTATCCTCTCCTCTCCACAGTCCCATTTCAGGTCTGGAAAGGGCCTAGTATGTCTCAGGCCCTGTGCCAGCTTCTAGCTGCCCCTCTGGTTTTCCAACCACTGGGAGAGATGGAGCTTCAGCCTAATGCCCAGGCTCCCCTGCCCTGTCCCCTGCCCCCTTCTGAAATGCAGCCAGAGCTCTGTGCTTGCTGTAGATTCCTTTCACCCTCCTCTCATCTCTTCCGGTCCCCCTCCTGCAATCCTGCTGTCCCACCAGTCCCCACCCTCTCTCCTGTTCTCAGAATTGGGTCTCTGCGAGAGGAAGGAAGGGCAAGTCATGGAGGAACATCTGGCCCAGGTGGGTTCAAAGGTGAGGCTCATCCCCAAGCGCTTTCCAGAAAGGTGCCAAGAAGCCCTAAATCTGCCCCCACCGACCTCCACTGCCACTGACCACACTCAGGACAGAAAGGGAAAGCAGGCAGTGCCCCACTCTCCATAGTGTTACTCCAGGCTGGTAGCTATTTGCAGGGCAGCCTGTGGACATTCTGAGGGGGCAAGAAGAATGAAGCTCAGCCAGACTTGAGCCTCTCTCAAGTCAAGATTTGGCTGGGCTGCTCCAGAAAGAGCCCATAATAGGTGCTGGTGGCAGCTGTTTGGCTGCTGGGGCAAGTGGGGGTAGGGTAGGGCCGCCTCTTTGCCAAGACTTCCTCTGACCCCTGTAACAGGGCCGGGCAGGCCAGTCACACACCCTCCCCCTACCAAAAGCCACCTTCCTGCTCCGGAGTGCAGGCCTCTGGGACAGGGGAATCTGTCTCAAGGGCTCCAGCCTCCCTTTTCCTCTCTCCTAAGCCTGAGGCACCCAGATGGGATCCTTCAGACATGCTGAGGCTCCAGCACCCCCAACTCCCTGAAGCTCCCTTTTTCTGTCCCTGTGGGTCTGATGTCAAAAGTCTATTTTGAAAACTGTAAATGTCCCTTATGGTAGGTAGCAGAGCTAATTTATCATGTTTATTTCCTGTGATCCCTTTTTATATTATATATCGAGGAGTTTTTGTAATATAAAACAGGACACCCACACTGATGGTTTTGCACTGCTTTTTGTGACTGTTTCTTACAAAAAAAAAAAAAGGAACGAAGAATAGTGACCATGAAGAAAGGTGGTCTTGATTGGGGCTGGAGGTGGGGGTGGGCTGCGGCTGAGGCAGGAGCTTGGCAAGAGGGAGCCGGGTTCCAGTGGTGAGGGAAAACTGGGGCAGGGGTGTGCTGGGTCTTCCCAAGCCTTCAGGCTGGAGACCTGGGCCCACACTGGGCCCTCCTCCCTGCATTTTGTGGGTCCCTTTGTCCCTCTCCCGATTGTTGTTGCCTCTTCCTCAGCCACCGCTCCTCCTTAACGTCTCATCCCCAGGTCATATGATTTGCAAAGCCCCCTTCTTCCAGGCCCCACTACAATATTTTACCAAGTGGCACAGAACTTCATGAGTGCTGCTCTGTGCCAGAGCCTGGGCAGTGCCATCCCAGAAGACCCCCACTGGCAAGGCCAGGCCCCCCTTCTACCACCTCCAGCTGAGTGAGGAAGCTTGGCCAGCTCAGCTCCAGCCGGTGCCTAACTCAGAGCCTGACTCCAAACCCCATGCTCGGCTTCCCTGCCTGCCACCCCCAGGGAATCTATCCACCAAGCCAGCCCAGTGGTTATTAGGATAAACCCTCTCGAGTTGGATCAGCCAGGCCTTAAAAGGCATGGGTCAGATGGAGACCATGGCCGTGGCCTGGGGGCCCTGCCCACTGGCTACAAACGCCACCTCCTCCCGAAGGCAGCATTGGGCACCTGGCCTACCCATGGCTTGTCAGCAGAGGGCTGGAGTCTGCAGAGGCACAAACTTAAGTGGCAAGAAATGGACGCCAGGAAAGAGCACGGCTCCTCGGCATTAGCTCAGCCAGCCTTGGGCGCCTGACCCTCTGGGCCGCTCTCCTCAGCTGGGCATGAGGCTGCAAGGACAGCTGGCCACGGGGGACAGTGTTGTGAGGCCCAGTGTGGGTTGCAGGTAAGGGCCACCTGGCAGCAGCCAGAGCTGGGCTATGGCTCAGGACCACCCATCTTGCCCCCCACAAACACACTCTATTCGAAAATGGGGAGTGAGTCTGGGGCCTGGCCAACTCTCTGTATACCTGCCTCCAGAACCTGGGGCTGCCATTCCTGGTGTGCACACTTGTGAGCACTGGGGGGCACTGAAAGTATGGCTGCCCCCCAGTAGCCTGAGGGGCACACAGGCTGTTGGGAAGGGGCAGGACAGGGGTCTTCAGATCCGAGAGTCAGCTGTTGGCCTTCTCCAGGGCATTTGGGCTGGGGGGACATGAGAGGAGGTGACTTGCTGAAGTATTTCTGTTTATTTCCCACAATGGGTTTGAAGGGCACTTAGTCCTACTCAGTCAGGCCTTGGGGGCCTCCCAAGCCAGAGGTCCAGAGGGCAGGGTACTTGGGCAGGGGAATGGGGTGGACGGGAGGGCTGAGCCACACGGACAGCAGGCCCTGCAGGATGCGCCAAGGAACAAGGGAACAGCACAGCCTTTTTCTTCCTCACCCCCACGCCCCACCGCTTACACAGGTGGCCTCCATGTGGGTTGCCTCTGCGACCATCTGCCAGGGCTGGCCTGTGAGCGAGGCCACAAGAAGCCTCTGGACCCAGGTCAGTTGGGGGAAAGGAGCTCCTAGGGGTCTCCAGGATCTCGTGGAGGCAGAGCAGCTCAGAACAAAACCACAGATGAGACTGTAGTAGCCAGGCTTGGGGCTGGGGACAGAGCCCTGGCTGCATGTAGTCTGCCTCACAGAAAGGCTGAAAGGGAGTGCCAGCCTAAAGACAGCCACCCCACCCGGCAGCCCACAGCTGGGCTGTGGGAAGGGTAGATGTGTGCGCTTAAGGGCTGGAGGGGGCTCCCAAGTGTGGGGAGGGCCCAGTCAGGGGTAGTGGTGCAGGGTCAAGTTCTCAGGTTTTCCAGGCATACAGAGAAACCAAATTCAGCTGCTTGGACACCAGATTGGCTGGGCTGTAGGGAAGACAGGGAGGCATCTGCAGCCTCCCTCGAAAGAAAGGCCTCCTGGCAGAAGGGGCAGCAGGAGCGTCGACTTTGCCCAACACCCCCGTGACTCAAGCTCTCCAGCCAGCATCTGACCAGGGGATCTGGAGGCCAAGTGACCCAAGAAAAGGAGGCGTTGCCGTGTGTGGCCAAGGACAGGGGTGCGGAGGCCCCCTCCCACCCCAAACCTGAAAACCGGGAGATCACAGCATGTGGGGAGTGCCTGGAGGAAAGGCAGGCAGCCCTCCACACCCCCGGCCTGCTGGGGGAAGGGCTGAGGCAGGGCAGGGTCCTTCCTGCCTCCCAGGAACCAAAGGGAAACTGAGGCCCCAGGGCCTCCCTGCCCCAGAGGGGCCACTAGCCCAGGGAGTGGCTAGACTTTCTTGGGTTTTCGGCCAACTTGGTAATAGTAGTAAACACTGATGAAAACAAAAAGGAGGCGGCTGGCCAGAAGCAGCAGGGTCCCCAGGGACACGAGGCCCGTCTCAGCTAGCGTGGCAGCGACCACTGTGGGAGAAAGGCCGGGGCGCACAGAGGTCAGAGGGGGTGCCTCACCCCTACCACAGACGCCACGCTGAGCCCCTCCTGGCACCCGGGTGTCCTGCCTGCTGCCAGGTCCCGCATACTGGGGGAACTGCATATGCAAACTGTTCTGATGTCCCCACCAGATCCTGGGGTGAACATGTGGGCAGAACTGGGCACATGCTGCCACATCTGTGCTGGGCACACAGGGAATCGATAGGTCACAGGAGGCTGCAGGTGCACGTGTGTGGAGGCTGTGACCTCAGGACCATAGAGGCATGTGTCAGGTGTGTGAGCACAGGCACAGGCACAAGGCCAGCAGCCACATTCATCCCTCCCCCTTGGACAGGTTTTCATCACTTCCTGGAAACTAAATGACAAGGGCTATGAGGCCAGGGCCCCCACTGCATCAGCCTCCCTCCCTCAGGCCCACCTCACTCACCCAAGAACTGAACCCCGAAGTAACAAGCTTCAGTGAGCAGAGTCCATCGAATGATAACCTTCTCAGCCGTGTACAGGGCGTTCCACATGATCAGGGAGATGCCTGGGGTTGAGGACAAAGAGCAGACCGGGGGCGGGGCAGCCTGAGAACCCCCTTGGGGAAGGTGAAAGGGGCCTTTTCCTCCTCCCTTTAGCAAAGTAGCCAGGATACCAGACTGGCACATCCCCGGCCCCCACACCCACTCAGCCATCATTCAACCTAACCCTGTAGGACTGGCACTTCCACTGCACGGGTGAAGTGCTTCGAGTCAGCCCAGTGCCCACCAGCCCCTGCTCCAGAGGAACTGGAGCTGGCCTTTGAAGGTTGAGTAGAAGGGCAATCCGCACAAGATTGGGGAAACTGCATATGCAAAGCCACAGAGACCTTGAGCTGGTAACTGGGTGTCGTGAGGTGTGGCTGGCGTCTGGGGCCCACTGTGGGATGTGGGGGAGATAGTTTGGGAAGACAGGCTGGATCCACCCCACAGAAGACCCTGAATACCAGGTGGAGGGGCTGGGACATTATTCTGCAGGCAACAGGGAGCCAATAGAATGTTTTGGAGGAGGGACACCACCTTTCCTAGGTTTTAAAAGCTGAAATTGAGCCTCCTAACAGGCACTGTGTAATTCAAATTAGAAAGGAAACAGAAGTGGTTCAAATGAGAGGCCCAAGGGCGTGAGGGGTTTTGCAGACCCCTGCTGATTTGACCTCCTCTTCCAGGCCTTGAGGCCCTGGAAGGCAGGGCCTGAACCTCATTCACCTCTGGACCCCATGCCCAGGTGGTGCACCACACACAGAAAGCACGCAGTAAGCACCAGATGACAGCAAAGACGGAGCCTCAATCCAGTGGGTGTGTTCCACCAGTAGCCACAAGATGGCAGCACACACCCGGCAGAGATGGACTCATCAGCTGAAGCTGGGGACGCTGGGCAGGGGAGCCCCTGCACAAAGAAAGTCTCCCCCATACTCTCCTCAGCCCCAGTTGGTCCCCCAGCTGCCCATCATCTTCCCGAGAATCAGCCCCAGCAACACTCACTGAGGAGGGCACCACCATAGAGACGGATGGGGGTCTTGCTGGTCACCTGGGCTCCATCAAAGACTGCATCATAGAGCTGGTCAGGGAAGGCGAGGGCCTGTGGACACCAGGCAGGAAGCCCAGGGTGAGGGGGGCGTCACTGCTGGAACATCCCCTGGACATCAGCTTCCTCCCCAGGAGCAAGGCCAGGGTCCCTGGAGCAGTCCAGGGTTGGGAACTTGACTGCCCCCCCCCAGCCGCCATGCCAGGAGAGAAGGTTCTGGGATTCCCAGGTGTAAGGGGTTGGTACCATGGACAATGGGATCTAGAATGTTCCAGAGCAGGCAGAACACAGGTGGGGATGAGTATCAGGAACCAGAACCGTGAAGGCAGCCAGAGAGCCTTGACAGATGGGGCTTCAGCATGACGGCCATGTGGGGAGAGACAGCAGGAGCGCCAGGACAGGGGAGGAGCCCCCAGAAAGACCCAGGGGTGGGGTGGGGGCTCACCATGACGGCAATGCCGGAGAAGAGCACAGCAGAAACAAACTGCCAGACCCTGGGGAGGCGTGGAGAGGAAGGTCACAGCCAGGCCCTGCCTGTTACCTCCTGGTCCCAGGAGACTCCCCTCTCCAGCCAGGATGCCCAGGAATGGCTGGTTTGAGGGGAGGGAACAGGATAGGGGATCCAGGGCCTGATGATACTTCACAGCCCTGCCCGCAGCCCTGCCCTCACCAATTCACACATCAACACTCACCTCAGCCCCAAAGGCTCCCGAACAGCAAACTTGATTTCATTGCCCAAGACCTGGCTGATCTGTGGACACAGAATTCAGGGGCAACAAGGCTGAAGGCAGCTCTCAGCATGCCAGGCCCCTCACCCTCTCTTAGAGCCCCCAGTATGCCCAGGGACCCACTGGGTGCTTCTGCTTAACCAAGGGTCACGCAGGCTGGGAGGGTCACTCTGAGGCCACCCCCCTCTGCCTTTTCTTGACACCAGAGCTTAAGAGAAACTGAGAATAAAAGCTTAGGGGTCTGCCAGACCCCTGACTTACTCTGCCACTTACTGGTATGGGCTTAGATAAGTCCTTGACCTCTCTGAACCTCAGTTTCCTCATCTATGAAATGGGTAATTGCATCTACACCTTCCAGGACTAGCAAGAAGATTAAATAATGTTTATAAAGCAATTGGTGTAATAACAGGCACATAATACACAGTCATTTCACTCTAACAATGTGTTTTCAGTTTTGTTATTGTTCCCGACGTCTCAAAAATGAGGCCTGCAGCTCCTGCAGCTGAATGGGCCTCAGCTGTTCTTCTCCCCCAGTGGCAGACCAGACCTTCCTTCCCAAATTGCTGCTCAGAGGCAAACTCCTGCTCAAGGCCCCTTGGCCCACCTTGGAGCGGTGCACCTCCCCATCATCGTCCTCCCCGCCCACACCGAGGATCTTGCGGGTCTTCAGGCGGCTCACGAGGTCTGTCTGGCTGTGCTTCTTCATGAGAGGTGGTGGCTGCTTGGCTGCCATCATGTCCTGGAGCTCAGGCTCTGCAGAAAGACTGAGGGGAAATGCCCGCTTTGGCCACAGCTCCCACCCAGTGTCCTGACCTCAGGTGGCCAGACCTCATCCCAGGGCCTCCCCGCCACCCGGGGCAGCAGGTAGAACACAGGACAAGGAATCTGAAGGCCCAGGCTTAGTACTCAGCTCTCAAACCACCTGGCTGTGTGATGAAAAGGGGCAAGTCATTCCCCTTTCCTGGCCTCAGCTTCCTCATCTGTAAAATGGGTTGAAGTAGATGTTTCTAAGGCCATTCTAGCTCTGCGAGCCTGTGTGGCCCAAGTGGACATGGCACACCCCAGGTGACCAGGCTGGATGGATGGAGCCTTACAGATGGCCCTGGATAGAGACCATGCCCAAAGGTTCCTAGGGGTATAGGGATAAACGGGTCTGGATCAGTCTCATCAGAAGAGGGAAGATCTACCCATGCCTGGAGGAGGGGTTCCTGAGTTCTTGGGTCCAGGCCCCCCACTGAACTTTTGCCCACACAATCCCTGTTGCCCAGCAGGCTGTCCTGCCCACCCTCCTATCTCCCAGACCACTTCCTTCAAAACTGAGGACTGAGAGAAGAGCAGTGGTGGCCACAGGACCCAGCTGAGCCAGAGGAAGGGTGGCTAGGAGAGGGGGCAGGGGCTCTGTGTTCCCTTCTTGCCATGAGCACCCACCGCTAATCTCTCCCCCTCCTCCCCATGTTTGCCCACTAGCCTCCACAGCCCCCAGTCCCCCACTACCCTCCAGCTCTACCTACGGCCAAGTCATGAGCACATACTTTGTGCCAGGCACTGGGCTGAGTGACAGAGATGCAGAGATGAGCTGAGTGCCTTTCTCACTTTCAGTCACACAAAACCTAGGTAGAAAAGAGTGTAAACCACAGTGACATAAACGCTTCTGGAAGCTGGATGCAGGGGGTGGCACTGGCTTCCTCTAATCATCACTTCCCTGCAAGACGGGTACCATTTACAGCCATTCTACAGATGAGGAAACTAAGCTCAGAAGTTCCATGGAGACGGGGCTGAATAACAGCAGTGCCCCTGCCCCCACCCCCGTGCATGCCCCACCAGCGCTGGGTCCTCCTGGATTCCAGCATCCATGGCCACCCTCTCGCAAGTCAGGAAAACTACTCTCATTTACACGCAAGGCTCAGATGTTGCCTGTCCTCCACCAGGGACCTCAGCTGGGCTTGCCAGACTTTGCTGACCCAGCCTCAGACCCAGGCCCCAGTCCTGGCTGCCCTCTTAGTGTGGCCCCAGGCAGTCTCACCCCTGAGCTCTGGTCAGGGCTGCCAGAGTCAGAAATGTTCCCAGGTCACCTCTGGTTTTCTAGCCTCCCAGTGTCTTAAAACAAAGCACCCCAACAAATAAACATCAGAACAGAGAGTCAAACTGTGGGATGTTTGGACAACATGGCTGTAGACTTGGATAAACCAGGGAGGTAACATACCAGCTCAAGTTTGGAATAGCCAAAGTCAGTATCTGAGGTCTATTGTGATGTCCAGGCCCAGTGGCCCTCCCAGGTTCCCTGGCCTCAGTTCCTCATCTGTAAAATGGGGGCCGCTATGTTTTTCTTCTCCCCATACACATGTCCAGAACATGGAGCTGCTGGTGACCAGGAAGGCAGTTCTGATGCCCGATGCCAGGCGGTGGAGAGGCGGCCAGCCCCACCAGGGAAGGCAGAATTTAACCACACTGCTGCTCAGGGGCCAGGTGCTGTCACACCTCAGCCACTTGCCATCACATTCTTGTAAATCCAGATAGAAGCTACAATCATCCTCGGTGTCCCTCCTATGCTGACAGGCTGCTTGAGACTGCCCACGAGAGCTGGTGAGCCACTGCTGCTGAAGGCACAGAGCTCGCCTCCTACCCTTCCCTCAGCCAAGGAAGCACCGGGTAGCCTGACCCTCCCCTTTCCTCTTCCTGCCTCCTCTCCCCTTTTTTAAACCTACATACAGAAGAATTGAACTTTTTTGTTGTTTGTAGTTACTCGGATTTTAGCACATGTACAGATCCATGTAACCTCCACCTCCACACCAGGACACAGGACAGCTGTGTCTCCTCCAGAGCTCCCCCATGCTGTCCCAGGCAGGCCCTCTCCTCCCCTCTGACCCCTGGCAGCCCCCGATCTGTTGTCTGTCGCTGTTGTTCTGTTTCTGTTTTCCAAATATGTTATATAAATGGAGTCATACAGATTACAGCTGTTGGAGGCCAGCTCCTTTTGTTCAGCACAATGCCTCTGAGATTCGTCCACATGGCCATGTGCATCAGGAGTCCATCCCTGTTTATGGCTGAGTAGTATTCCATGGGATGTTTGGACTGATTTGTTCATCAGTCCCTCACGAAAGGAATTCTAGGTGGTTTCCAGAGTTTGACAATTACAAATAGAGCTTCCATAAACGTTTGTGTGCAGATTTGGGTGAGACTATTAAGTTTTTATGTCTCAGGTCAATACCCAGGACTCAGATTATATTGACTTACACAGTAAATCTATATTTATCTCTGGAAGAAAGTGCCCAGTACATGAGTGTCCCAGTGCCTCCGTGTCCTTGCCAGCATTGGGGACCATCAGCCTTCATTCAGCCTTCCCACCCAAGCCAACCGGCTACCTGAACATGACCTTGCTTAGCCTCTTCCTGTCTGCGTGACTTAGGCAAGGTCCCTGACTCCTCTGAGCCCCAATTTCCCCATCTGTGAAATGGAGCTATAATTCCCACCTCTGACAGACCTAGGGGCAAAAAGAAAAGCTTGGCCAGAGCACAGAGCTTTGCACCTGCCTATCAAAATGCAGATTCAGCATCTGGTGAGTATGTGCTGTGTGCCGTGTGTGTGTGATGGCACAGGGCTGCTGCCCTCAGTAGCTCACAGCGTGGGTGGGGACGGGGGTACTGATCTGTCATCCATCAATCAGAGCAAGTTACTTCTCTGAGCCCCAGCATTCTCATCTATGAAATGTAAACTGCAACCCTTACTTATCCCATAGGGCTGGTCCAAGGAGAAAAGAAATAATGGACACAAAGTACTTAATAGAGTGCCAGCGAATCACTGAAGCCAGAAGGCCTAATGCATAGGAGTTTAACGGCTGAAGTCACTTCCTCAGTGTGTGACTGTGGGCAAGTCACTTATCTCTTTGTGCCTCAGTCTCTCCATCTGAGGTTAGGAAAATAAAGCGTCCCACCTCATAGGAATGTTGTAAGAATACAAGGTGGTGTAATCTCCATGAAGTGCCTGGGGTGGTGCTCAGCCCATAGAAAGTGCTCAGTTCAGATGGGGACTTAGAAACAGACACCCTTGCCATCCCCAAGTTCCCCCGTGTGGCAGTGGCTCTGGGCTGGAGGCCAGGGAGGATTAGGAGGACTAGTGCCATGCTAGCATTTCTTAACATCTCCACCCATTGGATGAAGCCCCCAAACCTCAGTCCCACGGCATAAAGCTGACACTCAGGCCATAGCCTACCAGGCCTGGCTGCGTCAGTGACCCCAGCTCAGAGGGCCAGCTGCCTTCCTCTGCCCTTCCAACACACATACTGTGCTCCCCTCTGTACCCAAGGCCTGCATCAGCAAAGCAGAAGTTGTGGGGTGCAGCAGTGCCCGCCTGCTGGGCTTGGGCACCAATAGTGGACTACAGTGCCCTGGGCTCCTCTTGACATGGGCATCACTCAGGTGGGACAGCTTTACCCACAGCTACTGCCAGCAGGCACCTGGGCTGGTGGGCTCACTCTGCAAACACCACCCACAAAGGGCCCTAGGGCCTCCCAGGGAGAGTGAGACCTCGAACATTATCTCCAGGGAGTAAGATCTGCCCCCTCTGCCTCTGCACAGTTAAATGCTCTGAACACTGAGTTCTGTCCCTTCTTTACCTGCAGGACTGGGCCCTGCCTGGGGTGGGTAGGTGAGCAGCTGCAATATTCCTACACACCCACCTGCCCCTCACAGGCCCCACCTGAGACAAACCACACACACCTGTCCTCAGATCTGCCCTTGAACTTTCCTCCCTTTCAAGGCGTTTCTTGTAGACGCGGCTGCAGCTTAAAACAAAGTGAGGACAGAAGGCACCTCCCTCCACTCCACACCCTGTACCCCGGCTGAACATGGGCTTTGGCACAGCCAGAGCTGGGTGTGAATCCTGATTCCACCCTCCTACCAGCACAGGACTTTGGGCAAGGCACCACAGCCCTCCTAGCCTCAGTTTCTGCCCCTCCCAAATGGGGGTGATGAGAAGGCCCACTTTTCAGAAGTCTGGAGGGTAAAGAGGGAGAGCAGATGGGTGCCTGGGGCAAAGGACAGGCCTGGCTGCACCCCTACTTCCCTTTCTCCATTCAGCCATGTACAATGGAAAAAGCCTGCCTGCCAGGGCTCTCACACTTCCTGTTCAGACCCAGCTGCCTTCTGAAGGGCCCCCAGGCCCACCCTAGGTGCCAGGCTGCCTGAGCTAGGGCAAAGGGTGGGGAAGAGGGCTGCCCTCCACTTACACACTCACTTGGAGGACCGGCCAAGCAAGGAAAATGGAACCAGTGACTTGCAGGCCCCCAGACCTTGAGTTCATAACTCTGCATTCTGCCCCCTGCTTGGTCTCTCTGACCTCAATTCCCAACAAAGCTAGCAAGTCACTGGCCTTTTACAGTAGTTCCCCCTTCTGAACCACTGCCGACCATGGAAGTCCGCCTTGCCCTCCACTCCCCTCACCTCCACGCTCCCTGGTCTTTGCTCAGCCCATCCTCCAGGGAGCCTTCCCAGGGCACAGTGCCCTTCCCTCCTCCAGACTCTCACGGGTCTCAGGATAGACAGACACGGGTCACTTCCAGCCTGTACTCCTAGTCACTTCATGGGCATTTGGGCTCTCTGAGACTCAGTGATCTGAAGGCAGGACTGGTACTGTGCCCATCCAAGAATCTGCCCACTGGGCCTCAAGTAGGCACTTGGTCAGCACAGGTGAATGTATGACTGCAGCGCTACGGGAAGCAGGCCTCCCTAACCCCACCCAGAAGACTCAGGGTCACACTATAAGATGTGGCAGGGCCCTAGAGAGGCTCTATTTTAAACCCACAGTGGACAGGGCAGAAAGCTGATGCCCAGAGAGGGCAGGTTCTGCCACAGGCCACACATGAGCTGGTGGCAGAGTACAGGAAAGGGGCTTTGCCCTCAGGCAAAGTTGGATTTGGATCTGCAACCCCCTACTGGCTGGTGGTCTTTGGTAAGCGGGTCATGGGGTGTTAAAGACTCTTGAAGAGAGGGTGCAAATGCCCTTGGCAAAGGGCCTGGTATATGGAGTGCCCAGGAGAAGGTGGGGGTTAGGACAGGGTGAGAACATGTGGTGAGATGCCACGATGGCCCATGTCCTCCGAAAGCTGCAGCCATCTCCAGGGGAGCACCACAGAGCAGGGGTTTCTGTCAGTTTTGCTCACTGGGCCAGGGACATTTGCTGGCACATGAGGGTCTCAACAAGTATTTGTGATTAAGTGGTGAGTTAGGGGACAGGTTGATAGGACAAGGTCTGAGCCCTGCAGCCCTTCCCCCTGTCGTGTGCTGTGGCACTGAGGCCAGGAAAGAACATTCCCAAAGAGCTCTGGGTGACAGCAAGACAGAGGGGCCATGGTTGGAGACAGGCCAGGAAGGGAGGAGGCTAAAACACACCAGGAAGGAGGGGCTCATCAGGGGTTGAGTCAGGGGGGAGAATGGGGAGCATATACTTAATGACTGAGCAACCTGGAGCTCAAACCTCAACTCTTTCAATTGTTCTGTGACCCCAGGAAACATACTTAACCTCTCTGAGCTTTCATTTCCTTTATGAAAACACACTACTATTTCTTAGCTCACAGGGTTGAGGGGGCATACTGAGACAAGGTAGTCGAGGGACTGGCACCTGGCATATGCTCCATAAAGGACAGAAATTAACAACATTATGGAGTGGCTGCCAAGGCCTTGCCTTGGGATGGGGCATTGTTCCTATGCCAGTCCTACAGGACCTCTCCCAACCCCCCGCCAGCCCCCCACCCCTGTAGCCTCTCATGAAGCCTGGTTTCCATAGAAACAGATGAACTGCAGAGCTGTCCCTGTCATGGAGACTGTCCCCATGAGGGCTGGCTTAGAACGGACCAGCAAAGGGAAGGGGAGGAGAGGAAGGGGCCCAGGGCCCAGAACACCCACTAGCTGCCCAGCATCCCGGTGATTGAGGGGGGAGTCACTGCTGCCGAGCCTCACAGTCAAGAACCAGTTCCTTCTCAAACAAGATCCTCTGCTGGAGCAGCACCCACACCTGTCCCTCCCCACCTGTTAAGAACTGCCCCCAAGAGCAACCACCACAGGGCTGGAGGTAGGAGACAAGTACTTCCAGACCAGGAATTCCCTCCAATCCCCATCAACACCCTTTGAGAACAGCCATATTATCAACCCTATTTTACAGATGATGAAACTAAGGCTCAAGTGATTTATTTGAGTGTCTTTTGGGGTAAGTGGCAGAGCTGAAATTCTAACCCTACTGCTTTAAATGAAAATCCCGAGGGTTACAGGGATGGGGAGGATGTCATTTGGTAAGGCTATCCCTCCAAAAAGAACTAAGCTTTTAAACCATCTTTCTCATCACACCTCTCCCCTTGAAAGCCTCATGGGTCACCAGCACGACCTTCTTCCCTGAGGTCCAGCCTCCCTTGGTTAAGGCCCTGTAACTCCAGGACCTGGGAAGGGCTGTAGGGAAACCATTGTTCTGTTATCACATTGGTGCAAAATAGCTGGAAATGGGGTCTGGGGCAGAGCAGCACCAGGAGAGCGGGCAGTGAGAGACAGGGCCTCCGGGCTCTGGTCAGACAGAAGGGGAGGCAGGGAGAGTGTCCCAGCAAGGAAGCTGTGGGGGATAGAGAGGGTCAGAGCCCACCAAATCCACCCCGTGGTCCCTTCCTGGGGCAGCCCATCAGCCCTTTGGGCAACACGGGACCTAAAGAATCCCCAGCCCAGAAGCCACAGCCTGAGACCTCAGGCAGAGGGAATCTCGCATCTCCAGGGCTGTGATGGAGAGGCTTAGGGGGAAGATACAAGTCTTGGCTGTGCATTACTAGCCCTGGGCCTTTGGGCAGACTAACCTGTCAGACCCTCCATTCCTTCACTGTAAATGGGGGTCATCATGCTCAACTTACTAGGTTGCTGGGGCAGTTTGAGCTAAACTAGGAAGTCACAGGACACAAAGGAGGCTTGATGGGTGCAGCCCATTACTGACATCATCACAGAGGCCCCAGGTGCAGGTTCTGTCTGGGGCGGGGCCACAGGCTAACGGATGGAGCCTAGGCGAGGTTGCTGTGCAGCAGGGCTTCCTTTCAGTGTGTCCCTCGAGAGCATAATTATTCTAAAAGCCAGGCCTGCCCTAGTCAGCCTTGTCTTTAGACAAGTACACAGTGAGATAGCTGGGGCGAGCTGCACCATCCATCTCTCTTATGTCCCTGTCTTATACCACCAGCTCGGTTTGGATGCTGCTGCAAAGGGAGGGATGACAAAGAGGAGAACTGGCAGGGGAGAGGAGGGAGCATAATGCGAATCCTGCTGGGGTGACAAACCCAGTCTCCATGACAAAGCTCTGCAGTCAAGAAAGGGATTCCAAGTCTCATTTCCAAGAACCTCCAAGAACTTGGAAGCTGGCCGCGGAGGGTTTACACTGAAGCTGGAAGGCTGGTGGATGAGCCCTGAGTCACTGAGCTGGGATACGGGGCAGCTGAGGTCACCAGCAGATTCTGCTATCATGGCTAAGCCAGGGCCTGACTTTGGAATTCAGTTTCCTCATCTAAAAAAATGGGAACTTGGTCTCTAAGACCCCTCACAATTCTGATATTAGTGATTTGGCTTCCAAACCTTGCTGCTGACTAACCACACTCTGGCTGCATGCAAGGCCCTAGCTCCAGCTCACTGGCCCCTCAGTCCCATCACCTCTTACTGTCCCTGGGGACACATACATTCTTTCTATCTCTACTAGTTCTCTTTCTTTTGAAGGTGTTTGGTTTCCAGAATGGTAGAGGAAAGCCCAAATTTTCATTAAAAACATCTCCAAAGCTTCAGGGACAAAAAAATAAACATTCCTCACTGTGTTGGACAGGTTGAAAGGACAGGGCAGGGCAGAGGGCAAGAAGGAGGGGACATCTCTGGGGAGCCTCTCCCAGGGGTCCAAAGCTGCTGCTGTGGGCAAGGTAGCAGGAGTCCAGCCCTCTGATGGCCATCCACCCCCACTCAGAAGTCTCTGAAAGGGTCTCCCTTGTGCCTACTGTCACTCACAAAGGACAGAGAACGTGGGGATTTCCTGTCCTTTTAACCCATGAGCAGATCGGCCTCCCCCTGGCCCAGTGCCCATGTCAGGGCCCTCAAAGGCAGCTGGTGCTTCCGGATCCCATGGAGACACGGTCATCAGGACAGTCTGGCTTCCAGTCCTATGGGACCAGAGCTCCTGTGAGGAAGCAGCAGATACACCCATCCCCCACCTTCCACCCACCCCACGCCCATGGCTGCTCAGGAACTTGCTGGGGGGAGGAAGAGGGTGGGAGGAAAGTTTCCTTGAAGGGAGCTTCACCATTTTGAGCCAACTTTTTCAAAAGCAGTAGTGATTTGCCTTCTGGGTGGGTTGGAGGAGGCAAGCAGAAGGGTCCTTGTACTTTTCCCAGATGGGCCAGAACCGCAGTCCAGGACTGACCGTCTCCTCCAGGATTTGGGGATCTGGCTTAGTAGTTAAAGAAATAGGTCAGGACTCAATGGTCATGTGCTTAAATCCTGGCTCTACCACTTACTAGCTGCATGACCTTTAGCCAGTGACACCACCTCTTGGGCCTCAGTTTTCACATCTGTTAAATGGGTGCAAAATGGCACCTACTACTGCCCACCAATGAGAAGATGCACAAAAAACACCTAGAATAGTACCTGTTTTGCAGTGAATGCTCATTAGTCATTTACATTGCTATTGTTATTTTCAAACTAGGAGACTCAACTTCTTTGCCTCAGTTTCCAGCTACAGAATAGGTCCCCTTCAAAGGGTTACATGTAGGTACAGAGTGGGGTGTTTACAAGGGGTTGGTCATAGGAAGGAAATGGAAAGAGAGAACTAGGGCCACTCTGGGTCAGAAGGAAGAGGATGCCCAAAGAGGTTGCCCTGAGTGAATTACAACAGGTGGGAAGGAGAACCTGTGTGCGGGGGGTGGGGGAGGCAGGGGGAGTGCTGGCCACTGGTTGCAGAGATATGTAACCCCTTGGGATACTAAACCTAGGTGGTTCCTTTCCATGCCCTGGCACTTGGTCAGGCCTGGCACTTGGCCAGGCCTGGCACTGGGAGGGACACAATCAGCATTGCCAATGAGTAGTTGAGATGCAGGGTGAAAGGAAAATATTATGGACCAGGAGTCAGAACATATCAGTAACCCTGCTCTGCAGCTGCCATGCCTGGACTACATGTCCTGGGGTGACTTCCATGCTGTCTTGGGGTATCACTTCCCTCATCTGTGAAATGGGGTAGCTTCATCCCTTTTCAGCCAGCCTTGCCTCCTCTCTTCCCCACCTCCTCACTCCACCCCAGCTGCACTGGTTTCTTACTGTTCCTCAAATACAGCAACCACGTTCCAGCCTCAGGGCCTTTGCACAGGCTGTTCCTGGTAGGATCTTTCCTTCCCAAAGCTATCCCCACAGGCCATTCCCTCAAAGCCATAGCTCAAAAGTCACCTCTCAAGGCCTCCCTGACCACCCAGTTTACAATGGCAACCCCACCTTGGGTCTCAACATCCCCAACATTCAATTTTTTACTCTCACCAAATAAATATGATTTATTTATTTAATAAGTTATGTGACTCCACCACCACCACCACCTTTAAGTGTCAGCTCCATGAGAGCAAGAATCTTTATTTTGTTAACAGCTGTCTCCCAGTGCCTGGAACTGTGCCTGGCACTTGGTTAACAACATCATTGTTGGCATAGGGCTTACAAACATTTTGTTCAGTAAGTTAAAGAACAGTCTAGAACTGTGTGACTAATTCCACCCTTAATTCCACTGCCCCTCCTACCCCCACACCCCAGAAGGGGCAGGCCCCTTCTCCAGGAGGGTGGGGGGCTATCATAAGATCTTGGGGGAAGGGAGGAGCTGAATGTTCAGTTGGAGAAGCTTCAGGGAGGCCTGAAGACAGGGCCCTGCAAAGAACAGGCCTGAGCAGTGAATCCAGCAGGTGCTGACAGCCAGATGTGGGTGAAAGGCTTTGGGTCTCAGTTCTCCACTCCAAATTTAGAAGGATTGATGAAGAAGTTGTCAGCATGTGGGTGAAAAAAGGAGAAGCTAGGGCAGCTGGCTCCCAGGATTTGGGGCTGGAGGGGAACTAAAATACCATTTGGCCCATTTAATAGATGGGATAACAGAGACCTGCAGAAAACGCAGTGTGTTATTTCCTAATAGCCCAACAAGGAAAGTCTTTCTTTCCCCTGGGCTAAGCGTGGAGTTTCTGCTTAAGAACGGACAGTGTCCCCTTCTGGCGCTCCAACAGCGCCTCCCACCCATCCCTGCGCCTCTGCGTTCTGTGGACGACAGGAAGAAAGGTCTCCCCTCCACAGGCCATCAGGGGCGGAGGTCCAAGAGGCCTCACAGTTGGGGTGGGCATCCCTGCAGCCCCGGGGCGTTCGATCTCCCCGCGGGACGGCCCCATCAGGAAAAGTTTGTGTGGAGGAAATCCACCAGGAAGTGCGGGGCTGTGGTGGGGTGGCGAGGCGGCCTTGGCCGTCCACGGTGGCCTTGAGGATAGCCTCAGAGTTATTGGCCTCTGCCGCGCTTCTGTTCCGCCCACCATTGCTCCAGCAGAGAAACTCGCGCCCCTGGGAACGTGAGGAGGCGGTGGGAGCCCGGAACTCAGGGGGGTGGGGGGGAGGGGGAAGGCGCCTTGAGCCCTGGGACTCAAAGCCAGCGCCCCACCCAGCCCGGCGCACCAGAGATGGGCGCCGCATTCTGGCGGTTCCTCTACAGACCCCGGAGTGGGTGCGAGTATTTTACCCACGGCAGGGAGCCCCTGAACCAAGCCAGTGGTCCCACACTGCCCCCTTCCTGCTAAGCGCGCGACTTCAGGGAGAGTGGGGGGGCGTCTGTCTCCACCTGTGCTTCCCCTACGCGTCAACTGGGGTTTAGGCGCTGCTTCGGTTTCTGCCTCCCTCCGCCCCCCAGCCTGGAGACCGGGGGTCTCTCCTAGTCTTGCTCCTCCCCCCTGCAATGTGTTCTTTACCTCCCGGCTCCAAACACTCACCACTTTCTGGACCCGGGCCTGAGGGCAGAGGACCCTTGGCGCGGAGCTCCGGGATGCTGGGCACCCCCGGTCCTTCGCCCAGGACCCCCGCCCCCACGGCACCCCCGAACCAGAAGGTCGGGCCAGACTTGTGAGCAGCGGGAACTCCGCCACCTCCGTCCGCGGCCCTGCGGGGGCGAAGAAAGGAAAAGAAGGACCTGGCAAGTTTGTGCCGCGCACTCCTTGGACCAGGGAACAATGGCGGGGCGGGGGGGGGGTGACTCGGAGAGAGATGGAAGGGGGAGGGGACCGAAAACCAAGCGCGGGGACAGTCAGACCCCGGGGAGGAAGAAACTGCATGTCGCTCTGTTTCCCTCTTGCTCCGAAGCGGAGTGCGAGCCCGAGAGGGAGGAAACGAGGGCGAAACGAACAGCCCAAGAGGGAGAAGACGGCGGAGGGAGAAAGCCGGGAAAGAGAGGGAAACCGAGTCAGAGGGAAGGGCAGCAAGCAGGCTGCGCGGCGAAAAGGAACAGAAGGGGCTGAGGGATAGCGCCCTGGAGAGCCGGGGAGGACACTCCTGGAGTCCCGGCAGAATCCGCCGGCCCAGCGAGGTTCTGGGGTGCCCGAGGTCCCACTGTCCCCATCGGTCCCCGCGGCCTCAGAAGCCCGCTGGGCTGCGCTGCGTAGGCACCGGCCGGCAGCTAGAGGGGAACGTGCGAGGCTCAGAAGCGGCGGCAGGGAACAGAACTTACGTTCCTAGCGCATGCTGGCGCCGGCGCTGCGCGGAGCTGGCGTGCCGGGGGACGCTGGGGCCCTCGGGCGCCTCACATCGCGCGGGGCAGGGCAGGGCCGGGCGGGACTGCGTTCAGCGCCCAGCGCGCCCGGGGTTTACCCGAGTCTGGCGGCCCGCGCTGGTCCCTCCTCTCAGTTCCGCGCACAAGCCAATGGCGCGCCGTCCCCTCCCACGCGCCGGGCTGCCTCGCCCCCGAGGGTGGCCGCCGGGGCTGAAGTGGGAGCAGGGTTGGGGCGACTGGGCTCTTGGGCTCCCCAGCCGAGGCTTTCCTGGAGACTGCCTGCGGGGGGCGCGCTCACAAGCCGGGAGAAGGCGCTTGGAAATCAAAACAGAGCCTGCGACGCCCAGGAAGACTTTCTTGGCAAGTTCTGAAGATTGCGCCCCTTTTGTGAGACTATCAACACCCCATAGGTTGGCAAAGCACACCGTCTTAAATATCCTTGGGATATCCTCTGGGGCCTAGGCTAGTGTCTAAAATGGAAGGGGCTACTTTGGCTGGTAGATACTCAAGTGTGTCGTTAACACAGTGACAACAGTCACGGTCTGCTGAGCTCCCACTACATGCCAGACACCTTGTGCTCAAAAAGTTAGGAGTATTAATTCATTTGATTCTCACAGCCAATGAGGTCGGGATGATTAATCCCATTTTGAAGATGGTGGATATTAATGTTGGAGTCTGGCTTCCAGTCTAAGCCTACCCTTCTTTCCAGGTTTGGTGTGACTTTGCCAGATAATATGATAATAACCTCACCCCCACAACACACACACACACACACACACTTTGTCTTTCACCCTAAAATTTAGCCTTGTGATGTTGCTGCAATTGCTCCACACTGTCAGGGGACCAAGACCTTTCTGCTCCTTGTCCCATTGATTGTGGAAGGGGGCAGGCACAGTTGTCAGACCTTTTATCTCTGTACATCCAGTGGTAGTAAGAGGCATGAGAGTGGGGCTTGGGGGTTTTGGAGGCTCTCTAGGAGCCTGTCAGCTTAAAAGAACTAGGCCCCTACAGACAACCTCCCCCCTACCATTCTGGGCTCATTTCCACTTCCTGGTATCAGTAATGCTCCTTCCCACCCCAACTCTCACCACCCTGTACCCTCCTTAGAAAACCACCTGGATCTCTTCATCTTGTGTGATGGTCGCAGGATGGGGGCAGTATGGAGGCAAGAGGAAGGCAAAGTTGATAACATGCTCCATTTCACAAGTAAATAGGGTACAAAGAGGTGAGTGGTTGTCCCAGGCATTTAGCTAGGTGGGCATTTTGACTCCAAGTCTGAGTTCTTTCTGCCCTGGTTCCTTAAGGGTTATCCAAGCAGGCTCTGGAACCAGACTGCCCAGGTTCAAATCCTGGCTCAGACATTTAGTGACTAGCCTTGGGCCAGTTATTTAACCTCTAGGTATCCTGTTTCCAAAACTGTCTGCAGAATGGTGGCAACCAACAGTAGGAACTGCCATTGGGTGTTGTGGAAATCTGGTGTTCAATAGCAGCAGTGTGTGTTGGGTGCTCAGAGCCATCATGCCAAGCAGACTCCCTCTGCCCTCACCAGAGATGGGACTGGGCAGAAGAGTCTGTGCGCTTTACATGGAAGTCACCAGAACTGTGTCTGGCTCATAGTGCATGCTCAGGAGTCATGGTCCCAATTACCAAGTAACAACTCTGATCCTAAGGTACCACTGTGTCCCACAGTGCCACCATCCCTGTTCCTAGCCAAGCACCCAGCCAGTGATAGTCAATAATCAATGAATGAATGAACAAATATGGCTACAGGTTATATTTGATGTGCCATATTGGGTGAAGCACAGACTCAAGATCCACCTGACCCAGGGCTCAACAGTAGTTTTTACAACAGCTTAGTCTCAACTCGCCATCTTAACAGAGCTGGTTCAAGCCAGCATGATGAATACATTTGTTGCTCCTCTGGTCTTCTCAGCATGCAGAGCTCTGGGTTGCAGAAGGGAGGGCACCAACCTTGCTAGAGTGCTGTGTCACCCTGAGTACGGAGACATTACCAGCACTTCCCTTGCTGTGACCTAACATCAGTAGAAGGAAGGATTTTGCACCAAGATGTCCAACCTGGAAGGGGCTGCCTTAGTAGTGAGCACCCTGTCATTAGCAGCATGCAAGCAGAAGCCAGAGAAAAGTTGATGAGCGTTGCTAGAGGATGGATTCCTCCCCCCTTAGCATTTGATGTGGATAACCTTTGAGCCCTGGGTGTCTTGATTCTGTTTTCTGTCCGCTTCATAAGCCTATCAGCTGGGAGGCTACGAGAGCCCAGGCTGTCCCACCATTCTCATGAGGGAGGTGATCTTGATTGGACACCAGGCAAGGTGCTGGCGTCCTGGGGGTAAAGAAGATCCAGTCCCCGTCCTTAGTTGCTCACAGCTTCCGGGAGACATTTGCACACACAGATAGGAGTGGAAACAGCTCACAATAACAGGCCAAGTGCCTGGGGGGCTGGAGGAGAAGGAAGATACAATCCATTTCCCAGCATCCACTCTCCCTAAAGCACATTAGAAGCTCTTGCTCTCTTTCTTCCTATACACATTTCTAAAGTGACATGCATCTAGTGTAGGAACATTCCTTAGGCTGCTATTCTGCCCTTTCTGTTACCTCTACATTGGACATATAAAAAGTTTACCTCACTGGTCTGTTGTGAGGTTAACACTGAAAGGAGTAAAGTGCTCCCCAAATCTAGGCAAGAATAGGTGCTTGACTCCTGGTAACAATGAGGTGTCATCATTATCTGCAGTGCAGAGGGAGCATTAACTGTGAGGGCCAGAGAAGGGGGTTAGGACCCTGGCCCTGCTCTGAACTACACAGCCCTCAGCTGCACCTGAAAATGGAAACATAAAAATACCTGCCTCTCAGAGCTTGTTGAGAGTCAAATGAAGCGATTAGAGGAGAAAGATTTGCAAACTGGAAATGCTGATTCCTATTATTATCATTATTATTGTGAAATGTTTCCCTCAGAGGCCCAGGGGGTGGGGGTGGAGCTTGGAGACAGCCATCTGCAGGAGGGCAATGGGGAGCAGCTGGGCCTCCATCTGCCCTGGTCCCCTTCAGCAGGGGCAGCCGCACCTCCTTGTGCCCTGTGTGAGACTGCGTGTGTGCTTGCCTGTGTACCTGTGTGTGCCCTTGTGCAGGTAGGGACTGGGAGGTGGCACAGGCATGGAAAATGCCAGTGTCTGTGGCCAGAAATCACTTGCAGATTGTGAAATCCCTGGGGAAGAATGCAGATGTAATTGGATTTCAGAGATGCTGGTGGTGGGACTACTGCTGGCACCCAGGAGGTGGAGGAGAGACACTAGGGAAAGTGCGGGTTGGGTTTAGTGTTTGGAGCTGGGGCCTGGGGAGAGGTCTCAGCCATGACTCCCTGGGAGCAGGGGCCATAAGGAGGAAGAGGATGTTGTCAGAGGCCCTTGTTGAGCCCAGGGGTTTTGGAGCTGACAGACTTGTGTTCATATCCTAGCTGTGGGACTGCAACAGGGACCATGGGTTTAGGCAGAGTAGGGTGAGGGCCTCTGGAGAAAAAAAGGCAATGCAAGATAATTACAGTCAGAACAATGTAACAATGTGCAAAGAATGTGTCCCTATCGAAACTCTGTGTTAAGCATTAGCAAAGTCAGAGTCACACTAATTCTCTAGGGTAAAGATATCAGACTAGAAATATAGACATCTTCAGTGAGATCAGTTAAAGCTCAAAAGGCCAGGAGCAACTTGGCCTTGAATGTACAAGTGTTCTGCAGATAAAGAGAAATGTCTTAGCATAACCTGTGATTTCACTGTTCAATTAGATCGTGACACTGTAAAATTTACCTTAGCTTGCTACAAGGCCCAGCTTATTTTTAACTGTATCTATGTGCTGTGTTTCCTTCTCTAATCCTATTCAAGTAATCTGCAACCTGAGCAAAAGATTAATTTAGTAAACAAGCCCAGCTATAAACATCCCAAAAAGTTAAGTTAAGTAAGAGTCTTACCACATTTTAGCAAACAGGCAACAACCCAGCCCACCTTGGGGGCAGCGCAGGCAGTCTTTTAATTGACATGCTCCCAGAAGGAAACTGCTATCCTGAGAAAGAATCAGAGCAGCAAATTTCTTCTGTTACTCATCAAAAATGAACATTCTGGGACCACTCAACAAGTCTGCACCACTAGCCCTTTACTCCCATTCCTGAAAATCCTCAACTGCACATAAAACCCCTAGACAATGAGCCAACCATAGACTCTCTTGTCCCCTCCTGGCATGAGCCAGGAGTTCTGTCCTCTCACTTTATCTCTAAATAAAAGCCTCTACCTTGCTCTCCTACCTTGAGTGTTTGCAAAGTTCATTCTTCAGCTCCGTGAACAAGAACCCTGGCATCAGGACCATGGGCCAGTGCTTTCATTTCTCTAAGCTTCAGTTTCCTGGTCTGTAAAATAGGGGTAGTAATGGTGGAGCTTACCTTCTAGGAGTTACTGGGAGTTTAACAGAGAGGATGCATGGTAAGCCCTCAGCAAGGAGTGGGCACGTAGTAAACTGTTTAGGCAGCCCAGAGGAAGGAGAAGGGAGAGGGCTCGGAGGTGCTTGTGCTTTGTAAATGATAAGGTAGCTCTGCTGTGAGAGACGGGGTCAGCTGAAGCTGCCATCAGGAACAGCATTTTGGCCAAGGACCAAAGGGCCACTGTCCCAGGGAGTGAGGCAGAGATGCTGGGCTATCATAAATACTGCTGGTTTCCCTGCCTGGTTCCCCTTACTTCCTCTAGAGCCTCCTTCCCTGTGAGCCTGCCTGGTAAAACGGCTTCTGAGGCTTTCCTCTCTAGCCGTGGTGGTCCTGGGCTGTGCACAGTTTTGGGTACTGTGAGGAGCAGCTGGGAGCTCAGGAACTCTGCAGAAGGCCTCCCCCTCACTACCTGGCCCCTGCCTCCAGCTGGGAGAGACTGTCCAGGCCTCCTTCCCTCCACCTCACTCCCCTGAGGCCATCCTCCCTCCTATGACTCATCCCCACCTCCACTGTCCTGCTCCAGGACCCTGGATTGTCAAGCAGCTCTTCACCTGTGCGAGAGACACCCCTTTAGGATGGGGTGGAAGCAAGGAGGCTCAGCCTTTCCAAAAGGAAGACATGATAGCTGGGGGGCCAGAGGACCATCACCAGCCCTTTCCTATTCCAGTGGGGCGAGCTCAAGGGCAGGAGAGAGCACGACTCAGGAGTTAGACCAGCCTGGATTTAGGGTGAAGGCCCTAGTCCTCTGCTAACCAGCTCTGTGACCTTAGGCAAGTTTCTCCACCTCTCTGAACCTTAGTTTCTTCATCTGTCAAATGCAAAGAGGAAAATCATGATGACTCAAAGGTATTTGGAGGAGACTCTATATGTAAGTCCTGAGCCCAGGGCCTGGCTCACAGTAAGTGCTTAATAAATGTTCTTTGACTGGAAGAATGACCATGCAGAAATGGCAGTATGTGGGGGTGGAGCGGGGTAGGTGCATGTGTTGTCTGTGTCAAACCATCCTCCACCAGCTGGGAGAGTCGGGGGATCTCTGGGGGCCCAGCACACCAGTTGCTCTGTGTTGGTGTGAAGCGGGTAGCTTCCAAAACTCAGAAAAGATGGAGTATGGACTATCCCTGTGGGCACAGCTCACACTTCGGCAAGCCTAAGAGAAGCATCAGGCTCGGTCTGGATTCTCAAAGTGTTGAGCCTTGACCAAGAAAAGAATTGCTATGGGGGAGGGGGCGGCAGATGGTGGAGCCCCCCCAGGACTGTCTTGCAGTGAGAGCCTATAGCAACCACTCTGGGTGTGAGATCCTTGGACCCTGGGTGGCCATCTGGGGCTGTGGCCGGCCCCTCACCTGCCTCTTGCCCAAGGGGATGCTAGGCTACTTGGGTACCATACCCCAGAGGGCTTTATCATTACTCTAGGAGATAGCAATCTGACCCTTTCTATGTGCCAGGTACTAGTCTAGGTGCTTTACATGTATTTAATCTACATAAATTTCACGAGGTTGGTACCATTATTAGCCCCATTTTATAAGGGAGGAAACGGAGGTCCACTGAGTTACATACTTGCCCAAGGTCACACCCTAGGAAGTACTAAAGCCAGGATTGGAACCCAGGGTAGCCCGGCCCAGTGCCCCAGAAGGCTCTGGCTGGGCCACTGACCAGGACAACGATGGCTGATTCTTTTGCAAGGCAGTGCCACTCCTGGTCCCACCCTGTCCCCAGTGTAGTCATCCAGGTTTGGGAGAAGGGCATCCCAAGCCAACAGATCTAATTCATAAAATCGCTTTGGAGCAGTGATTCTCAAAGCCTCCTTTGAAAGCAAATTCTCAGCCCCACCTAAGACAGCAGAATCAGAAACTCTGAAGGGAGGGAGTCAGTCGCTAGGGCAGCAATTTGCATTTTAACAAGCCATCTGGGTGATTCTCATGGAAGTGAAAATTGGTGAACCATTGCTTCAGAGTTTGCACAGCAGACTCCTAGATACTCTCATTTGAACTAGCACTTTTTATTCGGTCCATTTTACAGGTAAGGCTAACAAGCCTCCCTTTGCCAAATACCAACTATCACGTCAATAGAAGAGATGGGTCTGGGACCCACAATTCTGATGCTGGAGTATTTTTATTCTCAGGCCAGGCTGCCGCCCTAGGTGGGGAGAGGGCGGGGCTCTGGGCTGAGGAGGTGCCCGTGGATGGTGGGGGAGCCCGCCTCTCCGCCGTCCCAGGAGAAGGGGCGGGCCGTATTTATTATTCCCCGGATATGCCCTAACCCAAATCTATGTAAATGAAGCCCAGCCCGCCATTTTGAATGATGGGCTTGTTAATACTCGCGGGGCGGCTGCCGAGGCGGATCGCCGTGACAAAGGCAGTGCCGCCGCGGCGCGCCGGAGGCAGCGTTATGTAATTGCTCCGAGGAAGAGCGAGGGCCTTTGGCGGGGAGCTAACGCTCTGGGGGCCCGGGCTGCCGGCGGGGCGGCGGGTGGAGGGAGCACCTGCCGAGGGGTCTTCGCCCCCGCGCTCTCCTCCGCCCACGTCCAGAAGTGGGTTGACCCCTAGTTGGTTGGATGTAGTCTTCCGCTCCGGGCAAAGGAGCCCTCAGAGGCAGGTCCCCTGTTCCTTGGGACCCCCGAGGCTGAGCCCTGGCTTCCCTCGCACACTTACCACTATTCCTCCTCAACGTACCCTCACCCTGAATTTGGAGAGAGAAAACACCGTTGGGCAACTTTTGGGTGCAAGACCTGTGGCTTACATGTCAAACTCATGGCAACCTCTGAAGTGGCCCATTTTACAGATTGGGACCGGAGTCCCAGAAAGGGCTGCTTTGTGCTCCAAGAATTCTATTCTCTGAATCTGTCAGCTCCAAAACCCACATTTTTATCCTTGCACCCCAGAAGGGGTCTTTATAAACACCATGGATCAGTTGTTGCCTCAGTTTCCCCACTTGGGGTCAGAGGGCCAGCATGCTTGTGGTGGGCAGAAAGTTCTGTGTGCACCCCAACATTAAGGGCCTGGAGAAGGGGTTTGGCACAGGCAGCACCCTGCTGGGACACTGGTGCCAAGAGCTCACCATGGCTGCTGGGGTAGTTGGGGTCAGCACACCAGCCCTGCCCCCATACTCACCACCATGCTCACACCCTGAAAACAAACTCTTGCTGTGCCCCTAACACTGCTCTGCTTAGCCCTCC
Organism: Manis pentadactyla; assembly: GCF_030020395.1. Classification (NCBI taxonomy): domain Eukaryota; kingdom Metazoa; phylum Chordata; class Mammalia; order Pholidota; family Manidae; genus Manis; species Manis pentadactyla. The sequence continues at coordinate 84,865,653 of NC_080027.1, forward strand.
TGGCCTTTGCCCAGGCTGGGCCCTCTGCCAGGAATGCCTTCCTCCCATCCAACACTCAGTGTCCTCTGGGAAGTCTGTCCCAGCATCCGCAGTGCCCCCACTACACCAAGAAGCCTCCAAGGCTGTCTCTATCTGCCTTCAGAGCACCTGGTGACAGCACCTGCCACACGGCATTACAAAGAGATGTTGTTATCCACCATTAGGCCGTGTGCTTGGGTGGTGGCTCTGTGTCTGACTCATCTTCACAAAGCTTCCCTGCCTGGACTGGCACACAGTAAGCCTCTCCTAGCTCTGGGTAAATTTGAGGTTAAGGGTACAACCCTCAGATAGATTTAATGCTTGGTGACAGTCTTTGGATCCTGGTTTCAGAACTCCACAGACGGTCAGTGGCTCTGCCACCTCCTAGCTGCGTGGCCTTGGGCAACTTTTGTAGCCTCCCTGGGCCTGTTTCCTCATTAGTGAACAGGGATAATAGCAATCCCAGTCTCATGAGGCTAGTTAGTGTTGACTGAGCATTTACTATACACCTGGTGAGTTCACGGACTCTGCACACCAGCCCTGAGGAGGTAGTAATCCTCCCCAGTCATCAGCTGATAAAGGACAGAGCCTGGATTCAAACCCTGGTCTGTTTTCTAGGTTTTTAATCTCCCTCTTACAGAATTACTCTGATAATTAGATGAGAAACAGTTAAGGACCAGCATACAATAGGTGCTTAATGATGTTTGGGTCCCTCTACTCTAAAGCTCCCTGGGCAGCTCTTTTCCCTTTCAGAGTCCTCACCTCCACCCCTCCCCACTGACCCCAGGGCATTCTGGGAGCCCCTCTGTGGGGGTGGGGCTGAAGGAGGGGTTGCAGGAAGACTTGGCAGTAGGAAGTGTTCTAGTTTCTCAGTATAAATAAATGATTGTCATATATCCTTATATTAAGAAAATGCACAGTGTGCATTTGCCAATCTAAGCATGTTGAGCTGCAGCTTCCCTGTATTTTGCCAATTGCTAAAATGTGTTTTCAGCCCAAGGCAGTATGCAGGCTGGCTACTTCTGCTGCCCTGAGGTGGGGAAGGACCTCTGACCCCAGGCCGACAGAGAGCATAGATGACAGTGAGGATACTAATGCAGGGAGAGAGTTTCTGTGGGCCTGCAGACCATGAGACCTCAGCAGGACTCCTCACCTTTCTGAGCTTCGGTTTATACAGCTGAAAATGGGCCTGTTAGTAATGCCCTGTCCATTTCACAAGATGAGAAAAGTAACAGTAAAAGTGCTTTGTAGTAGGTACTTCAATATAAAAAAATGGTAACTTTAAAGTAAATAAAATATATTTTAAAAGTGCTTTGCGCTTATGAAAGAGTGCCGACCTCTATTTTGCCCCTTCCGTACCTCTTCAACTCAGCTGCCACCAGCTACCCTAACATGCTACCTAAGCCATCGTAATCTCTCACTGGAACTGCTGTCTTTCCTCCTTACTGGTCCCTTAGCTCTTAGCTTTGCCTCGTCCAACTCACTCTCCAAGAGAGCTTTGAAAAAGTTGATTAGAGATTATGAAACATGACTTTCCCTCTTGTTCAGTCTTGTCATCACAGCCAGCATGGTCCTACATGCTTTGGCAGCTCTTCTCACTCCCTTTACTCCAGCTGCGCCAAGTCCAGCTTCCTAGTTCTCATGTCCACTGAACTTGTTCCCACCCTGCACCCTTTGCACATGCTGTTCCTTTTGGAATGTTCTTCCCCTCAGGACTTCACATGGCTGCCGCTCTCTCTCTCACCACTGGTGTCAGTTAAGGGTCACCTCAGCAGAGAGGCTTTCCCAAACCACTGAACCACAGCTGACCCTCTCACCCCACCTGCTTCATCATGTCCACTGCCCCTTAGCATGTGTCACCACCTAAGACTGCCTTTGCATTTTAAAATTTACCTGTATCTTTTATCTGCCTCCTCTAGAATATATCCTCCTTGAGGATAGAGACTTTGTCTTGCTCACCATTATATTCCCAATACCTTACTCTATGCATATTACATAAGGTGAGGGAAGGAAGGAGAAAGGGAGGGAGGGAGAGAAGATAATCTCTACTAATAAATGATAGTGTAGAGAAGGGCCAGAGGACCTTATTCCTGGTGCAGAGGAATGTTGCAGTGCACGGCCTGTGCAGCAGCACATGGCAACCCCAGAATAAAGGCTATCATAGACTTGCCACTTCATTCTGCAAGATTTGTAATTAGTTTTAAATTGTTCCAGCTAAAAAAATGAAGGAATGCATGCATGCATCTATATGTATGTACATAAAATGAGTAGTAAGTAGAACCCCATTTTTGCATTAGAGAAGCTTGGTAAGTGGTAAGTAGAACGCCATTTTCACATTAGAGACAGACATCTGAGCAGATCCTACTCCCAATTGCCCTCTTGTGCATTACTCAGTCCCATGTCTGGGCCTGTCCTCCCCCAACATGCCTTGGTCTTCACCTGCTAACTCTTGCCCATGCTTCTCTTATCACAGCCCATTTCCTCTGGACACATTTCCTGACCCTCCACCTGCACCCCATACTCTCGCCCAAGGTTGGGCCCCCATGGACCCCTGAGCTGACCCCAGCACCTCTCACAGGGCCCTGTGGTGGATTTGACAGCCAGGTTCTGAGTTCCCAAGTCTGGCTGAGAGCTATTTTCAGGCAAGACTGTGTGTATTCACTGCTATATCTTTGTGCCAGTGCATGGTGGGTGTCTGAGAAGTATGGGGGGCTGAGGAGAAGATTGGGACAGGAGAGGTGGGCACAGCTCCCCTGACCCAGGCATTAATCCCTGGATCCAAAAAGCCTGATAGAACCTCTGGTGGGTACAACTAACCTCTGAACTACCCCCAACACCCCACCTGCTGGTGACTCCTGTCTCCACTCCCACTTTCTCAGCCCCACCAAGTGTCCTGGAAGATGGTGAGAAATCCCAAGCCATCCTGGCCTCTGCTCTGTACAGCCCTCCTCATCCTTCTTTTGTTTCTTGTCCTTCTGCTTTGCTTCACACTCACTCACCTCCCCCAACCTGGTGAATGCAAACTGAAAAGAAAAAGAAAAAGGTCCACACAGCAGTGTCAACAGTGAAAAATAACCAACTTAAGGAGGTAATCACTGCTGTAATGATTGTCGAAGCCATGAGTCACTGCAGAACATCAGGTTGAAGGTCTGGGACTCCCAGGCTCCCTGAGTTGTGATCCACAGGTTGTTTAATACCCAGGACCTCAGTGTCTCCATCTGTAAAATGGAGGGAATAATATCAGCCAAAGGAACTGACAAAGTGTTGCCTTAATCTCATGATTCTCTTGGGTCTGCAAATCAGAGGTTAAGGTGGCACACACAGCCAGTGTGGGAATCATCCGGGGTCATACCCTTCCTGCACAGGGCCAATGGGAGGAATGCTTCTTGGGTTGGGCTCCAGGGGTTGTTGTCTAGGAAGGATCACAGCTTAGGGAGTCCCTGGAAAGGCTTCTTAGTGACAATTAACTGAGCAGGGTAGGATGATGGGAGCTATGGAAAGTGATGGAGTGATGGAAAGCCCAGGAAGAGGCTAGAGATGTCATCTGGTCCTCACTCTCATTTTACAGATAGGAAAACCAAGGCCCAAGAGAGCTGTGGAAATTGCTCAAAGCCATTTACCCTTTAGTGGCAGGGCAGCAAATTAGAATTCCAGTGCTCTTTCTTACGACGTCAAACCAGTTCATAGTGACAATAAGGAAAGTTGAATGCTTACTGTGAGCTAGGCCTTGTGCTAAGTAAGCGCTGCCTGTATGAGCAATTTCCGTTCATCTTTGGGTAATCCCGTATGATAGGATTAGAATTAGGCTTGGTTTTTACCTTAGTAAGGCCCAGAGAGTTACAGTGACTTAGACACAGCATAGCTGGCTTTCTTAGCCTCTGCAGTCCTGAGGCTTCTCCCTTCCTCCAGCACCATCAGACACCGATGGTCCCAAGAGGAGAGAGACACTTCTGGGCTGTGTTCCTGGGTGATGTGCCCTTCTCTCTCTTCTCTAAAGAGAGGAGTGAGGGCACCGAAGGAGTGAGGGCAGAGCCTGGACTTTCTCTCAAAGCCCCACAAGAAGGAAAAGGAGAGCCAGATGGTCAAGGAGATGAGAGGTATACATTTAAAGGCCCCATCAATATGATTGTGATACCCCCTACTCCACCTGCAGTGAGTACATTCCAGTTTCTGGTGGAAGAAACCAATCAGGTGGAACTGGGGGAGCTGGGGAGGAACCAGCCCCAGGGATGAGAGGGCAGTTCTTGGGGCCAACTGGCCCCTCACCCAGACCCTACACAGGCAGTCACACCCAGGACAGTGAGCTATCTCAAGAAGCCAGATACTACTCTGGGAACCATAGAAGCCAGGTCACCAATAAAATGAATTTAAAGAATTTAATATTTCAAGAAAAAATTGTATCAAAGTGCTATTGTCTTCACTGTATTTCCTTACCAGTTATTTTAGAATTCAGTGTTGTTTTTATTTAGGACTGCACTGAGCATGAGGGGAGCCACCATCATCTCTTCAGGATACGGGACCTGTACGTGCTGTGATGGGGAGCAGAGAGGACTAGAGGACTGTTGGGGAGTGCTAAGGGCCATTCCTGCTCTCCCCTGGAGTGATGGCAAGGGACTGTTGTCCAAACGCCGTTAACTAAGAAGCCAGAGGCAGTCAGTACCAGGCCTGACTCTGGCAAGACTTTAATGTATGAAACTGACTTTGTGAAATTGTGTGTTCTGGGGGCCTCAATTTCTCCACCTCTGAAATGGGGATAATTACTCCTTGTCCTGCCACATCACATACCTTTAACTGCTATTTAGTCTAGAAATAGACAGAAAAGAGCAGAAGGGAAGCCAGGATGGCAGTGCCTGTGAGGCTTTCTGGGAATTTCCTGCAGAGTCACAGGGCCCTCCTAAGACCTCAGGGTCAGAAACTACCACTCCCTCCCCAACCCCCCAAGTGATCCTGATGCTCCTGTGGTGTGAGCACCACAGCTATGAGGTGGCCAGCGCTTACCAGGAGCCAAAGATTTGGGTTTTAGTCTGGCCTGTCCTCTGAGGAGCTGTGTAGCCTCAGGCAGGTGGCTGGTGCTTCCTGGGTGGACTCAGGGGCCTTTGCTAGAGGCATCTGAGGGTGGCCCTCACTGTGGCTCCCTGAGTGGACAGCGTGAGGTGGGGAGGGTGCCAGGCCTGGCAATAGAGGTCCAGTGAAATAGGGGCCCACGACTTGGACTTGGGTCTGTAAGAGAAGGGCAGACCCCACCACCACCAGCTTCCAGCTGGGCCTCAGGACTACTCAGCCTCCATGAAGGAGTGGCAGGCGGGCCATCTGCTCAAGCTTGCCAGGGGAAGGGAGACAGACACAGGCAGGGAGCTCTGAATGGCTTCTCTGTTGGGATGCAGCCTAAAGAACAGATGGCCTGGGGGCCACTGGAGGACGAGGGGACAGACGGACAGAAACCAGGCCTGTCCTCTTCCCCCTTGCCAAGTCACAAAGTCCTCTCTTTGTGTGAGAGGAACCCCCAACAAGCCACTCATGGCAATAGCAGCCAGGAAGAAGGGGATTTAAGAGGGATTAGCAGGGCCCAACAGCAAGTGGCTTCAAGAGGCCCAGGAAGTGGAAAGACACCTACAGCCTCAGCTAGAGCCAGAATGGAGGCGCACCGTGTTGGAGGAAGGGTCTCTCACAGCCACATCAGGCCCGGGAGAGCTCAGAGTCCACTCAGTCTAAACCTCTCCTGCCAGTTTTGCTGACAGTGAAGCTGAGGCCTGGGAAGGGGCAGAGACCTCACTTCACATCACCCAGCAAGTCAGCAGCAGAGCTGAGACTGGAACACAGATATCTTGAGTCCTGATTTTAGTTTCTTCCTCCCACCCCTCCTGGGCCCTCTGACAACCTTATCTCTCCTTCTGCCATGTGATCAGGACCCCGGCTGCCTCTTTGGCCCTGACCCTGGCCTAGCCATGTAGTTCTCTGCTGCCAGTCTTCCTCCTGCCCATCCTTCAAAACCGCAATCAGGTCCCTACCTCTGGAAACCTTCCAGCCCATCCTCAGGGCCTAAATATCCCAAATGGGAGGCCGGTAGGCTGTTGGCTTTGGGCTGTCGAAGTCAGTCCCTTTGTTGTAAATAAGTAGCTGAGACCCTAAGAGGGAAGAACATTTAGAAATGGTCATCACCACCTTCTACCCTGCCATTCTGTGCTTCAGTTTTCTTTAAAAATATATTAAAAAGAGCTTCACTTCACAGGAGCTGCCAAGGAATCTGGTATAACAAGGATCCCTTCGGGCTCCTTTTTTGAAAGGAGATATTTTCTCCTGCTTTCTTTCCAAGGTTTCCCAGACAGTCAGCTTTCGTTTCCTTACAGAGGCAGGCACTGAATAAGGACAAGCTGGGATTGGTGCCAGGCAGAGTAGCCACAACTGCCAACACCCCAGTGACCAACTGGTGACTGGATGACTGTCGCTGAGGGTGTGAGCTAATCACAGGGTGATCAGGATTTGCAAATTGCCTCCCAACTGCTGCTGGGACAGAACCAGAGGCCTGAGGGAGACTTGTGGGAGGAAGGGGAGAGGGGAGAGGAACGGAGGAGGGGAAGGGCTTCCTGCTGTGCAAGAGACCCAGATGTGACCCAGCTCCACTATTTACTGCCCATGTGAGCCTGGGCCAGTGTCTGAGCTTCAACTGCGCCTCCCTGATCAGGCTGTGAGGACCTCCTGAGAGGGCTGTGTGAGCACAAGCTCTGGTACCCAGAGAAAGTGAAGTCAACTCCTGCCCCTCACAGAGGCCCAGCACCCCTGCCCTCAACAACCACACACCTCCCAGGGCCACCCCCTCCACTTAGCCAGGAGAACCCTGGATTGTCTCTCCACCTGCATTCCTGTCAAGTGTTCTCTGTCCTGACTTTCCTGTGTATCTTTAGGTACAACCCTTCTCCTTTGACATTCCAGGGTCTCAACCTTCAAGGAGGAGAGTGGGCATCTCTCTCTCCATAGCCCCTCCACCTCTGGAAAACCACTCCAGGCTTTCTCTGAGTACCTTGTCTGGGTACATCCAGTCTTCCTGATATAAGGGAGGCTAGAGAAGTCTGAGACCAGGGAGGTGGCAGGCTGGTTCCCCAGATCAGTAGCTTCTAGCTATGGACAAGAGACAAATCCAGTCCAAGAAAACATTTGAAGATCCTCTCAAATCTGGTTTATTAATTTCACTGTTCATTCATTTATTGAGCACCTATAATATAGGATGATGTTGGGCCCTGGGCATACAGCAGTGAAAAAAGCAGATGTAGGACCTCCTTGGTGGTCCCCAAGCTATCATCTAGCAAAGGGGACAACAAACAGAATCCACAAACAGAGTTACCTAGTGACAAACTGTAACTGATGCTTTAAAAATTGTGAAGGGAGCCCTAAAACACAGCAATAGGCCTGGGGGAGGTCATATTCTTTAGATGAGGGGCTGGCCTCACTTCTCCTGAGGGGTGACATTAGAACTGAGACCTGAAGGCTGAGAGGGAGCCAGTCGCATGTCATAATGGGTGGAGGTGCCTGACTGGGCCAAGGAGCTTCAGGAGGCCCTGGTGGCTGTTACAGACTGGGACAGGAAAGGTAGTGTGGGGGCTGCTCCGGGGGGAGAAGTAGCCAGTCCTGGAAAGAGGTTTGACTTTTTCCCCAACACCCATGGGAAGCAAGTAGGGGCTTGATCAAATCCACATCTTCCACGTTTTCTTAAACTCGTGCTGGCTGCTGTTCACAATGGAGACTGGTTAGGAAGTGAGGGGACCGGGGAGGAGCTTGGCACAGGTCTCCAGAGTGAAGGGCAAGCTCCACAGCAGGCGTGCAAGGTAGTGCTTTGACGGGGAGAAATATGTAAAATTGTTATTTCTACTTCCATTTTATAAAAAAAGGAAAAAATTAAGTTTTACCAGTATTTATCGAGTGACACTCATGTCCGTATTTGGTCTTCATGTCAAATGTTTCTCCGGGGACGAGTGGGAATTGGCCCGCACCAGGAGGCCTGCAGCCAGGCCTTTTTCCTTGCTTTTAGCATTTTGAATAATTTTTTTCTTTACGTGAGACCAGCTGAGCAGATTTATAGATTATAATATCTTGCAAATGATTTTTCACCAAATAGACAAAGGAAAGGAAATAGAAAGGAAAATGGTGGGGTGGGGTTGGGGTTGCGGGTAATAAAGTACAAAACACTGAACGTAACACAAGCACTGGAATCCAGAACAAAGCATGGTGTGTGCACTTTCCTCTGGCTGGTGTCTGTTCCAACAGCCACAGGTGAAGCAAAGACCCTGCCGCTTCCGCTGCATCCGAAAAGAAAGTGGCCCCCAAGTTTTGGATATAAATGACAGACAATTTGAAATGAGAATTTCTATCCACTATTATTACTAATGAGCCTAAGCAGAAGTACAGAGTTTTGCTTTGAGATCCTAGCTCATGATGGCATAAAACCATTCACACTTACTAAAATATCTTAAAATATTATTTTAACCTAATTTACTTTTTAATTTATATTTTGTGCATATTTGATGACATAATATACTAGTAATATATGATTATTATTTGTGAATGAATAAACACATTAATATATAATATATATGATATGTGAATATATAACATATGAATATATACAGAATGAAATATATATTGAGTAAATATATTTATATATTTTGCTGATTTAAGAGCATGGGCCAACAAGGTGGCAGTCCCTGGGCTGTGATTTGAGAAGCCCATGATGGGGACCAGCACAGGCAGTGCTAGCTTCCTGCAGGAGGTCACTGTCCAGGTGGTGCCATAGCCCCTGGGGCTGGCCTGCTGGGGATGAGGCGACCCTGTCTTGGGAATCCTCAAGTTCCCATCAGCATCCACGCCATCAGTGTAGCTCAGGACAGGGAGTGAGAGAAACACATCTGCTGACCCAGGCTCCTGTCTGGGGAGGCTTTTTTTTAACTCCCCAAATGAAACGCAATTTCATTCCCTTAAAGGGTAAACGGCAGATCCTGGCAACACTTTCTGATTATTTATTCACTGGCCAGTAATAGAAGAGAACACAAGTCCTGGCTGGAGGAGAGGGCATTTCTGGTGCCTGCACACAGGGCTGAAGCCCTGGAGGCCTGGAACTTGCCCCCTGTGAAGTTGCCTGTCAGCTGCTTCTACACAAAGGCCTACAGTTCCCAGCCTGTCCTTATTGGGCACATCACTTCTATTTCTCTTTACAACATCCTGGAAAGGTGTTGATAATGCTGTGTGTACTGAGGGTCTGCCGTGTGCCAGGCCCTGGGGTCTGAACTTCTCCCGTGCAACTGAGATTCCCTTCCATGGAACCTGGTGCCAGGCTGGCAGCCCTTTGTGGGAAGGTGCCTCCCTGCTTTTCCTGTTACATTGGGGTTTAAAATCCTCTGTGGGTGCAGCACTCCTGCCATCTACCCTACCCCTCACCATATGTCCAGCTGCCCTGGGGAAGGATGTGTCCGGCTGCCTGAAACTGGGCCAAGAAGTCTCCCAAATCCATGTGGCTCAAAGTCCTCTGGCCAGAGGCTCAGGGCACAGTCTCCTTCCCATCCTGTTCCTCCCAGCTCTCTTTTTCCCAAAAAGGTCTTCAAAAACCTCAGAAGTCCTTGGGTGCCCCAAGATGCCCAAAATTGGCCCATCCGGTGCCTGCCTCCCTTCTCCCCATAGATCGCTGTATATTTCTCCTGTTGTCACGATCCAGCCAGAAAACTCCCCAGAGCATGTTCCCACTCATGTTCCCAGGCAGCAGTTTCCATGTTGTTGGCATCAGTACACATTTATTAATAAAATGATCAAAGTAACCAAATGCTTTGGCAGCTCCTGAAGTTTGCCAGGGGCTCTCTGAATGCCCTGTGGCACCAGAGGGTAGAAACAGGCTGTGGAGAGAAAGTCTGTGAGGAGGCAAAGGAAACATGTCTCTGACCATTGGTGAGACCGTCCAGAATCCACAAGGGCTGACAGCTCCTCTTATCCCCCAACTATCTTGACTCTGCTGGCTTTAGGGAAATGAATCTGTGATGGGTCTAGGTGGCCTGCAAATGACTGCTTGGAGCACCTGACTCAAGAGAAGCCCCCAGCCCTCCTTGGAGAGAGGGCCAGGCCAGAAACCCCAGCCCTTGGGAGCCATAGAGAGTGGATCAGTGCACACCCATCCAGGGACATGCCCTTTGTGTAAATAATGCTGGGTTAAGGTTCTACCTTAACATTTAAACCCTGCCTCTGTCCCTTGCTGGCTGTGGGACCTTTGCCAAATCATCTAACCCAGTTCCCCTTTTCTAAGTCACCTAGGATGCTGCAGCCACTACAAACACACCATGGGGCCATCCTAGACCAATGAAATCATCCTCTGTAGACTCAGGCCAGGAGCCTGGTTTAGCACATGTCCTTTTCATGTATTTGTGTGTGGTCAGGTCAGCACTCAGGAGCCTCTACTTTAACCTCTTGGTTTTTATTTTCCCTCCCCTTCCCAAGACTGGGGGTGAGATGAAGAAGAGGAAATTGTTCCTACTTTTCAGGGTCATTGTGAAGATTAATTTGTTGAATGTACATAAATGAGAAAATCTAGTTAGTGTTATCTACTTAATAAAATCTAAGACCACTGCTGTATTAACTCATTTAATCCTCATCACAGTCCTATGAGGTAGACACATTATTTAGCCCATTTCACAGATGAGGAGACTGAAGCCCAGAGACGTTAAGTCATTTGCCCAAGGCTACACATATGGTGGAGGCTGGGATCCATGGCAACTGCCTGGCACAATGCTTGGCACATAATAGGTGCTCAATAACTTGTGACTTGTTTAAAAGGAAAAAAGGGGCGGAGGGCTCAGGTCTCTGGCTCAGTCTTTGGGAGAGGAATGTTGTCCCTGGCCTGCAATCCAGAACATTCTGCCTGACCCCTGGCCTATTCGATCAAAAGAAGCTCCTTGCAGAAGCATCCCACCACCCAGACTTATGGCCATACCCAGCTGCCTCTGGTGCATTAACTGCATCTTTGGTCCCCAAGGAGCATCTTGGATGTGCAATCCAGTACATTCCCTCTGGGACCAACTCCCTCTGGCACCAAGTACACCCACGCAGCACGCAGACCATTTTACCCTGAGTCTGTGGAGGCTCTCGCACCAGAGGAGATGGGAAAAATCTGTTATGCTTCCTCAGCTCACGCCTGTGCGTTCAGGCTCACAAGTAGTGCTTTTCTTAGACTGGCACATCATTGATGCTAGAAGCGTAAACTTGACAAAAGGGAGGATCCCAGGGAGAAGGAAGGACCATGCTCAGCCAGGCAGTGGGATAGCACTTGGGCACATCTCATTTTGTGTTCCCAACTGCCCTGTTCAGGATGCCTCCTGAATGTCACCCCCAGTTTGCAGCTGAGAAAACCGAGACTCAAAAGTTAAGCAGCTTTGATGGTAATAAACAATAGTTCATATTTATTGCACTGTACTCACTGCTGTGGTCACACACATGGATTGACTCCTTTACTCTTCATAAAGACTCTTAGAGGCACTGCCGCTGTCCTCACAGATAAGTGACTTGCCCAAGATCACCTAGAAAGTAATGAAGCCAGAATTCAAACCCAGATCTGTGTCGGTTCAAAGCACTTCCTTCTGCCTCGACATGTCAGCATTTTAGCATTTCACGATTTCTTTTGGACACTGGGCACCTGTCCCTGGGTTTGATCCAAACCCTTTCCCATGATCTTGGGTTTATAATAGAAATACTGAGTTTGAGCTTCTACTTGCTGTGTGAGCTTGGACAACTCCCCCCACCTCTTTGTGCTTTGGTTTCTTCATCTAGAGAAGAGGAAGAATGATCCTTGTTGACATCATTGACTTGTGGGGATCTATCAGGAGAGAAACTACACAGGCAGACACACATACAGGCCCTGTGGGAGGACTTAGTCTCATTCAGCTGCAGCTTTCACTACCTTCCTCCTTCTCTGGGTCACGTTCACTTGTTAGTTCAGATTAATTCAGTTTAGCAAATGCTTAGAAGCAGCCACATGTGCTTGGCAGCATTGGAAATAAGGCCCGCTGGAATCTGGTGCCTGCCTACCTTCCCACACATATGCACACAACTTTGTTCTGCAGCCAGCCTGGGCCTCCAACCGGCTGTTTTCACACCAGCCTTCCCAAATGCAGGTCTCTCTCAAGGGCCCGGTCTCCACCTTACATGTCCTCTCAGATAAGTTCAACCTTCCAGGAAACCCTCCCTTATCGATCAGGCCTCTCTACGCTCCTTCTCTCGTCACTGTCTCCAGCCTGCCACAGCCTTCCACTCCATCATCCGTCCTGGCCCTAAGCTTCTCAGCTTGCGGGGAGGCCTCTCTAACTCACCAGAACTTTCATGGCCCCACGTACCGACAGCTCAGAGTCGTGCACACTGTTAGGAGGCTTCAATTCCAGCTCTGCCACTCCAGGGTGACCTTGGCAGATTGCTTCACCTTTCTCTGCCTCAGTTTCTTATTCTGTAAAGTGAGGATAATTATAGTATCTGCTTCATAGTGTTGTTGGGAAGACCAAACAAAGTAATATGTGTAAAGGGCTATGCCCAGTGCCTGGATATAAAAGATTTAACAAATGATAGATAATAATAATGATAATGAGAAGGATGAAAATATTATTAATTCCACTGATGAGATAAAGCCTTAGCTGATGACTTATGTATTGCTTGAGACCTAGAGCCAGTGGAACATTTAAAAAAAAAATGTTTTCTGTGAGCATTTGGCCAGGGTGGGGGTGGGGAAGAGAGGAGAAGCTCGTAGGTAGACACAGAGGCAGGTCTCTGACCATGTCCACTTCAGGGGAAGTCTGCAGAGCCTCCTCTATGTCCAGTGACCCTTTCCTCCCATCCCCTAGGGAGGGTGCAGGATTCCTCTGCATGACTGCACCCTAGCTATTGGTGGTTAGACGCAGGTTGGGCATGGAACTCAATCTGGGCCAATCAGTTCTCTGTCCCACACTTTTGGGTTTGGGAAGGGAAGGAGGGGGGAGGATTTAGTCCATTGGTCTCTCCACATGGCTGAGCTAGAGCCAGAAGAGTGGACACAGTTGCTGAGGGCAGCCATGGCTTCTGAGGAATGGAAAGTGCTGTTTGGCAAAGAAAAAGAGGAAAGAAGCCAGCTGGCAGAGAGGAGCTGAGAGGAGGAGAACGAGCTGGTCCCCACGGCTCCCTGCCCGAGCCCTAGTCTCCCCAAACCTGGTGCTTCCTGCCAGCCTGAGCAGACAATCTGAAAGATGCCACAAAAGTCTTATAAGAGCCCCCCTCTTTGCTGAACCCAGCTTGAGTAGGTTTCTCTGACTCAAAATTCAGGAGCTCAACCAATAAAGCCCTACCCCCATCCAGATAAGAAAACACCCTAATGGGAGCCACACCCTCTGGGGCTCATCCATTAGAAAGGCCTTGAAAGAGGAAAAGCTGAGATAGGCATGTTGAGTCTCTCTGGATTCTGGGGCGGAGCTGGGGGTCTGTAACCTGGGGAGCTGCAAGGTCAGGGGCTGCCCGCTAACTGAGTGCTGGGCATGGCTAGGGTTCATGCTTGCTTTGATCTGTGTTGTCTTGAGCTATTTCTGAAAATTTAATCCCAAAACAGAGCCCTCACTATAGATGCTTAATCATAATCTAACCAATGGTAGACATTTATTCAGCTCTTTAGATGTGCATGTCACCATGTCACCACTCTGGGAAAGCTTTCCTGCATCATCCTATCAGGCCAAACTGGTCTCCTCTGCATCCTGAACATCTTTCTGCTGAGGCTGTCACGCTCTCTAAGCAGGCCACGTACAGGGCAGACCACAAGCCTCAGAGTAAGGTAAGACTGGGTTCAAATCCCAGCCTTCCCATTCATAAAATGGGAATGGACATCTCCCCTACCCCCCACTGGGTTGTTTTAAGGATAGTAAGATACTGTATTCTGGAAGAGCTCAGACAAAACCTGACATTTAGCGACATCTCAGAAAGCAGTTTTTTTTACTGGTATTTGGTTTGTTTATGTCTGTCTGTCTTCCCCATGCTTTGAAAAGAGAGACAAAAGCCATCTTGAGGCTGCAGCCTCCTGTCCAGCAGAGCCTGGTGCACAGGAAAAGACTGCTTGGTCACTGCTATTGCATTTTGGATCCATGAGCTTCTCTAAGTGCCCCAGTAACCTGTGGGGTTGACAGGCAGCATTCCACTTGGGCCCTGTATGGGATTAGAACCCAGGTCCAGCTGAGTCCAAGCCCAGGCCCAGGCCCCACTTTGCCACGTTATGTTTCTGCTAAAGACTTAATTAATCCCATGCTTACTTGAAATGAGATGAGCTGTGGACCTGGTGTTCTGTTCTAGGATGTACATTACCCAACAGCTACTAGAGTCTCAGTCAGGCCCTGAACAGGGGCCAGTGTAGAGGGGGAACATGGTGGCCTTCCCTGAAGGCAGCCCAGACTTGGATCCCTGCCCCACCTGGCCAGCAATTGCTCTGCTGAGTTGTGGGAGTTCAATGTGCAAAGCCTCAGAGGCCAGGCCTCCAAGATCCTCAGACTCATCGACTCAAGTGTCCCCATCTCAGGTTTCAAGGTCCCACTCTTTGCCCAGCAGGGTGCTGAGTTGGCTTAGATCTGTCTAGGTTGTCCGTTCAGTCTCCTTTACAGCCCTGCTACCCCACCAAGTCCACCCTGAGCCTGGACTTTAAGACAGGGTACCCTCTGGCTGCAGGTGAAAAGAGTCTCTTAAACAGCGCCGTGGAGGACTTGGATCTTCCTAGCATGCCACAAGTTGACGATTGGTTGGCCTGAGCCTAGTATCTTCTTTCTTTAAGGCTTCCAACAGTTAACAGAAGCTAGCCGTCTCCCACAGTCCTTGTCATGCCCATGGCCCCTGTGTTGTCCGAACACCAGAGCCTTCACATAACCTCATGCTTCACCAACCCCCATCTCACCACAACAGGAGCCTCACTGCCTCTCACCACGTGATCTAGTTCTAGCATGCCACCCTGTGGTGCTGCTCTCAGGGCTGTTCCAGTGCCTAGTGTCCCCTCAGAGCAAGGCCATGTGTGCCGGGAGGTGATCCTAGGGAGCAGAAACAAGGGACCAACACAAGTGAAAAAGGAAAGCAGAAGAGCCAACAAAACGTGCATCATTGAGTCACTGCCACGGGTGACTCAGGCCCAGCAGAGCCCTCGGACTTGTCAGCCAGGTGACAGGTTGGCAGAGGCTCCTGTGCCCCACTGGTTGAGGTTGGCCCAGTGGAAGCTAACTTCCCTCCCCATATCCTCATGCTGAGCATGTTTCACCAGCAGCCCATGTGCACTGCACAGGCCCCATGGCAGAAAAACACCTCCTGCTCATATGAGCAAGATGCTGCCGGGGCAAAGTGAGTTGAAGCCTGTGTGGAACCATTTGCCACAGAGTGGTTGGAAATAGAGGTGCTGCTGAGTGTCTGGGAGGCTGTGAATATGGGCTCTTGTGCCAAACTATCTGGATTCAAATCCTTTTGCTTTGCGTCACTGCCCCCCACTTATAAAAGGAGGAGTACTAAGAGGAAACTACTTTATTAGGTTGTCGCAAGGTAAATGAGAAAACTGACAGTGTCCAACACATAATAATCCCTCAACAAAGAGTGACTTCTATTGTCCTGACTTTACAGTGAAGGAAATTGAGCTGTACTTTCTAAGAGATGGAGAGAGAGGAGAGGAAGGCAGAGAAGGAGCGACTTCATTTAGACTCAGCCTAAACCTCCAGAGAAGCAACACAGAAAACTGGTATTTCCAAGCCGAGTGAATGAATCCCTTGCCCTCTCCATGTTTCTACGCCCACTTGCCCTATCACATGAGGAGCCGCAGGAGGGGAAGCAGACGTTCTTTCTTCCCCCAAAACATGCATTCATGCTTCCTCAGCTCCAGCCGAAAGGTCCATAGTTTCCTTGTGATGTCACAGCTGGTTGCTATGGATACCAGGTTCCTGTGAATGTCGGTCTGGGTCAGTGAGGAGCGCAGCAATCAGCATCCCAACCAGGCCCAGGAGAGAAGAAAATGCTATACCAAGGGAGGTCTCATAAACACTTCTCCCCTGCGCCCCAATCACGCAGCACACACAATGGAGCCCACAGGCCCCAAGAGCCCACCTCACGCAGTTAAGATCCGGCAACATATGTTTGGGGGAACACAAGCCCTGCAGCCAGGAGCAGGGTGACACATAGTCAACATCAGCCACTGCCCCCTTCCATTTCCCCCACATTGGGGGAAAGGTGCTGATTAGCAGGTGGATGTCGTATCATGGGTGTCCCCATGGCAACGTTGAAGTCAGAGCTCCCTGTGGTGGCCTTTCTCTGTGGCCACTGGACTCAGGCAGGGCTGTCGCCACCAGGAGAAATGGAAAAGCTATTAAGAGGCTCTCCAGAAAAATGAATCTGTGTTTTTAGGGTCGTGGTTCTGGTTGAATCCATCCCAGCCCTCCTCTGGTTTAAAGTAAGGAGCTGGGCCACTGGGCCCAGCTTGGAATTTTTCACAGGGCACAGCTGGAGCTCTGAACACAGCAGACAGCCTCCCTGGAAAGAGCTACCATCACCCCTGGCCATGGGTCTAGGGGACCCCATCCTAGGCCAGGCCACTCCTCCTCCCCCATCCCAGTGCCCTGCTGGGGCACTTTATGTAGGACACTTCTTCAAGACGGGCTCTCGCCTTTCTTCTGCTGGACCCTTATGGGAAACAGTTGCTTCTGACCTGGACCTTGACCCTGTAGCTGGGCCCCTTCATCCTGCTGATGGTGTTAAGGGTTGGGGGGGAAACCACAAAGTTGTCCTGGATGCAAAGCTCATCACCACCCCTTTCTAGAAGTGTGCCTTTTCATATACCTCTTCTGAGACTTGTTTTCTTAGCCTTGTGTAACAATTAGGTGGCCCCATATGTGTTCATATCCTTCTTTCTGATTCCCCCCTGCCTGGATCCCCAGATACCACATCCTGTCCTGGAGGCCCTGTGCCTATGCGTTACACCCCTGCTGTATCACCTGTTGTTTTTTCTACAGCTCACACTTGCTGGCTCAGTGGATGCATCTAGCTAAAGTCAGTCCCCAGCCCTCTCTGCCTGTTCCTTCTCGAGAGGAGGGCCACCAAGAGCCCATGGCCTGCTCTGTGTTAGGATCTGTGGTGGATACTTCACACCTGTGATTCTACTGAATCTGCACCACAAGCCTATCAGAGAGGTATCAGTAGTCCCTTTGCAATGAAAAAAAATGGAGACTTACAGAAGTAAAATCACATGCCCAAGGTCACACAGTAAGCACAGGTACCATTTGTTAAGCATTTCCCTTTGGTTGAGTTTTATTCTAAAATGCTTTACAAACATTATCTCAATATAGAGTAGGAAATTAAAAGCATGAGCTCCTGGGATGGACTGCCTGAGTTTGATTCTTGCTTCTGCCTT
The DNA here is from genome assembly GCF_030020395.1 of Manis pentadactyla. NCBI lineage: Eukaryota > Metazoa > Chordata > Mammalia > Pholidota > Manidae > Manis > Manis pentadactyla. Next base: position 84,883,069 of record NC_080027.1, read on the forward strand.
TTAAAAGTTGTGCATAATATAATGCTGTATGTCAGTTACATTTAAAAAATAAAAAGCTGTGTGATCTTTGACAAGTTACTTAACCTCTCTGTGCCTCAGAGTCCTCATCTATAAAATAACAGAACAACAGTGCCTCCCTCATGGGATTGTTATAAGGATTAAATTAGAAATAAAGTGCTTATTACAGTGTCTGGTACAAAGTAAGTGCTATAGAAACAGTGTTCACGGAAAATGAAAAAAGAGGGAGTATGGGTAAAGAAAACTTCACATCATCTTTTTGGTTAGAGCACTAGCGTTCATTGCATCTTAGGGGGTAAACGGGCTCAGAGAGATGAGTTAAAGTACCTGCGTCACACAGGGTGTGTGTGGCAGGGCTGGGATTGAAGCCTGGGAGTCCTGGCCCTGGGAGCGGTGCTGGTCCTCCCCTGCCTGCCAGCCCTCCCTGCTGCAGGGCACAGCAGAGAGCCTGCTGGAGGGCTAGGAAAAGTAAGGTCCTTGGAGACTCGGGGTCAGGAGGGAGGGCTGCCTGAAGACCCGGGAACTCGGCTGGCGCCAGGCCTGGGCCAAGGCGGGAGGCCTCAGGGGCTGGTGGAGGAGGGAGAGCCAAGAGGCCTTGCAGAGGCTTCCCGGAGCCCAGCCCCCAAAATCCCTGCTCTAGCTGAGCCCAAGAGGGGGGACTGTAGCTCGATGAGGCTGCTGGCAGAGCTGGGCTCCAGGCCACTCCCCGAAGCCATCTGCCTCTTGCCTAGATAGAGTTTGAGCTCTTGTAAACCCCTGAATTTGCCTCTAGTCCCTGGGATGAAGCTCAGCAAGTTAGGAGCTGTTGGACTTACTCATTTCCTCCTCCAGACAGCCTGGGGGAACAGAGGGAAGGGGCTTCTCTTACCCACACCATGACCATGGTCCCAGCGGAGAAACCACTTTCCTTCTCTGAGCTTCAGCTTCCTCATCTATAAAATGAGGGTGGCAGTGCTAGTTATTAGCATTTGGCTTTTACGGCTCTTTTGGGAAGGTCCAGTGATACCATATATAACGTGCATTAGCTTTCCTCCTGGCACAGAGTGTACTCCATAGCTGGAGCTGTTGCTTCCAACTCTGTGGCCTTAGACAAGACACCTGCGCCTTCTGGGTCTTATGATGGTTTTTATGGGGAATGAGTGAGTTAATGATATGACTCCCCTCTCATGGTGCCCGTGCAGGGTAGGAAGGAGCTCAGTATAAGCAAGTCTCCTTCCTTTGCTCATTGGTGGTAGACCACAGTTGCCCCTTAGTCAGTGTTGAGTATCCAGAAGACCCTTGTGTGCCCAGGATGGAGACTTGATGTGTTTTGTGATTATATTAGGATGGAGACCTGGAAACCTGCAAATGTCTTTGCTGCTTCCTTGGAGTCTCTTGGAACCAGAAACCTGGCCTTAAGAAATAACTATAGGGCATGCAACCAACATAAATATAATCAGGTTTTTGCCTTGTTCTTCCTGCAAAATTGTTTTGGAAGTGACAGCCAGTCTCTACTTAGTTGTGGGGAACTAAAGGAAAAGGGCTCAGGCCAATCTAGATGGGACTGTGTAGACCACAGTGACCTCCTGAGCCCAGCATGGTGGCGGCAGCAAGATAGAGTAGCTGAATGAGACCCCAAGGGAGAGAAGAGACTCAGCAGAATATGGTGGACACGTCCTACAACATGCCTCCCTGTTGTCCTCACCTTTCGGTCACATGCATGTGTGCTCCTACATGGGTAGGTACATGCACACACACGCACACACACACACACATCCCTTTACACACTCGTGCCTGAAGATTGCTGCATGCCTCTGTTCCTGGAGCCCCCTCCATTCTCCAGCATCACACATATTGCAAGGCTTTGCAAACTTCCCTCCAAAATGCCTGACAGAGGAGAGCAATGGTGGCCTTTCTGTGGTGGCCTGAGGACTCAGCCTGGAGCAGCAGCAGCAGAGAGCAGCCTCTGTGAGCTCCACACACATTATCTCATTTAATCTCATTAGCAGGAAATGCCTTTGAAGCCTTGTGTTTGAGCTTAAAAACACAAGCATTGTAGCCCTTGATAAAGCCAAACCTCTATTAGTTTGAAACAAGACTGAGAAATTTGTCCTTGTGGGAATTCATTTAAGGCACCATACTTCACTGGGTCTCTTGGTGGAGGGGAGGAGGCTGATGGTGGTGGTGGTGGCAGTGGGAGGGACCAGAGGGGACATTCAAGTAACAGAAGGTGATAGAGGGAGACATGGAGTATGTGAAGAGGAGGAAAGAAAGGGGTGTGTGTTTGAGGGGCAAGATCTAGGAGAGAGGGGACAGAAACTAGTGACAGTGGAGTCTGCTTCCAGGAGGAGGAGCAGAAAAGGAGGAGGTTAGAGGTGGAGCTAGCACAGCTAACAATGTTAGGGGGCATGCAGGGGAAGGGAGATACACTTTGTGATGGGCCACGGCTTCGGACAACTCCAGCAAAACTTCCCTGTGGGCTTCGGTGCCAGGGCAATGGGTACCCTTGGCACAGTACCTTGGGCCTCCAGGGCACAGGAGCCTCTTCAGTCTCTCCCTCTACACTGTGACACACTCAGGGAGGTAGGGGGGAATGTGTGGCTTCACCCTGGAGCCCAGGCATAGCCCAAAGCCAGCACCTGCCAATGTTGTTCAACATTGTTTGAACTCCACCAACACCCTGAACTTGGCTGAGCTCCATGCGGGACAGGGTTTGGAGAGTTTGACTCTTTGTTTGCTAGGTTGGTTTTATTTAACAAAGGAGGTGGTTCCAATTTAGAGTAAAGGCCTACATGGTTTTGATTTTGCATGGGAAGTTGACTGGCCTAGCCCCCTTAGTTTGGCACAGTGCCCAGCTGGGCTCCTGGATGCCCAGGAGGTGAGGAGGGACTTCTGGCCTGGCCACTGGCTTGCTTGGTGGGAATGGAGATAAAGCTTGCTGCTGAGAGGGCAGGGTGCTGAAGGGGCCCCTTCCCAGGACGGGAGGAAAAATGGACCTCTGCAGTTCAGACCTGTTTAGTCCAGAGAAAGAAAGGTAAACCCCTCCCAGATGCTGTTTTCAGAATGGGAGTAAAATAGTGGAAGCTGCGCTTTTCCATTTAGGCAAGAACCCCCTGACACAGAGTCCTGAGAGCAGGAGAGGTGTTTGCAGGGCACCACAGGGAATTTCTTACCACCTGAACAGGCTGCCACCTGAGACTGTTCCTTAGGGAGAAGAGGCAGTACTCTCGGGGGGGGGTCACAGGAGTTGGCAAACTTCTAGAGGTGGCAGGCCTGCGCTCTCAGGAGCCCTGGGAAAGTAAATGCCTGTGGGCAGGACAGCATTGGCCCCAGCTCTACTGTGAGTCATCCCCGGTTAGCTGATGGCAGGTGGAGAGCAAGGTGGGTGCTCCTAAGTGGGGAGAGAAGAGAATGGAAGGAGTGTGATTGGTGTGAGAACTGGAGGGAAGAAAGGCCCCTAGAAGGTAGAGGGGACATGGGGGTCCCATGTTCCTCTCAAAATTAATTCTGTCCAGCCAGCATGAGCACAGCAACCAGCCCCCTAGGTCCCTGGAGGTGTGTTGGGGTGACCTTCCTCACCACAGGGGCCAGAAAACTCCACTCCAATAATAAAACATCCACTGTTTACTGAATACTCTCTCAAGGTAGGAGGTGCCAGCCTAGCCCTTCACATACATGATAACATTGGCACTTACTGTGCACAGGGCTCTGTTCTGAGCACTCCAACTGTATTCATTCACACAGTTCTTACTAACCATAGGAGGAAAAGGAAGCACAGAGAACTTAAGTGGCTAGTCCGAGGTAATCCAGGATTGGGACTCCAGAGGCTGTACTCCTAAACCCCCACTGCAGGCTCCCAGGATGCGGAGTCATTCTTCACTATGACTGTGATACAGATATTACTATACTCATTTTGCTAACAATGTCAGGGGGTGTGCAGGGGAAAGGGGATACACTTTGTGATGGGCCACTTCAGCAAAACTTCCCTGTGGGCCTGGGTGCCAGGGCACTGGATACTGAGGCTCTGAGAGATTAACTGAATAGGAATGAACTCTCACTGTGCCAGGCTCCATCCCAGCCACATTCCTATCTCTTACTCCTTTTCTCCCTATAGATCAGACTGAGACCAGACTTCGTCTGAACCCACAGCTTTGCCCCCAATAAATCACTTGCAATCCTTGTCTCAGGCTCTGCTTCCAGAGAAGCACTGGGTTTTGTTATTCTCACTTTACAGATGAGGCAGCTGAGGTGCAGAGGGGTGACTATAATGTGCTCAAGGTCATAGCCAGTCAATGGCAGACCTGGACTGGATCCCAGATTCTAGATTCCCAGTTCTGAGCTCCCTGTGCCTCACTGTTTAGCCTCCGGCTTGCTGGAGGGATTTGTTTAAGAGCCAGCAAGGGGGTTCTGTGAAAGATCAGAGAGCCTGTGAGGCTCTAATTGCCTCTTCCTATAGCTCACCTTTTGTGGACTGTCATGGCAGCTGCTCAGTGGGCCTCCTGCTGGCCAGCACCTTTTCCTTCCTACCACCTCTCAGTCCTTTGTTGCTGAGATGGGCTTTGAAGAACCTGCTGGCTGTTTTGCTTTGAATTTCCTTAGCAGCTCTATTGCCCCAAATCCTGACAGTGTGGCTTGGGGAGAACAGACTCTCCACCTGGTGCGCTGGGATGGTGTGGGAGGGCTCTGATTTTCCTGGCAGTGGAGGTGAGGATGGTGGCCGGCAGCCCCAGGCCTCGGACCCTCTTCAGACCAGGCCTGCAATGCAGTGATAGTCAGAGCTAAAACGAACAAACTCGAACTTGAGCACTGTGCTGCTTTCTTGTCTCTCCCCACCCTGTCCCCTCCCTTGTGCTCTGTGCCTCTGACTTCTGGGTGGACCTCAGCCAGTGGGTGACTGGCAAGAGGAGAGAAAGGTCAGTTTCTATTTTTCCCCCACCCTTGTCCCTTCAGGCCTAGGGGGCAATAGTTTTCCCCTGATGCTAATCCTTGGCTACCTCCCCACCATTTCCACATGTGGTAGGCTGAATAATGATCCCCAAGATGTCCATGCCCCAATTCCCGGACACTGTGAATATGTTACCTTATATAGCAAAAGGGGCTTTTCAGATGTGGTTAGCTTAAGGCATTTGAGATGGGAGATCACCCTGGATTACCTGGGTGGGCCCAGTGATGTAATCATTAGGGCCCTCGGAAGAGGGAGGCAGAGGGTCGCTGTGATGCGATGATGGAAGCAGAGCCTGGGATGCTGCAGCCAGGAGCCAAGGAAAGTCCACAGCCTCAAGGAGCTGAGAGTCAGGGAATGGACCCCCCGGGAAGGAATCCAGAAGGAGCCCAGCATTTTGGACTTCTGACCTCCAGAACCAGAGAGTAAATTTGTGTTGTTTTAAGCTGCAAAAACTTGTGATGAATTGTTACAGCATCAACAGAAAACTATTACACCACACTTGTGTTAATACCCTCTTCATTAACTTCTCTTCAGTTCAACCCTCAGTGTGCTGTTTCCTGTGGGATCCTGGCTAATACAACCAATATGTGTTAGAAACTGCTGTATTATTTTACTTCCCTCTCACGATCCATTTTCCAGGGGAAAGTGGGGCTCAAGTCACACAGCCAACGAAGAAGTGGCCTCCAGCCCCCTGCTCCAGACCCTGGTGATGACCCATTTGGCTGCTGCCTCCAGCTGTGAAAGGAGGGGGCTGATGCCAAGGAAAGGGGTCCTCTGGCAGAGGTGAGTAAACCCTGCAGGCCCATAGAGTGCCAGTCACAGGCTCTGCGTCCAAGTTGGGTGGGGTGAGGGAACTGGCAGCTCAGGGGCGCAGACACTCCCCTCCCTGCTCTGTGGGGCGCACCTTCATGGAGCATTCTTTTGGGTGGAGTGAGATTGACAATGAACCAATGAGTAAATTATCAGCTGATAAATGCTGTGGAGGGTGGGGACCTGGAAGAGGGCTGCTGGGCTGGACGCTGGGTGGCAGAGAAAGTGATGTTGGCTTCTGAGCTTCCTTCTGCTTCATCTGTCCCTGTGTCAATGATGTCCTTGAATTTGCTTCAGTAAAATTGCTGCCAAATTGTGACTGTCTCTTGATTCTCAGGTGGGTAAGCATAAAAACTGAGAGTGCATCTGTGCACATGAGTGTGTGCGTGTGCAAGGAGAAACGCCTGCTCGTCCCTCAGGTGGATGGTTGATGGAGACAGAGGATGACAGGAGATGAGAGAGAATGTCCTTGTCTGTCTGCCCCGGCTCCACCTCCTCACTGGGGAACTTCACGCAGCTCTCCACTCCTGTTTGCTTCCTCCAGTTCCACCTTCCTGTGCCAAGTCCCCTGCTTCTCCAGTTGCCCTGCCTTTCTGCTACTTCCTTCCACCCTCAACTTCCCAGCTTTCCCTTCAAGGTGGCCATTTAGTGACTCTGAGCCTTTTCTGGGCTGTGTCTTCTGCTTGGCACGCCCCCTCCCCCTGACGAATGCCTGCCCACCCACCAAGCCCACAGCGGCCCCCCTCTCGCCTGCCTTGGTGTCCTCTCCTTCACTGGGAAGAAGTAGTGGTCTCCTTCTCTGCTTCCACACAGCCCTCCAGAGCAGGCTCTGTCACAGCACTTACTGGGCTGGGGGCCGGCTGTCTTCATGTCTGTGTGTGTCTCTCCAATGCAGGAAGAGACGGTGTCTCATTTGTCCTCACATTCAGAACAGGTTCCTGAAGGTGTGACTTTGGCCTGATCACTTAGCCTTTCTGAGACTCAGTTTCTTCATCAGAAACCTCCCAGGGTGGAAATGGATTTGCTAGTCCAGTCATCTTCAGAGTAGCTCAGAGTCACTGAGGGCTCCTTGCATGCCAGCAACCATGACAGCTATGTGCCACATTATCTCATGAATTCTCAAAACACACCTCCAAGCCAGGTGCTGTTAACATCAACTTTTTAAAGAAGAGGAAATGGAGGCACAGAGAGACTAAGTAATGTGCTGAAGAATTACATTTGAACCCAGAGAGTCTGACTGCAGAGTGGTGCTCTAAAACCTGTGATTTTCAATAGTCAATTGGTACACATGGTAAAACCTTCAAAAGACACAAAAGTTATGAAAAACAAATGTGTATATAAAATGAAAACCAATCTTCCTCCCCATCCAGTTCCCTCCCAGCAAGTATCCACCACAGATATTAGCTCTTTTGGATACCCTTCCAGAGATGGTCTGTGCATAAGCATACATGAATTTTAAATTTATGTTTTACACAAATGTGAGGATGGCACATCATGGGCAGCCTGTGACCATCTTGAGGGTGGCTCTGTACCCACACTGCCTCTCAACCACTGCTCTGTACTGTCCCAAGGAGTGAGACTGGAGACTACATCATGGGACTGGAGGGCTGAGCCTGTGGTTTGAAGGGTGAGCACAGCGTTGAGTTCTGTAGCCTTGGTCTTCCCAAATCCATAGCGGGATGGAAGGACCTGGAAGGTCAACCCCAGAAAACACTGTGGTCAGAACAGGCCTAGCTGTTCCAGGATGTGTTTGTTGGAACAGCAGAGGAGAGGGAGGACATGTGACTACAAGTCTCTTGTCCAGGAAGGAGACTCCTGGAGACCAGCCCAGTCCCCAAATTGCTCTGAGGCAAAAGCGGGTGGATAGGAAGGAAACTCAGAAAGGCCACTGGGTCACTGCTGGGTCATCTGCCTGGGACAGGTGGGCAAACCCAGCGTACAATCAACATTATTTAGGTTATGTGCTCCAAAAGGAACAAGTCATTTTTAGCTCCACGCTTACCAGCTATTGGCTGTATTACCAAATCACCGCATGGGAAACCCCTAAGAGGTACTCTCCACCCATCCCTGGTGACATGTGAGTCTCTGCAGTGTGGTTGACTGATCTCCTAGCTTTTTCCTTGAATGCTTCCAGTGACAGGACTTTCATACCCCTTGAAAGGCATTTTAGGGAATTCTTCACTGAATATCAGAACTAGAAAGGATCTTAGGAATCTCTAAGTCCACCCATTTTTCCTCATCATACTTTTCCCGCCTTATACTTTATCCTGTATAGATTCAGCTTCTTTCTCCTGGCTGGCTTCTTAATTGCCAAGGTCCTCTTTCTTGAAGCAACTGCAGGGAAACCACCACAGGAGGAAAATAAAGACCAGTGCCTGCTTTGCCCCAGAGCTGTCCCTTGCAGCCGCACCCAGCCAGGACGCGGGGTACCTGGCACTTGTGCTACCATCCCAGCCCCCACCCCCTCAGCTACCATTGTCAGTCATTGCCACATTCAGATGCAAGCTTAGTCCTTCTCAATCCAGTGCTCTAACAGCTACTCCACTCAGTGGGAATGGGCACAGAAGATGACACCCCTTTGCCATCCCTGCTCCTTCCAGTGAGGCAGCCTCTCAGGTGAGTTTTTCCAAACCCACCCACCACAATAAAGATTTCCAGTCCAGCCAAACCAAAGGCCTCTCTTCACTCTCAGTCTCTTCAGCAATTGATTCCAGCTCTACGTCCAATCACCCCACTGCATAAGTCTGGTCCCAGCGGTCCAGTCTCCTTCACTGTACCCCATTTCCCAAATTTCATATTCCTCCTCAGTCTCCAAGATTTTTTCAGCCTCTTCCCAAAGCCTGGAATTCCTTCCCTGGTCTTTTCTGTGTATCTAAATCTTCTTCATTCTGGACGCCCCTCCATCATCAACTGCCCCAGGAACTCTTCCCCAGCTGCCCCTCACACTAAAATACCACCTCAGACAGTGGCTCTGGTTGGACACTAGAATCCTGGCTGGACATTGGCTTTGAAAGCTCCTAATGCCAGGATGCACCCTCAGAGACTTGATTATTTAATTGACACAGGGTGGGCTCTGGGCATCCTGATGATTCTAACATGCAGCCAAGGCTGAACCACTGCTCGGAAATCCGTGGAACTTTACACACATGCCCTCAGTTAATGCTGTGGTCAGACCTTCCTGCGAAGTGCTTTCATGGATTTGTTTATGTCCTTACTTACTAAGAGCTAAAGTAGTGAATCAGAGCATTTACCAGGGGCCAGGCACCATGCTGAGAGTTTTACTCACTTCATCTCATTAAATCTTCATGACATTGTTGTGAAGTAGGTATTCTTATTATAATCCTGATTTTCAGGAAATCAAGGCTCAAAGTAGGAAAGGCTTACCACATTTGCACAGCTGGACAGTGATACCCCCAGGACCTGGCTCCCAGCCTGGCCCCACAGGTGGCACAGGTAGCCCCTCTCTGCATGACCACCACTGGTTGGTCTGGCTTTGCCCCTCTCCTCCCCCTGGTTGCCTCCTGCTCATCCTGTGGATCTCAGCTGACCTCTGCCAAAGCCCAGCAGACAGCCTCCTGGCTACACATCTCTGCTTCAGAGCACTTGGCACTGGTGGCATTTCCACCTATGTGTGTCATTTATTCAGTATCTCTTTCTGCCCCCCTCCCCTGACCATAAGCTCCATGGGGGTCAGATTGTGCCTGCTTTTACTGCATTTCGTGGGCTTACTTAGCCCGGTGCCTGACACATGTTTGTCAGATGGATAGACAGATGAACAAATGAATGAATGAATGCATGAATGAATGAAAGAAGCCAGATACAAAATACAGTTTCCAGCTTCCCAGCCAGCCAGCCACGACGGTAGACTCAGGACACCTGCTTTCTACTTCTTTGAGCAGCAAGGACCCTGAGCAAAGGGCCACAGCCACAGAGGTAACTTCAGCTTCCTGGTGGTGTAACCCTGGGCAAATGCTCGGCCCCTCTGAGTCTTGCCTATATGGCAGAGATGGTAGTGCTCATTTACAGAAGGATAGTGAAGGTGAAATGAGATCATGGGCACACATGCTCTGTAAACAGAGTGGATGGGCGGCCAGCTCTGCCTGCTTCACCCCCACCTCTGTCTGTGCCCCATTGGCCTTGGTAGCCGGCAGCCTGTGCAAATCCAGGGCAGATGCACTCTCTGGGAATGGACTCAGGAGTAGACTCTCCTAGTGGCCCACTCTCCCCATGTGATGGGGTGTGAAATATGGGGCTTGGGCTTTGGTGGTCAGACTGAGAGGTGTGGAGAGGGGATAGCCAAAAGCGAGGAGCCTTGGTAGAGCTCTGTCTTTCTCCACCCAAAGCCTCAGCTCCCTCCAGCCATCACCCTCCAGCTTTACCCCTGGGGCTTCAGCCTCCTTTAATGAGATCTTAACTGAGGTCCATGGATTTGAATGGGAAAAAGTTGCATCTTTATTCTTTGAAATTTAACATTTTCATCCAGTGTGTGTAGGCAACAAACCATGGTGATGAGCAGCACCTGTGACTTTGTTGCCACAAGAAATCACAGGTATTTTCACATTACATTCTAGTTGTGGCAGCACCTTGAAATACCACTTGTGCTCATTTATTACTTTGGAATCATGCCAGTTACTAAATCTACCACTGGATCTTGCTACTAAATGAATCAATAACAAAGCCCCTATAATACTATACTGCAACTTTTCAGCTTGCTTTGACAATCATATTTTAATATAATTGGTTTCCTTTGTAATTCTCTATATCTTATTTTATGAATTAAAATTTCTCTGAGAAAGAGTCTGTAGGCTTCACCAGACAGACAGTGAGCTCCATAACATAGACAAGGTCATGACCTATTAGAACCCGGCTCGCCTTCTGCTTGAGTGGGCATGTCACTGTCTGATTCTTATTGCCTATTAGCTGATTGTCGTGTGCCAGGCCTGTGACTCCATACTAAGTTAAAAGATAGCAGTGGGGCCATGAATTTGTTTGGGGGGAACTCCCTCAGCTTGCAGGTCAATGAATGAAGGATGGTGACCCTTAAGGCAGGACTTTCCTTCGTCTGGGCCAGAACCAGCCCTCCTAATCTCTGTATCATGAAGGGTCAGGTAGCTTTGTTCATGGATCCTTCCAGGAACTCTTCTGAGCCTTGGTTTCCTTGTCTATAATTTGGGGATAATAAGGCCCAGTTCACAGGCTGACACTGCTCCAGTGAGGTTGTCTGGGAAAGAGCATGATGAACAGTAAAGTGTCATCCCTCTGGGCTGGTGACAGAGCTGCCTCTCATCATCCTCTGGTACCCAGGCAACCCCCAAACCAGCATCTCTGGAGCAAGACTAGGCAAGGGATCATTGCTGGCAACCCAGGGCCTCTCCTGGCCTGTGGAGCCCACCTTTCAGCAAATACTGTGAAGCAGGGCAGCCTGGTGCCTAGGGCAACCCTCTAATCTTGCTGTAGCACAGAAGTCAGTGCAAACAGGGATCCTTGTCAGCCAGGGATATAGCTGGCCCTGAAGGATGTGCCCAGCCTGGCACAACCTTTGCTTCCAACATCCATTACCTCCTGTTGACAGCTTCTGGCTGACACCTAGTCACTCATTTGACAAATTGGTGATAGAAAGCTAACAGGCATTAACTCACCCAGTCTTCAAATAGTGCTTTGAGGAAGAGACAGCTAATCCCATTACACAGTTGGAAAACAGAGGTGCAGGGAAGTGAAGTAACCTCAGGATTTCTTACCAAGGCAGCCCTGGCTCCAGGGCTGGTTCCCTGAGTACTGCTCTGATCAGAGGTTTGCACACCTGAGCATACGTCCAAGGCACCTGTTAAAACACAAGCTACCAGGCCCCACCCCTGGCTTCTGATTCCATAGGGCTGAGAACCACAGTTCTAGGACCTGGTTGCTCAGAGTGGGCAGCTCAGCCATGTCAGCATCTCCCTCACTTGTGTGCAGACTCTCAGGTCTTACTCTGAATCTGCATTTCAGCAAGATTCCCAGGAGTTTTGTGAGCACACTGCAGTGTAAAAAGCTCTGTTCTAATCCACCCCAGGGACAAGGCCCATTTACTCATGGAGCTTAGATGCCAATGGAAGGGATATAGAAACAAAAACAAGTCAATATAATGAGATAATCTCAGATAACAGTGTGTTCTGTGAAGGAAATAAAACAGGGCAATGGAAAATGGGCCATGATAGGAGTGGGCAGGGGGGTCTCCCTGAGCAGATGACATTGGAGTTAAGACCTGAATGATAGGAGGAGCCAGCCCTGTAGCAATCAGGGGAGGAGCATTTGAAGCAGAGGTCCTTCTGCCTGGGGGGTCTGCTATAGGGCCCAGCAAGGCCCTTTCTTGCTAGCTAGTTGGATGTGCACGCTTAGGGTGCTGAAGGTGGGAGGGTGTCAGGGCCCCTGGGTTAGGCACTGGAGGTTCAGACCTGGGTGAGAACCAGCCCCACCCTCCAGGAGCTAACAGACGGGTAAGCTATGAGCACCAGAATTATATAAAAAAGTAGAAGGCACCAGATCAAAGAGGGACAGAGATAAATGGCTATGGAAAGCAAATGCTCCCTGAGGGATTACCCACTTGGTGCCAGACACTGTGCTGTGAGCTTTCACATACACACAGACACCTATAGCACACACACATACCCACACATGCACACACATAGTTGCATACACACATGCATACATAGATACACACAGGCACACACATGCACACACATGTACACACACGTGCGCACACACATGCACATACATATACGTATACACACATGCACACACAGGCACACATATGTACACACATGCACCCCTATACATACACATTCTTATTGCACAGTGACAGAGAGCAGAGACCAGAGCCAGACTGTCTTTGCACAATTCCATCTGGCTGCTGATTAGCCTGTTCTGTCCATTCCCTGGGCCTTGGTTCACTCTTCATACACTGGAATAACAAGAGCACCCACCTTTGCAAAGCACTTAGAACAGTACTTGGCACCAGGCCAGTGCTGCCTGAGTGTTAGCTGCAGTCCTTATTTTATCCTCTGAGCCTATGATTCTGAGGTAGCTGGCCTGGCATTCCCATTTTGCAGATAAAGAAACTAAGGCTTAGAGAGGCCCACCAACTTGCCCAATCAAAATGCCCATCTGTCTGAAACAGGATCCAGAGGAAGGAAGGTCTCTTCCAGCAGGGGTGGGCTGATGAGACTTGATGGCAGAGACATCTGAGCGGAGGTTCATGGGATGGGGAGGATTTGGTCACGTAGAGAAAGATTAGGTGGAGGGTTTGGGGTGAGAGCAGGACAAGGTTCCTGGAGGAGGGAATGGGTGAGCAGACACACAAAGGAGGGAGTTTGGGAAGCAAATGGAGAACAGGAAAGTGCAATTGGCCTTGAACATGAAAATTGCTATGGGTAAGATGTCGCTGGACCAGATTGAGGAGGGCCAAAGGGCAGAAAGTTTAGGACTGGTTTTGTAAGTGGAGCAATAGAAAGTTCTATTCCAGGCACCATATTCTGAGCCACCATGTAGCCACTGAGCATCTGCAGATGAATGTGACCTCATTTCCAATGGCCACACTCATTCTCACTTTAGGAGGCCTGGCATTGGCCTCAGTTCTCAGCTGGGCCTGAAGCCACATGTCTGGAACCAGGTCACAACCTACAGGCAGACCTCACTTTCCAGGGCAGAGCCTTCCAGGAAGGGAAGTGGGAATCAGCAGCATGGCAAACCCTGAAGGCAGGCGGTGTTGGCCAAGTGGCAATAGTGGTAGGGTTCAAGGTTTTCAGCCTGGCTGACAGACTCCACTGAAGCCCTGTCAAGGATAATGTTTTGCTCTCTGGCTGAGTGTCAAGGAACGCAGTTTGCTCTTTCCCCAGCCCTCAGCCAGTTGGAGTGGGTGCTGCCAAGGAAATCGCTACTACTTGGAGGTTGGCTGGCCCTTGGGGCCCAGGAGACACCATGGTTACAGGTTGAAGAAAGCTGGGAGATCCCCCTATGCCTCAAAATGCAAAAAAAGAGTTTACACATCAGTCTAGCCACCCATTTGCCATATGATCTTTCCCATCTCAGGTTTTGAGTCCCCATTTGTAAAATGGAGGGGATGGCACTTTATACATTTTCTGGCCTGTGTTTTGTTTACTTAGAATTGTTTAATTTGTGCACTTGTTTACTTCCTGGGTTCAGGCTGGACTGTGCATTGCATGGAGAGAAGAAACACATGTCTCATGGCAGGTGGTCAGCATACAGTTATTGATTCACTAAGTGACTATTCTGAAGTTTAAATGAGATCATGTACATGAAGGTGCTTGCAAAATATGAAATGTGAATGATATGTACAATAGTTCTGGCTCTTATCTCCCCATGACATGGCCTCTGGAGAGAACTGCTCCAGGTGCTCACAAGGACAAGAAAACACAAAAAGGAATTACAAACATTAAAAAGGAAGGCAAAAATGATAACAATTTGCTGATGATGTGATTTTCTACCTTGAAAAATCCAAACAGGTCTGCTGGTGTAGCAGTGAGCAATGCCGGTAAGAAAGTTCAGTAACAGAATTAGAAACACTAGTTAGGTAAAAAAATTGCTTTCCCATCTAGTCACTATACTTAATTTCAAAGTGTTATTGGAAAGAGGATCTCACTCATAATAGCCAAAAAAACAGCTGAAAAACCCCTTAGGAATTTGCTTAACCAGAAGCTTTGCAAGGGCTGTAAAAAGAAATCTATTAACACTTTACTGCAGAAAAAAATGGATATCTGAATAATAGCACATTCATGTTTCTAAAAAGGAAGTCCCAAATGTGAAGATGTCAATTCTCCCTAATATAATTAATAAACCTAATGTAATTCCAGGGAAAACAGTAGTGGGAAAGTCAAGTTCATTGGGAACAGTAATTGCTTGAGAAACAGCAAGGCAGTTTTGGACATTAATAATGATGAAAAACTGATGAGACAATAGTTAAACTATGTGGGTTTTGAGTGGGAAAACTCGGTTCAGTCACACCTCCTCCTGCCTATCTGTGGGACCTTGGATTATCTACTTATCTTCTCTAAGTTCATTTCAGAGCAGTGGGGATAATAACGGCACCAGAGCTGATGAGGAATTCAATGAGCCAAGCATAAGTGGTACTTAGCATCGTGCCTGGAGGAGAGTAAACTCTCAATAGATGATATTATTTTATTAGCTAAAAACAATAGTAAGTAAGTAAATCGTTAATTAGCTATGGGCCAAGGAAAAGCCAGTTGCATTTTTTCAGTAACTGGTTGCTGGGATCTTGGGACAATTTTCCAGTTTGAGCCTGTGCTGGGCAAGCTCCAAGCAGACGATAGGTGGAACTGTTTGAGTAATGAACTTGGATTTGTTTCCCTTTGCCCTCAGCTCACCGTCCGGGTGCTCTCTGGTTTCATTGTAGTTGTTTATTCTGATTGCAGTTCATAAGGGCATCCTCCCTGTCACCCTTGAAGGTCAGACTTGCTGAAGCCAGGATCAGACTGCCAAGGTGCCTGAACTTCACCCTGCGGGGGCAGGGATCCTGCCTTTGGTGCTTCAGTGCCCAGGACATACTGGCCACCCCACAGGGCTGAGTTCAGTACAGAGTGGGGAGCCCCCTTCTCCACTGCTCCCCCCAAGCTCTAGCCTTCAGCACCTGCTGGCTCCCAGCTGTGAGGGAAAGATATTTTCCTGAACACAATCTGTATGTGATCTGGCATGACGCTCCTGGGGGTTGACCTTGGGACAGTGTGAGAGGAATGAAGCAGAGAGCATGGTGAAATCACAGTGAACATCCCACAGGTCCCTGGAGGGCTGTCATCCCGACTGTCCTCTCTGATGGGGGGAGGGCAGCACATGGGGAACAGGTTGTCCTGGGGAAAAAGGGGACTGTCCCAAAGGGGAGGTGGAGGGAGTAGAAAGAGCCCTTGATGGGAGCCATGAGGTCTGTGTTTGAGCCACTCAGCCTCTCATGAGGTAACTGAAACACAGATGGATGATATGTGCCCTCCTGAAGGGCAAGACCAGCGTCCTATTTGTCGGTGTTCCCCACTACAGTGCCTGGTGCACCCCAAGTCCTAGAGGAGCCCTTTCATTGGGAAGATGTGGCATGTGTGGCCACACAGATCTGGGCAGAGTGAAGCCCGCATGACAGCTGCCCGTTCGGAGGGGTCCTGAGTGGTGCTCCCAGGGTCCCACCCCCTCTGGCTCACATTCACTTGTGGACACTTGGATACCCAAGGCACAAGTTCATAGACATCAGCAAAGGTAGGACTTCGGGAGAGGGGTCAGTCAACTGGGGCCGGTGCCCACCTGTGGTCTGCCAGGGAGGTGGTGGGCCATCAGGCGGTGGCTGAACTGGCTTGCTCCCTTCAGGTAACCTGCTCCATTTTTTCCCCATCTCTCTACAAGACACCACATCCCCCAAACCTCCAGGCTACAAAAGAAGGAGCCATCTTGGTTTCCGTCCCCTCCCTTACCACCAGTACCAGGCTAACACAGACTGTCAGCCCCGCCTCCAGCTATGAAATAAGAGCCCCCACTTCCCTCCAGCTCAGCACTGAGCCCGTGGCCCAGTCCATCCCAGGGTGGGAAGGTGCACAGAGCTCCGGTAGCAGGAGATATGCTACCTAACTCCAGGGGCTCAGCGTTAGGAGATAAGCAATATTTTCCATGATCTACTTTATCAGTAGTAAGGATAATATTTTTGTCTTCTTTCTCAATTGGTTTAGAACTCAGACATGGAGGAGTGGAGTCATTTATCAGGCCCCCACAAAAACAAAAACATTACCATCTTGCTAAGATTTTATAGGTCAAAGAATATTCCCATTTATAACTTCCTGGATTCCTCATTACAGTTTCACTACACAAAGGTTATTATTTTCCCTACTTTACTAATGAAAAAAATAAGACTTCAGCTTGTGAAGTGACTTGCACAAGGTCACAGAGAGTTAAGCCTAGAATCCAGTTTTTACAAAACTTTGCTATTAGAGCTTCTTTCTTTTGGCTTAAGGTTTGAATTAATATTAAAATGCAGTTCTTTTACCACATAGCTAAAGTAATCAAGACAACATGGTGCTGCTGGAGAAGAGACACATAGATTAAGGAGGAGAGAGGGAGGTGTGACTATCGAAGGGTTTCTTTGTCTACACATGTGGTAACATTTCAATGAACTATATACATCTCCTCTCCAAATGAGCATGTAAAAGTTGGCCAGGTCCGAGAAAGATCTTTTTAGATCTCCTTAATTAACAGGATTGTACCAGTGTCAATTTCCTAATTTTGATAATCTTTTATGGCTGTGTAAGATGTTATCATTGAGGAAGCTGGATGAAGATACATGGGATCTTTGCATTCATTTTGCAACTTCTTGTGAATCTAACATTATTTCACACTAAAAAGGTAAAAATAAATGTAGCTCCCACCAGGAGATAGGGATCAACTTCCAGTTTGGATTATCAAATGAATTTCAACTCCCATGTCAACTGCAATCTATTGATAAGGGTTCCCTGGATCACAATCCACAATACAAAGGATTCTGAAGCCACACCTGGGCCCAGTGGGAATGAGTGTGTGAATCGATTAGTGATGTCTGCTGGGACTCTGGGAATGGCATGAAGGAGCATGCATCTGGTTCATGCCAACTGCATGCTCAATTCCTGACATCTCAGTGTGAACCAAAGCACTAGAATAGGACCTGACCTGGAAGAAGGGGGAGGAAGGGAGACAGAGAGGAAGGCACGAGAGGGAGGAGGCAGGTACATGGTATGATTTCATTTCTGTCATGTGTTAGAACAGGCAACATGAAACACACTTAGACTCTCAGCTTCCAAATAACCCTTGGGTGATCTCTGTATGAATCATGGCATCTTCACACTGACCACCTCCTAGGTATTCACTGTTTTGGACAGGATAAGGGAGCTCCTGAGCCCTTTGCTGTCCATTGATTTCCCTTCTTCCCAGTTCTTGGTTGGAGAGCCGCGTGCTTGTGTTGGTCACTGCCCCCTCCCTCTGTGGGCATTAAGTCTCCAGACAGGGCCTTGCAGAGGAGAGGATGCCGTTTCTTTCTGAGGATGAGTCTGTGACAGGGCTGGGAGATCTGGCTGAACCAGGAGGGCAAAGGAAAGTTGTCCTGGAGGGACAGGGAGAAGTGGTGGTATGGCCGGTCTCGTGGAGCTTTCCCTGTAGAAAGGGCAAAGGGAGAAGAGTTGTAGGACGGGGCTGGGCTGGAGCCAGTCTGGGAGGCACAATAGTCTCCAGGCGGGGAGACCAAGGCAGTTGCCCCATGTGGGGCTGTCAGAGCAGAAAGGAGAGCAGCCTTCTGCCAGGGCAGATGGGCTCTTCAACAGTAGTTCTTCTAACACCGCCATCAGAAGGTATAGCCAGGAATTCTCCAGGCCACTACCAGCTTTCAGAGAACCAAGAAACAACTGAGGCATGGGGAAACCTGAAGACCTATGTGGGGAAGATTTGTCTGTCCTTCCTCCACCCATTCGTCCATCCATCCAATAATATACTACTTGCCAGGCATCAGGCTGGCCCCTGGTGTTGCACAGGCAGCACAGAATTTGATCTTGAAGTGTTTATGTTCTACTTCAAGATGCAAACAAGAGAACAGTACAGTGTGATATGGGGAAGGACCAGGGTACTGGGTGCACATAGCACACACCTAATCCCCATACCTAGAAATGCAGGGCAGGCTTCCTGGAGGAAGCAACATTCAACTTGAGACTTAAAGGATGAGGTGAAGCTAGCCATACGTGGAGGAGCCCACCACCCTCCCTGCCAGTGATGAGATGGCGTTGGTGAGAACTAGTGGAAGTTATATGTACTGTTGCTGGGCTAAAGGCATTTAAGAAGCACGTGTGTCTTCTTCAGCATCTCCTTCCCCCATCTGGGCACACGCATTGGTGGGCTGGCAGAGCTACAGACAGGAGGAGGCTGGATCCCCAAGTCTGTGCAGAGGAGAGCTGCCTGCAGAGCAGGAACACTAACTTTGTACTGCTGTGAGAACAACAAACCCCCTGAAGCCATGGGTGTTTGGACTTCATCTGTTATAGAGGCTAATGTTCTTTAAAGGGTAATGAGAATACACCCCATGAAAGGAGAGAGAGGAAAGGGAGAAGAGTGTTTTAGAGGCAGCCTCAAGTATAAAACCCTAGGGAGAGTGAGAGGGGAGTGACAGCAGGTGAGGCTGGGGTAGACTGAGGCCAGGTCTGCCATACTCAGCCGCGGGACTTCACCCTAAGGAAATGGGGTATTACCAAGCCAGACAGCCCCAGGCAGTCCCCTCTCTACCCTCAGGCTCACAGAAGATGGACAACTTGCTGGAAGTCATCTGATCAATAAATAGCAGAGCTGGCCTCCAGCCCAGGTCTTGCTGACTCCATGCACAAAGCATTCAGCATTAACAGAATGTTGAAAAGAGATACTATGCCTTCCATCTCTTGAGAACTCTTAGGCAGTCCTACCTACGTGGCCTCCTTCTCCATTTTTCTGGGACTGGACCCCAGCCAAGAGTGCCATCTCCTGGCACCAGGTCCAGGCCAGCACACAGCTACGATGGCTACCTCCATCTCCCATGCTGACTGGGGCTCTGCGTCCCCATACAAACCAAGTGAATGTCCTGCCCAGTTTGGCTGGGCCAGCTTTCAGGGGGAGTCAAAGCAGCCCATCCCCAAGTGAGTGATGTGCCATCGCCCAACCACCAGCTCCCACCTCATAGTCTGAGCCATGGTAAAAGGCAATCAGTACTTCCTACCTCCAGATTACTGTGAGGACTTAGGAGGTGGTGTGTGCAGTTCCTGACAAATGCCTAGCACATAGTAGGGCCTCAGTACCTGCTCGACGTCTGACAGTTCTCTGAGTGCTCCATGCTTGAGGATGAGCCGGGAGGCCCTGGGCCTGTCATCATCCAGAAGTGCTCAGGCCACAAGGCAAAGGAGTCTCTCTGCTCCCCTTGAAGATGGCCTGGCCCTGGTCCTTCCTCAGCTGTGACCTAATTTTGGTCTGGCCAGAGCTGGTATCTTCCTTTTCCCCTCATTGTCTTGGAGACCTTGAGTGAACTTGGCCAGGAGCATTTCTGAAGGAATGACATATGTTCACCCAGCCAGGCATAGTGTGCGCACATCCCCACCCCCAGCCATCCTCTTTCAGACACTTTCCTGCCCATGGCTCCTGAGGTACCTTCCCAGATATCCGCACAGCTCATTCCTTGGCTTCGTGTAATTCACCCTGTCAACTGTCACCTCCCAAGAGGTCATCCCTGACCTTCCTCTCCTCCACTCTGTCTTCCCTCACTCTTTTTTTTCATTACACCATTGGAAATTACATATTTATCATTCCCTCTTTAGTCTGTCTCATCACTCTAGGATGTAAGCTCCATTTTGTTCACAACTGCACCTCCAGCCCATCACACGGTTGGTGCTTACAAAGATTTGTTGAATGACTGAACTAGTGAGAAATGGGGTAATCCTAAATGCCCCTTCACAAAATGCACCATATTTACTGAAATCATCCACTTCCATGCTGCAAGTGTCTATGGCTGTCTGGTCGAGGTGGGGATAATACGGGATGATGTCCTGGACAGACATGAGAACATCCCCTAAAGATGCAATGGCAAGGTCAAATCACCTGGCTATGTGTGAGAGGCTGCGTGTGGACCACACCCCCAGCAGCTGGCAGGGGAGTATCTGAGTGCAGGAAGTTTAAGAGACCAGGCCTGCAAGTCACACAGACCTGATTCTACCACTTTGTAGAAGTCACTAGCCCCTCTGAACTTCAATTTTTTGTGTGCAATGGGGCTATGATTCTTGCCTTATATAGTTGTTGATAACAAAAGCTACTCTTTATTAGTATTTGAGCAAATCAAACACAAACCTTGCCCTTGTGTGCCATGACGTAGTTGTAATACTTAGAGCAAGTTACACAACTTCTTGGCATCTTGGTTTCCCCATTTTTCAGATTTGTGAAGCTTTCATGAGTTAACGCATGTAAACCATCTGGATCTGTGCCTGACACTAATAATGCTCACATTTTAATTTTTATGCTTACTCTTTAAAAATCAAGGTATATTTTATATACAGCGAAATGCATAATCTTAAATGTATAGTGAGAAGAGTTTCGACAAATTGTATATACACACACCATCCACACAACCCACACCCTGCTCAGGGTATAGAACATTCTCATCACTCCAGTCAGATCCGGTGCCCCCTCAGGCAATTCCTGCTGTCAGCAGTTTGTCCCTTGTTATTGTGGAGCTGCATTCCATCGTATAAATATACCACAGTTTGTTTATTCATTTTCCCTCTAATAGACAATGGGGTTGTTCACACTTGAGGAAAATTGGGAATAAGGCTGCTATGAACATTCTTGTATCTGATTTTTGGGGGATATTTTTCATGTTGTTGGGTATCTAGAAAAATAATTGCTGGATCATAAGGTAAGTGTATGTTTAACTTTATAAGAAATAATTACAACCCACTGAAATTTCTTAAAATTCCTTTTTTGGGCCCGCTCAGGGTCTGCCTGGGTAAGTGTTCCATATGCTTTTGAAAAAAAAATGTATATTCTACAATTACTAAGAAAGGAGCCTTACATTCCCAACGATAATTATGATTTTTCCTATTTCTCACTCTGGTTCTGTCTGTTTCTGCTGCACATATTTTGAAGTTCTATTTCTAGGTATATAAACATTAAGGGCTATTATGTCTTTAAGATAATTGGCCATCTTTTAAAATAATTTCTTATATGCCTTATAGATGTCCTGTATTTGTCAGATCTTAATACAGACACATCTTTCTTATGCTTACTCTTCACACAGTGTATCATTTCCCAGCATTTTCTCTTCCATTTATTTGTCTTTATATTTCAAATACATTTCTTGTGGGTCTTGCTATTTTGTGCATTCGAACAACCTCTACTTTTAAACGGAGTACTGAGCACGTTTAGCTAATGCAATTGTAATGTTTGCTAAGTTGAACTGCAGTCTATCATCTTACTATTTGTCTGTTTGTAATCATATGTTCTTTTTAGTATTCCATTTTATCTCTTCCATTGGTCTTTAAGCTATGTATTTCTGTTTTGTTTATTTTTAGGTGTCTCTTCAGAGACTAAAATATGCATCCTTAACTATCATAGTCTTCTTTGAATAATATTATACCCTTCCAGGTATAATGTAAGATTTTAAAACCTTATACTCCCATTTCACCCTCTTTCAACTTATTGTGCTCTTGACAAATATTTCACTTTAATGTATATATGACATGAACCCTGCAACACAATATTTTTTATTCTAATGGTCAATTGTTAACAGCTTTATTGAGGTTTGCTTTACATAGCCCAAAATCCAACCATTTGAAGTATTCAGTTCAGTGATTTTTAGTAAATCCACTGATTTGTACAACCATTGCCACAACACAATTTTAGAAAAATTCCATCACTGCAAAATGATCCCTCATGCCCATTTTGGTCACACACCATTATCCTCCCTCCCCAGCCTCAGGCGACTACTAATACTCTTTGGTGTCTATAGCTTCACCTTTTCTGTATATGTCATATAAATGGGACCATATGACATTCAGTCTTTTGCATCTGACTTCTTTCACTTACATAATGTTTTTGAGGCTTATCCATGTTGTAGCTTTTATCAAATGTTTGCTCTTTTTTATTGTTAAATAATATTCCATTGTACAGATATGTCACTTTTTTTGTTTACCTATTTACCAGCTGATGGGCATTTGGATGGTTTCCACTTTTAGGACATTATGAATAATCCTGCTATGAACATTTCAGTAAAAATCTTTGTGTAGACAATTGCTTTCATTTCTCATGGGTATACCTCAAGAGTGGAATTGCTGTGGCATAAAGTGAATTTATGCTTAACTCTTAAAGAAACTACCAAACTGTTTTTATAAAGTAGCTGGCATATTTTACACTTAACCTACAATGTAAGATCAATGGTTTTTCAAAGAAGAAAAGAGAAAGAATAGTCTTTCATATTTATTCACACATTTAGCTCTTATGATGCTCTTTATGCCTTCCTCTAGATTGAGTTTCTATTTAGTATCATTTCTCTTCAGCTGAAACATCTTCTTTAAATATTTTATGGGTTTGCAGGTGATGAATTCTCCCAGTTTCTGTTTATTTAAAAGTATGTTTATCTTCCCTTTATTTTTGAAGGATAATTTCACTGGATATAGAATTCTAGGTTGATAGTTTGGGTTTCTTTTGGCACTTTGAAGATGCTTTCCATTGTTCATTGACTTTACTGTTTCTAGTAAAAAGTCAGCCATCAGTAATATTATATGTTCAACTATAATTTCTTTGAAAAGTCATCCATCACTCTTATTTTTGTGTCACTCTATGTAACACATCTTTTTTATATGCTTTTGAGATTGCTATCATTATTTTTTATTTATGTTACTCTAATATGCCTAGTTACATTTTTGTGTATGTGTCTATACTTCATTCTCCTTTCCTTCTGGGATTCCAATTATATGTCTACCAACTGTTTGATATTCTGCCATAGATAACTCATGTTTTGTTCATATTTTCCAATATTGTTTCCCTACACTTCTGTTTGACTTTATTTTGACTTGTTTTTGAGTTTACTGATTCTTTCTTCTGCTGTGTCAAATCTGCTATCTGCTTTATCCAATAAATTCTTCAGTCTGGCATTTTAACTTTTATTTCCAATTATTTTTTAGAATTTCCATTGATATCCTGAAAAAAATCCCATCTCTTCACTCCTATTCTTTTTTTTCTATAAATTTCTTCATATATTTATATACATATTTAAGGTTTTTTTTCTTCTGCTAATCCCAATAACTGTGGCATGTCTGCTTCTATTGCTTGTGTTTTCTCTTAATTACGGATCACATTTTCCTATTTATTATCTTGTCTGGTGCTTAATTTTACTATAGTCTTGAAAATGTGTATAAAAGAAAAGTTGTCATTGAAATGTAATTTTTATTTATTTATGTTTTGTTTTATTTGTTTCCTAGACAATCTAAACTTTCTGCTGTCTGATGGTTAGAATAAGAGGCTGCTCCTCCAGATTTTGCTTAGAGTTATAACTGAGCTGGGTTGAAGAACCACTTCAGTTAGCTTGAATGACATGTAATTAGCTCAACCACCAACATCCTCTGCCTTTTTATCTTGTCAGTATTTGTACTGGGAGAGGGTTGCTTGCAGTTTGGTATTTTTGCTTTATATCTTAATGTAAGTTACTTCAGGCCCTGATTTCCAGTCACTGTGAGAATGTACAAGGCTATGCAACTATTCTCTACGATATACCAGTCCTCCACCACCACTGACTGCCTTTCAGAACAATTTGGGTGGGGTGGATGGAGAGGATGAATTGCTGGACTGAATGATCTCTTCATTCATTGAGCAGATGGCTTGCCCATCCTCTTGGGCTGAGTGATCTCTCCTTGCATTCAGGGCTCTTCCAGACTCCAGTTTGACCTACCATATCACACTCTGGTTGGTCCAAGGCTGGGATGATTTTCCCCTGTCCCTGCAAAGTCTTTCCATGTGTGGTTGATCATCCTTTGTTCACCATCCACAGATCAGAACTGCCTCCAGGTATGGAAGCTGCCACAGCTCTTACTCTCCTATGAAGAGCTTGTTTCTAGACTTCAGTTCATTGAGCCTTCTTTGATTACACTGTTCTCTAGATTCACAAAAAGCTACGGTTTTAATTTTTTTCTGGAGTTTTCTTGTTGTTACCACAGAAACAAAGTTCTTTTACATCTTTCTACAAACTAAATGGAAGTAGAAATCTCCTTAAGCATTACCTATTATTATTAGTGTCATGCATAAAACAAGCACACAAATATGAATATAATTGTAATGAAGGTTAGTGCTATGATGCAAAAATACATGGTTCTCTGAAAGTATATTCTAGAAGAATGCCCATTTTGCAGATGAGGTTAAGAGAAGCTGAATACCTTTCCAAGGTCACTTCACTAGCAGAGAACAGTGTCAGGATTTAAACCCAAGTCACCCAACACTGGAATCATGTTGTCACCCATTCTGCTATAATAGAAGGATTTGTATTTGTCTTGCCTGAGGGTTTCAGCACTGGGCAAGTTCACTATGGATTTGGTGAGACTGGAAAATGACACAAAAAGTTCTTGGGGTAAAATGGTTTATATCCAGCCTCATAAGCTCTTTATACAGAGTCAATGATAATGTATTGCCCACACATGTGCAAGCCTGCACCTGCGAGCATTGTGCATGTGCAGTAGGCAAGCTCACTAGGGGCAGGTGAGATCTGAGACATGGAACTTCCATTTACTTTACAGTATTTAATTTACTTGGAGGGCCAGGCATATAGTAAAGACTCAATGAATGGCACTGTGTAAAATGGCTTGTCCCTAACTAGGTTAGGGACTGGGACATAGTGCATAGAGTCCTTGACAAATACTTATTGAATGTAAATGAATAAATTGAGTGAGTGAATCTCCATCCTACAGCACACGCGCACACACACACACACACACACACACACACACACACACCTTCTCTTGACCTAACAGAAGAATCTAATGTCTAAAAAGATCTGAGAATGTTTTGTCATAAACACTTAATCTATTTTAATGAGTTATTTTTTGAGCTGTCTCCACCTTCTTTTCTGAGAGTTGGTGACTATGGGGATTTAAGTAAAGAGAGAGGCAAAATCTCCATTTCAGGATGGTCTCATGTTTTCAGACATCATCCCTTGGGTTTACTAGGTTTCTGGCCTCAAGGTGACTCAGTAGTGTCTTCAAAATATACTGGGGGTCTCAGTATATTGTCCAAGGTCCATCTGCTCTAGGGCTGAGTCTTCAGAGACTCTGATCTGTTATTAAACCCAAGCCCTAGGGTGTGATGGCTCCTATCAATTCATCTCTGTGGTCTCCAGGGTAAGGGCAGAGAACACACATGTGTGTTGATCATCACCCCCCACTCGGGCTTGTGCTCAGCTTTATAGACTTCAGCGTAATTGTGAATATCACTGCATCAGGCACCTGGTTCAAATCCCTGCTTTACTTACTTGCATGAGACCTTGAGCAACACACTTAACCTCTCTGAGCTTCAGTTATCCATCTAAAACATGGGATTAAAAATACAGTTTACTAGATAGAGTGATGATTAACTGGGCTAATGCACAGTCAGGTTTAGCACAATGCTTGGCACATAATACATACCCAGTAAACATTAGTCATTCTTATTAAAATAAGCCATTTGGGTTATATATTACCAAAAAGCAGGACCACAATTTGAATCAAGGTCAACCTCTGTTTTATTCTAGTTATCACCCAGAGAGCTGGTTAACAAGACAGATTCCAGATCCTATCCCCAAATGTTAATTTGGAAGATCTGGGGTGAGACCCAGGGCCCTGCACATTGACAAGCCCAAGTTGATCTGGATGCAGATCTGGGACCACATTTGGAAGATCACCTTAGGCTATGGCATCTGTCTGCTTGGAGTCATGCACTGTGCAGATAGAGATCTTGAGGAAGACCCTAGTGACATCTGGTTACCAAAACATCTTCTCTCCACCACACTCTACAGACAAGACAGGAACACTTCTGCCTGCCTCTCTGGTACATTTAGGTGCTTCTGGGAGCCCTGGGAGACCAAGTCCACAGCTGTCAGTGAGAGACAAGCCCATCCCTATTCTTTTTCTATTGTCAGGAAGTATAGCAGGTTAGAGCTGCTATCTACATCAAATTGAAAGCTATTAAATTGGGTCACAGAATTGCCAAATTAAGCTGTTGACCTCCTAGGCTCTGAACCTATGTGAGGTGGCAACTCTGTTTGCTAAATAGCTTTTATTTCATGGGCCAGCTCTGGTTGACAGTGGCTGATTGAAGTGCCATGTCGACAAGGTTGCTGAGGCTGAGTCTGGGTCAGTGGTTTTCAACCAGGGGCATTGACACACACAGACAGGACAGGGGGCCCCAGGCGGCCCCAGGCCAGGCTTCATGGTCCTGCCTAAGTCAGAGTCCAGGCCCTGGGAGGCAGCTGGGCCCCACCCAGACCTGCAGTAGGAAAAGCCTGTGTTGACTGGGTGCTGGGAATGACCAGCCCACTGGACTAAGACACATCCTTATGGCTCAGGACAAGCAGCAGGTATTTGCAGGGCCCCTCAGCAGCTGAGAAAATGGGCCTCAGATGTGGGACTAGCCTGCCCCAGAAGGCCAGTGATTTGAGAGCCAGATCACACCCTCCATTTGGGCATATGTGTGTACACATGTTGGCACACACACAGATCACACACAAACACATGTGGTGAAGATAGATTAAGACATAACATACTCTGATATAAGACAGAAACACAAAGGCATTGCGAAACGCGGACACAAAAACAGACATGAGAAGCACACACAGACACACACCAGCCAGCAGGACACTCTCTCCCATGAGGATGCCACACAAATGTGCAAGTCAACACCAGACAGATGCACGTGCACATTGACACACATACTTCTTAAAACACACACACAAAGCTGCAGACACATCCATTCAAGTCCCTGCCCTCACTTCCCAGATAATTGTGCCAGAAAATAGAAACACCTGCTCCCCACCAAGCCATTACCCAGCAGCAGTAGGGACGAACTGATTAAGCCTTCACGGGAGGCTAGCATTTTCCTGGCAGCCCTGCTGCCCCCCACTGCCAGAGCGCTGCAAGCCCAAGTGGCCTTTGTGATGGGCCCCAGGAGGGCACTCAGCCCAGCCTCTACCCACTCCTTCTTCATGAACCCTGGACTGATTCCCACTTTGTTGTCCTAATGGATACTTCTTGGGCTGATGGCCCACTTATAAGGATGACAGGATGAAAATCCCTCAGGAGTTTGAGGGCTGGATCAACGGAGATTCCCAAGAAATTCTCAGTTCCCTGACTTGAAGACATTTGAGGTCAAAAATAAGCCGAGAACATGAGTGGTGGATGCCTCCAGCTGCTGCCCTGTCCAAGGGCTGAACTCAGTCCCTCAGGCTGGAAGAAAACTCAGTTTCCCCTACTCGCCAACCTGGGCCTGGGTCTCCCGCTGTTCCCTTGCACACATGGACCACTCTGCCACCCTGGCCTTCCTGCTCTTCTTCCAACACACCAAGCTCATGCCTACCTCAGGGCCTTTGTATCTGCTCAGTTCTCTCTCTGAAGCCCCCACTACCCCCAACACACACAGGTCTTTGTCTGGCTCCTTCCTTTTCACCATTTAGATCTCAGAGCATGTGTCACCTCCTCAGAGAGTCCTGCCCTGATCTACCTAGTTAAAATATCTCCTCCAAATGGACCCCTCAAATTTTTCTAACTGACTGATTATCAATCCTGGCTAGCTTTAAAAAAAAAATCAT
Source organism: Manis pentadactyla (assembly GCF_030020395.1). NCBI lineage: Eukaryota > Metazoa > Chordata > Mammalia > Pholidota > Manidae > Manis > Manis pentadactyla. The sequence continues at coordinate 84,911,157 of NC_080027.1, forward strand.
TCAATGCCAGGTCCCGAGAAGGCTAACTAACTAATTAAGTAAGTATCTCTGGGGTGTGTGTCCTGAGTGCTGGTGTTTTTTTTAAAAAAGCCCCCATGTGGTTCTAATGTACAGTCAGGACTGAGAATTCTTGGCCTAGGGACTTTGCAGTTGGTAGGAAAAAAGACTGGATTTTGCATCCTTCTTGTCCCCCACCACAGCACTGCTGCAGGTTATGGAGCACTTACCCTCTGCCTGGCCCGTGGTGGATGTGAGCACTCTGATCTCAGCACACATTGTTGTAGTACTCCCTCTGCACCAAGTACTAGTCCAAGGGCTCTCCGTGGGACAATCCATTTCATCCCAAACAACTCCATAAGGTAGGAACTCTTACCACACCTGCTTTACAGATGAGGAAACTGAGGCACAGAGACAGAAAGTAACCTACTCAAAGTCCCTGCAGCTGGAAAATAGAAGAACTGAGAATTCAACCCAAGAAGAATGGTTCCAGAGCCTAACTCTTAACCCTAACACTCAGCGGCAATCATTTTATTTAGTCCTCAAACTATTTCACACATGACACGACATTTTAAACATGTGGAAACTATCGCTCAGAGAATCAGGAGACTTGACCAATGTCACGCACTCAGGATCCAGGCCCATGCCAGTCTGACTGTAGAGTACAGAGGGCAGGCCCCAGGGTGGTGACACATTGCTGATCCCTCACATCCTGATTCCCCCACCTTTCAGAAACCAGTCTTCAGGGCCACAGGGTAGTTAAGAGACTGGAGCCAGAAAGGGTCAGCCCACTTGCTGCCTATGGATTAATTTAATAATGGACACACTCATGGCAGCCACCATTCTGAGTGTGTGGCATGCATTGATTTACGTGACCCTCACATACAGAAAGTTGAGTAAGTTGCCCAAGGTCACACAGCTGGGCAGTGCAGAGCTGAGATTTGAACTCAGGCAGGCTGGTTCCGAAGTCTCTGCTCTTAATCCCTGCACTATACTCCCTCTTAGTTGTTTTGCTAATTTAATCTGCTTGAAACTCAGTTTTCTCTTCTATGAAATGGGTACATTAGTGCCTACCTTGTTCAGAAAATCAGAGGACAAAACAAGAGCACAAATGTGTGGAAAGCCCCTAGACCCGGATCCCTGTACAGGAGGCATTTGATAGGAGAGGTCGTTAAGTAGCCAGAGGCACGACCTAGAGCAAGTAGTCCTGAGTCTCATGTGGTAGGGGCTGAACTAACAGCTGGTGACATGTGGAGCCTCCAGCCTGCTGCCCCATAGAGAGGTCCAAGCCCCGGCAGCCCCTTGGGGCCCTGAGCTTAGCACCGGTACTTTCAAACACTTAGACACCACCTGCGTGCATCACTGCTGACCCTTCACCAATGTGTAATTGCTATCACAAGTGAGATGCAATGTTCTCTGGGGTGAGATTGATGCCAGAACAGGAAGCAGCCAGGCAATGGGCGTGATGAGATCGGAAAAGAGAACGGCCTGGGTGTCAAGGGGAGAGCTCTCCAAAGGAGGAAGTTGCATCCTTGGGTGAACTTGAAACCAGTTTTCAGATGCAGTCATTTTATATAGTCTGCGCTGCTGCTTCCAGTACGCACGCCCTGGAAATGCCAACGTTGGAGCCTCCAAGTTACATCTCACATGAAGATGTGAAAATACATCTAGGGAACGGGCTGTACTGGTATTAAAGGCTTTTTGAAATGAGTCTCTGCAATGTTCTCTCCATGTGCATGGTATCCCTGAAATCTGCAAAAATCATCAAAGACGTCCTTTCTGGAGGGTGTGAAGGCAGCCGTTGGAAGGCTCTAGCTGGCTGTTCTGTGAGCCGACCTTTCACACCTTCCTAGGTGTGTTTTCATCATTCCAGCTCTTCAAAGGGATCTCTAAATGCGCAAGCAACGGTTTGCAAGTGCCCATTAGCTGCACCAAGCCCTTTAGGGAAGCCCCAGGAATGAGGAAGAATGTGTAAGGTGCCTCAAATGTGCCATATTTTTTCCTGCATTCTTGCTTGGTACCAGCTATTCCCTTTGCTGGGGCTGCTCTTTGTCTAGGCAGCCCAGCAAATTTCTCCTGGTCCTTCAAGACTCAGCTCAAGAATTACTCCTTTAGTGAAACTTTCTCCCAATTCCTGCCCTCCCACCCACTACAGAGGCCCTGCTTCCCCAGCTCTGGGTTGTCCCATAAGAAGCCTTGCCAGAGCTCTTCCAGTTCTCCTCTTTCATATTTGCTTCCTAAGATCAACTTTGGGTCCACCATAAACAGCAGTTCTCAAAGTGTGCTCTCTGATCCACAGCAGCAGCTTCAGCAGCCCCTGGGAACTTACTGGAGATGTGGATTCTCGGCTGCACTCCAGACCTTCTCAGAATCAGAAACTCTGGGGGCGGGCTCAGCAATCTTTAACAAGCCCTGAAGCAAGCTCAAGTTTGAGACCCACTGTGGCAGGGAGGTAAGGCAAGTTCATGAAGCCTAATCCAGAACAAATAATAGAAATAACAACCACAGCAAATACCACCAAGAGGACGTGTGCCAGATGTGTGCCGGGCATTTTATTTGCATTAATTCTCCAGAGTAACATGTGAGGAATATACTAATGTACCCATTATATGGATGAGAAAACCAATGATCAGATAGTCACTCCCTTTCCCAGGAAATACCTGTTAAATGGTAGATCCAACTGCAAACCAATTGTGACTGGCCATTGTGACTACAGAGACTGTGTCACCACAGTGTGCTATCTGTGTGATTTGGGGGCTTAAAAGAGGGAGAGACCACCAAGTCAGGTTTTTCCTAAATATTGTATTTTTGAAATAGAGTTTCAAAAGATTTAATAGCACTTTGAAAAAAGAAAAGCAAATTCTTGCTTCCTCCTACCCATCTTTCATTCCAGCCCTCTTCAATCTTTTGGTTGTTTGGGGGGATATTTAGTTCCATACTTTAATATATTTGCATTTGTATGATTTCTTGATTCATTCATATTAGACCCCATCCCTTGACTTACAGGTAAAGACTTTTGCTCACCTATACCACTGCCCAGGACCACCACCCTATTCTAGAGGCATTGTTCATATCATAAACATAGATTTGTGTTATTCTGAGGATTTTCCTGCCAGGAACAGCAAAGTGTCTTAAAGAAGGGGCCTGTTTCTCTAATTGCCCAGAGGTGCAGTAGGGCCAGGGTCATCTCTGTTTCCCTTTACCCCTTTGAACATTCCCCCCAATATAATTAAATATCCATTTTTTAATTAAATCCATAGTTAGTGTTTCATACTTGTGACCCAATAAGTATTACTCACTGCTGAACCAAGTAGTGTACAATGGTTGCATTTTCTTTCTTGGACATTTGTGTTTCCCTAGAGCTAATAGACCCAGGACCTTGTTGGGGACCTTGTTTCTTGGCTCCTGTGATACCTTTTTTCTTAGTTTGCCTCCTTATAGAATGCTCTAGAATAATCCTGAGTTCCATTATTCCATAGTGTGTTTGTTCTCCTTGAAGATTTGCCAGCTTCCTAGCTCTTCTTGTGACAGTATGAGCTCCTCAGCATCTTCCAGTAAATCTACATTACCAATTTAGATCATATTCAGCTCTAAGTAGTTTAAATAAGAGAGGTATTTTTGTTTGCTTGCTTGTTTTGGTTTTTCCCAAGTGACAAAAACCTAGAAGCAAATTCAGGGCAGGTGTAGAAGGTCCATGACCACCAAAGACTCAGGCTCTTTCTTCCTTGTTGCTTCACTACCCTTAATACAGGGTTCCCAACTCATGGTTCAAAATGGCTACTTCAGCTCCAACCATCACATCAGCATTCCAGCCATTAAAAAAAGGGTTCTTCTATATAAAGACATTTCCTGAAAGTCACACACACCATTTCTGTGTATACTCCAATGCTTACAACTTAGTCACATGGCTATACCTAGCTGGGAGGGAGGCTGGGTAATGTAGTCTTTATTGTGAGTAGCTATATACCTAGCAGAAAAACTGGAGTTCTGAGATCAGGTAAGAAATGGAAAATTAAGAGGAGAGGCAACTGGCAGGCTTGGCTGTACTTCCTTTTACTTCAACATTTGAGCTGGAATTCTAGCCCTCATATCCTTGCTGAGAACAAATGGCAACTTTTCCTGCATCTTCAGCACCTTCTGTCCTCCAGTTGTGCTCTGGACACCCTACACCCCTCCTTGCCATGGGGTCCTCCCACATACTGTGCCTCTGCTGGTGATGTGTCCCTGACAGCCCACCCCATCCCTGAGGTGATAACTCCTACTTGTCCCCCATTTCTCAAGATGACAACTCCTCAGAGATCCTTCCCTGATCCCAACTGGGTCAGGGCCTGTTAAATGGCTTCACAGCCTCCTACTCCCCTTCTTTACAGCATCCTTTGCAGTTGTAATTAAACACTGACTGGTGTGATCATGCCCTCTTACTGTCTCTTTCGTTGTACTCTAAGCTCCGGGGCCAGGCCACCCTGGTCATGCTCATTGACTCAGCACCCAAAGGCATAATCAGCCTTTGTGGCATGAATAGTAACTGTTCCTGAATTCTCATGTCCTAACCTCCCTATCTTTCTAGAACCAACTTAAATGCTGCCTCCTCCTCGAAGTCTCCCTGTACTCCCTCTGAGACAGGCAGCCCTCTCTCCTGAAGGCCCACAGCCCTCTCAGTCATGACCACTCTGTACCATGCAGCATTGACCTTGAGAAGCATGTCTCAGCTCCTCTATGAGGATGTGAGTATATCAGATTCTTCCATGTCCCTCACACACATGCCGAAGAACAACCTAGGAGAATCTCTGGTTCGGCAGCAAAGTACATAACCAGGCAGCAGGGCTCCTGGTGTGGACTCCGGCTAACCATGTGACCCCGAGCAACGGCGGCCCTTTCCCTGCCTGGCCTCTTGGGGCCCTTGCAGATCTGACTAATTTGCCACCTGAGGCTGCACTTCAGCTAGGGGGCTTGCTGACCTTGATCTCACAGGTCTCTCTCCACCAGTCGTGAGCTCAGGTTCCTTGGGTTTTGTTTTCTGGTCAGAGATCAAAGGAACAGAAATGCTGGACACCAGGCTCACAAGCAAAACAAAACAAAACAAAACAAACCTATCTGCGTGGAGGAACTTTCATTAACTTAACAGCTGGCACTAGAGCTCCCCTTAGAAGGAAATGTAACATTGTTTGGAAAAAATATTTTGACAAGTGCTGAGGAGGAAGGTAAGAACTTGTGGGCCTGGTGCCAAAGCCTCAGAGCAAGGCAGGCCCCTGCCCTGTGAGGAGGGAGACTGGGCAGCTCCCGGGGCACCCAGGAGACTGGGGTGGGGAACCATGAAGAACAATAGAATAATAGCCAATATTTATTGATACTTGGAGCTATGCTGAGGAATGTGCATACTTTGTGCTTAACCTAGTGCAGCAATCGAGGTACTTGATTACAAAAAAGAACAGAAAGAAAACAAAGAGAGTAAAGGGGAAAAAAAGGTAAAGAACTGAACAGAGAAGAAGAATAAATAAAAGACAAAGGAACCCCCTCTGACTAGCCAAAGCAGAGGAGGGAATCTGCAAGGAGTATCAGCTAGATTACAGCTGACCCTTGAATAGCATGGGGTAGGGGTTTGGACCCCTGCACAGTCGAAAATCCACAAATAACTTTCAACTCCAAAAGCTTAACTACTAATAAATAGCCTGCTGTTGACTGGAAGCCTTACCAATACCATAAACAGTCAATTAATCTTTCTTTCTTTCTTTCTTTCTTTCTTTCTTTCTTTCTTCCCTCCCCCCCCACTTCCTTGTTGTCACTCCCACTCCTACAACTACAAAACATGAAAAAATGGTCACAATAAAAATGGTAATCATTATAGTAATGATAAAATATTATAACTTATTATATAATGTATTTTCACAATAAAGTAAGCTAGAGAAGAGCAAATGCTATTAAGAAAATAATAAAGAAGAGAAAATACATTTATAATACTGTTCCGTATTTATTGAAAAAATTCTCTGTGTAAGTGGACCCCAATATAAATTCAGCCCCATGTTGTTGAAAAGTCAACTGTATAAGGAATGTGGTTGCTGGAAAAGGGAGACCAGAAATAACAGTGGCTTAAATAAAGTAGAAATTTCTTTCTTTCTTAGTAAGTAGTCAAAATGTTATGGTGGTTCTGCTCCTTGAATTTTTCAGGCCTTCAATATGTAGTGAAGGTCACTTCATACATACTTTCCGTGAAAGTTCACTTGCATCTTTACATCTCAGCCAGCACGAAGGCAGCAGAGGCAGAGATGGGGATGCCCCTTCTCTGAAAGGGCACCCCTGGAAGGTGCACACATCACTGCTGCTTATACCTTGTACTCTAGAGCCTGCTCAACAGCCACACCTGGAGCAAGAGACACTGGGCAATATAGTTATATTCTGAGCAGTCACTGGCTGAGCTAAATATTCTGTCACTACATGAGCAGAGGAAATGGCTCCTCTGTCACAGGCAGAGGGGAGCTCACAAAATTTTGGGGAGGCTGGGGAATCAGGCTTAGAAAGCCAGCAGGAACCAAGAGTGGCCATGGGGTAGAACCCACAGCCACAGTCACATATGGGCAGCCTGGCTGGGGCATGTTGCCACGGCTGCTGCTGGGAAGGACTTCCCATCTGTTTCTGCATCTTTGCATCAAGATCCGGAGGGGAGGGTTCTGTCAGTAGAGGCAAGGTCACTGGCCTCACCATTCAGCTGCCAAGGGCTTCCATGGAAGGAGAGGGACAGCAGGCCCACCCACACCATGGGGAATGAGAATTCGACTCCAAGTAAGACAAGAGTTGGGTTCCTGGCAGCATGCACCCCCACCAAAAGCCAAAAGAAATGTCCACAACATGTACCATCATTTGATCCCAGAACCACCATTTGAGAAAAGTACTCTGACAAGTCCCAGTTTTCAAGTGAAAAAGTTGGATTTTCCAGTCACTGGTAGAGCACTTACTGTGTGCTAGGCTTTCCTTCAAACTCTTCACAATTGCCAACTTTTCATTTGTCTTAGCCTTAGAACAACCATTTAGGACAGGTCCCAGTAATATTCCCATTTTATAGAGGCGTCAAGAAGTAAGGAAGGGACCCAAGACTGCACAGCTGGTGCATAGCAGCAAGGTTGGGAATCAAGCCCAGGCAGTCTGGCCCCAAACCCTTGTGGGTAACCACTGTGTTTCATCACAAACAAGACAGGATGTGACAGGGGAAGGTGTGAGGCTATGCATTCCAAGGTGAGGCCCAACTCCCAGGGTTTCCAACCAGTTTTCAGTAGAAGACACTGCATTTGTGAATATTTTTATGTACATGTTTATTGTTGTTGTTATTCTCAAAATCAAGTCAGTTTTGGGTCAGGGTCAGTGAGGCATGGTTCAGAGGCAGCACCTCCAAAAAGTAGGGGCCCAGGAGGAAGAGCACCCAGGAGAGGTAAGCACCTCCTCCCCCTGCTGCCCCTGCTCCTGCTGGGATTTAGCAAAATTATAGGAGAAGCCTTCAAACTTCACTAGGTCTTGGAAGAAAGAGCAATGAAGACTATCTCCTTTAGCCTTCAGAGGCGGATGGCCCCAGCTGTCATCTGAGTCACCCAAGCTCTAAAGCCAGCAAGCAAGAGGCTCGGCCTCCTGCCCCCATATGCAGACAGCTGCTGGATTTTCAGCCCTGGCTGCTGCCTGGGAACTGAAATCACGAATTCGAATTTTGCCTGACCTGGTCCTGACCCCATGTTCCAACAGGGGTGCTCCAAGTGGGCTGCAGCCACAAAGCAGAAATCTGAGAAAGAGAAAACAGATCTGCAGAATCTATCAATGGGATATCTGTTCCCAGAATCTGCCCAGAGTGTCCCAGGGGGTGCTGGACCCTGGGCCTCACAGGGACCTAGCTGATCTTGGGAATAAGTGTAAGGCCCTTGAGGGGCCCTGCTCCAAAGTCAGGGCTGTAACCAGATACAAAACCCCTACCACAGCCATGACTGATAAAAGAGCTGGAATATGGGAGCTGTAGGTCCTCAGAGGCCTCCTCTGCTCTCTCTCTTTCACACACACACACACACACATTTTTTAATGGCTGCAAATTCATGCCATCTCAGTATGTCTGTCCCTCTGCAGTGTGACTCTACCGAGTCTCCCATCCAAAGGTAGAGCCTGTTTCTCCATCCCCTTGAATCTAAGCTGACCTTGGGACTTGTTTCCACCATTCAAGTATGGTAGAAGTAAGGTTGTGTGAGTTTTGGAGCCTAGACCTCAAAAGGCCTTTCAAAGCTTCTGCCTCTGCCTTGTTACAATCTTCCCTGAGGCCACCATGCCATGAAGAAGTCTGGGCTGAAGGGTCCTGTGGAAGAGAAGGGCTCAGCATCACAGCCATCCCACTGGGCCCCATCCCCAGCTGCCGTCCCAGCTGAACACAGGCAAGACCAGCAGAAGACCTGTCTAGTCAACTACAGAATCAGGGAAATGATAAATTGTTGTCATTCTAAGCTACCAAGACTTAGAATGGTTTATATGCAGCAAAGTCTAACTAAACTGCCTTAACTTACTAGCAACCCAGAGGACAAGTCACAGGCTCAGACTGTGGCCCTTCCAAGAGGGGGAAACTCAGGAATTGCAGCTGTTTTAAAGTAAGGAATTGGAGCATTCTCATCACTCCTTCTGGTCTAATGTAAAAGGGAGGGAGACAAACACTGATTCTGGGGTTTCCAGCTGGAAGCAGACATTACTTTAAATGGAGCAATTTTATAGCTTTTCGCTTATATCCAACTCACTGAGACGGCTGAGACCAAATCCAAAAAATCATCGTGAACCTTGCCAAAGTGAAGCAGCTGAATTTTCTGCCATTCTGGGTTTCTATGATTAAAATTAATTCATTTAATAAAAAAGACTGGCAGGGAAGGGGGAAACTGGGCTTTCTCGGCAGAGAAAAGACTTTGAGCAAAAGCCTGGGGATGTGGTATCAATGCGACTTGCAAGCAGATGTAAGTAAACAAGCACCAGTTTAAAGCACGCAGTTATGCCAATGGTTCCTAAACTTCAGTGTGCATCACTCAGAGAGTTTATTAAAACCCAAGTCACTCAGAGTTATTGATGTAGCAGGCCTGAGTGGTAGGTGAAGGGCAAGAATTTGCTTTTCTAACAAGTTCATATGTGATCCTGACACTGCTGTTCAAGTAGTTACCACACTTTGAGAATCATTGGCCTGAATTTAGCCCCTAAATAAATTGGCCGGGGAGGGGTGATTGGTGTGATAGTTCAGGCCTCAGTGCCACAGGAACCTAGGATTTCCATCTGTCTTCTCGAGCATCCTTAGCTTATTGGTTTTCATCTTTATGGCTGAGGCCTCCTTGTTGCAAGAGGACTGCTGCGACTCCAGAACTCATGTCTGTGCTTCAGGAAGGAAGAGAGTAGATGTTGATCCATGTACTGGCAGAGTCTGAACTCTTTACCAGGAATTCAAAGCTTTCCTTAAAGGACTAATCTCCTTCCACTACTACTTGCCCCAACTCTCCCCGTCAACCCCCAGCACCAGATTGTCAGATGCATCTCTAGATGTAAAAAAAGGTGAGGAAATTAATCAGGTAGCTTTCTCATCTCTGTAGTAGAGGCATGCAGGGAAAAGGGGTGGGAAATGAAGCTACAGGTTTCCCATAGATGTGAAGTTGACCAGGACATATGGAGGCTAATCCTCACTGGAATCAAATGGGGACATAGTAGGCACCAAGTGCAGGCTTATTTATGAATGAATGTCAGTAGTGGATGCAAAAAGACCCAGTGGGATTAGACCTCTTTTGCTTAGCAGTTGGATGATCTTAAATAAGTCACTTCACCTCTATGGATCTCAGTTCCTCTTTCTGGGAAAAAATCAAATAACATCATTGAGTTTTTGTAAGCATTAAATGAGATGTCACATGTGAAAGGCCTCAGGTGGGGCCTTTGATCCTGAAAGATGCCATGAAATCAGGAGTGTATAACTGTAACAATAGCCTCCATTGACCAAGGATGTGCTGTGGGCTAGGCTCTATGCTAAACCCTTTATGTCCTTTTCTTACTTCCTTCCCACAGTAGCATTCCTGTTCTTCAGATCGGAAAACTGAGGATTCGATGAGGCCTTTAAAGCCATGGATGGGCTGGTAAGCAGAGTGAGAGGATTCAGACCAGGCTTATTAGGCTCCAAGCATGCACCCCTAAACACTACTCTAGATTGCTGTTACAGAAAAGGAAACCAATGCAAAGCCTCCAGCACCATGAGTTCTCTGTCTTGCTCTCACTGTGTTAGTATCTCAGCAGAAGCCAGACTTGACTTTTCTGTCCCTACCTCTCAGCTGGAAGCGACCCACAAGAGCCCTACGGGGCCAGCCTCCCACCCCGCCTGCCTCCCCCAGCAGGAGTGGAGTCCTGCCAGGTCGGCAGAGTGGCTTCCAATTAGGCACCATCTCCTTGCTGGGCAGGAGGCAGAAAGCAGGCGGGGCCCAGCAGGGAGCAAGCAGTTAGAGGGTAATTAGATGTGGATGTGGAACAGCTCCCATAATGAGGAAGCTCCTCTGGGCAAGGGACATTGAGGAGGAGCATCACTCCAGGCACCTGCTGCCCACCAGCATCTTGCCCTCGGCATAATAAGCAACTCACATTCTTTGTGACCAGACCCTATTCTGGCCTTGGGTCTCCTTTACCCTTGTAATGCCCAGTCTGTAGATAAGAACAGAAAGAAAATAACCTCCCTAAGGTACACAGCTAGGAAATGACAGAGAAAGAGGTTGAAAGATTAGAGTCCCAGGTCTGTGTCCTTTCTCCTCTTGCACACCATTGGTCCTATGTTCTTCATGTGCTCATATCCTCTGACATTAGAGCATGTGATAAGTACAAATGGTTGACGCCAAGGATGATATTCAAATTATTTATCAGCTGGTATGGCAGAGCTGTGAATAGGTTGTTGGAATAGACCGAGGCCTGATAGAGGCCTGGAGGATCCAGAGAGGTGCCATCTATGCCAAGCACTAACCCATTGGCTGCTGGATAATGGGAAAGTCCAGAGGATCCCATGAAATAGGCTGGGTGGGATGGGTGGGACAGCAGTGGGGGTGGGGGGATTTGGGGGCTCAGAGCAGCAACTTTTAACCCATTGGCATGGAAGAATATCAATTTTAATAACCAACATGGCTGCAATAACTGATGCATCATGGCAGAACCTTAGTCCCTATTGGGTCTGCCCTTGGGAATAGGGCTCACTTTCTAGGCCACAGAATCCTCCCACTGAGCACATCTACCCCCATATCCCAGAGCTGGCACCCAAAGCCCAAGACGGTGACTAATGCCTCCTCCCAAGAGCAGGGAACAGACTTCCAAGGCAAAGACAGCCAGCTCAGGGAAGCCCCCATCTGGCTGAGGCAATCTGCCCGTCTGGAAGAGGGTAGAGTATGCCAAAGACTACAGCAGCTGTGCCCCAAGTGAGTTATGCAAATCTGAAAGATTGTCTTCAGGAAAGAGGGTTCCCTGGGTAAATCTGTTTGGGAAACATGCATACTCCACTACCCTCTGGAGAGTCACAGCCCAAGTTGACATATTCAAGATTTTCAGAAGTCCCGGGGTAAAAAGGGGCCATGCCAGCAGAATCTGGGGCCATGCCAGTGGAATCTGACATTTTCCAGGCATTTTTAACCACAGAGTTGCTCTTTAACCCCACGAGGCCTCTGAGGACGTGAGTTTTCCTTGGGTTGCAGCTTTGGAAACACTGTGGAAGCACTGTTATATACCAGAGAAATCCCTTCTCTGATCCCAGCTGCCTGGATGTCACCACTTGGCCACAGCTGATGCTGGGAATAAAAGGTGAGTAGATTCAGGAGAAAGAGGGCAAGGTGTGGGAAATGGAGGCTGGTCTGTCCCCCAGTGTCCCCCAGAAGTCCTTTATTGCCCCTGGACAATTGCTCCCTCCATCAGATAGTCAAAGCCCATCCATAGGATGGGGGCTCAACTAGGGCCCAGCCCTCCCCTCAAGGTGGAAGAAAGGTTTAAAGCTGCAACTCAGTCCCATGGGACTGCCAGGAGCACTTTGCCCAGGAAGAGAGAGGGCAGCGTTCATCACAGTGTCCATCTCCCATTGGCCAAGATTCCACATGGGACAGCAACTCCTCCTGCCCTTCAGGGCTGTGCAAGTGTTTGTGCCAGAGAAGGCCCAAGCCAACAAGGATCAGGAAAGGCACAGGCAAGCTTGAGGCAAGGCAGGTCACTCCTGCGTGAGACTGCCCAACACCTCAGTGAGAAACAAACAAACCTGCATGGCACTGGGCACCACGTCTGTGGCTGAAATTGTAGGCGAGACCAAGGAGATCTGAGGTGGTGCCCAAAGCTGTCTGGTTCCAGTATCTGCTGAAGATTTTTGTCAGTCAGCAAAGTGTTGTGATCATGTCTGTCAGAATGATTCAGCTAATTTTGAGTGAGGAGCGCCTAACCTGAAGGATCAGAGGTCGGGAGGCCAGCCTGGAGTCTATGATTCTCAAACTTCAGTGGGCCCCAGAATCACATGGGAAAGCAGAAATGGAGGGGGCATGGACCCAGAGGCTGCATTTATGCCAAGCACAGGCGGTGCTGAAGCTGCTGGCCTGGGCACATATGCTTGGAACCCCCAGTGTCAGTTCTGAGACCAGGGAAAATGAAGTGAGTCTTCCAGTCTGAGTGATCTCCTGATGGAGGCAGGAGACCCAAATTCCTGTCCAGACTCACCTCTCTGGCCTCAGTTTCTCATCTACAAGTGAGTAAGTGCATTGCTCCACATGATCTCTGTGGGCCTTTTCTGCTCTAAGGTCACATGAGCCTTTGAGCCCAGGATAGGAAGGGGAAACATGGAGACTAGACTTTTTTTCCTTTAGGAAGAAAAGAAGTCTGACCGTCCTGGGGATGCAGCAGGAGAGACCTGGAAGTTCAGTGTCCACCCCCTGCTTACTTCTGAAGGCTCTGACAGCAACTCCCAGGCCTCTCCACCAGCCTGGGCCACAGCTCTGTCTGGCAGACCCAGAGGAGGTGGGTTGTCGAAAGGGCTGAAAATCCAGGAGAATGAGACCTCAGGAGGAAGCATGACCCAGGGCCATCAGTTGCATGGACCTGGTTCTTTGCCAGGAGCTTCACTGAGTCTCCACATGGATTTGAGCTCCATGATCTGGTGTCTGAGGTCCCCTATGACTAAGTCCAAGCTAACTGGTCAGCACACTCCAGTCAGAACACACCCACCACTTTCTTAGGGCCACTGAGGGAAAGGGGGCTTTGGAATTAGACAGACTTATATCAAATCCTGTGTGACCTTGCAGAAGGTACTTAACTTTTCCGAACCTCTTTTCCTCAGATGTAAAATGGAGGTGAATAAGTTTATATCATAGAGTTGTTTTAAGGATTGAATAAGATAATAGTATACCTGACATGAAGCAGGACTCAAGAAACAACAGCAATTGTCCAATTGTCCCCAAAGGGCTATGTGACACCATCCTGGTAGTTAAATACCACCTGTAGACTAATAATGCCCACAGTCATTTCTTCAGTCCTGGTGTTCAGACTCAAACAGACAACACATGTGCAATCTCCCTACTTAGATGTCTAGTGTGCATCTCAAACTTGACTTGGCCAGGTCAGAACTTCAGCTCCCTGAAGCACCACCCATTCCAGTGGGCTGTCCCGCCAGCACTCACAGAGTCTGCCCACCACCAGCTACTGCCCTGGGGATAATTGTCAGGATTAGCAGCCTTGTACCTGGCCCCCTGCTTCCTCTCTTGACTCCTCACTCTGCTCGGCAGCCAGACCCATCCTGTTAATGTGTAAACCAGATCAGGGTACTTGCCACCCTGAAACCTGTTAATGACTTCCCATCACACCTAAGTCCTTTCTATGGTGAGCGGGGTCCTTTTATATCCCTCCTTCCCCTGGTAACCCACTGCCACACTGGCCTTCCCTCCTTGTAGCATGCCAGCTGCATTCCCACCTGAGGGCCTTTGCACTTGCTGGTTTCCCTGCCTTGAACAGTCATGCCCCAGATTCCTATAGGGAGCCTTCCCTCACTGCTATCCAGCCTTTGCTCATATGCTTCCTTTTTTGAAGAAAGCATCACACCATCCACTCTCTACCCTCTTCCTCTGCTTTACTTAGTATTGCTGTAGCTGAGCTCATGTAACATATACGTTTCCAGCAGCGCTGTCCAGAACTCCCTGAGATGGATGTGCTCTGATCTGCACTACTTGGTCTGTGGCCACGAGCCACACACAGCTGTCAGGCACTTGAAATGTGGCTGTTGCAGTGGAGGAGCTGAATTTTTTATTTTTTTCATTTCAATTACTTCAAATTTAAATAGCCATATGTGCCAGTGGCCTCCATAATGGGCAATGCAGGTCTATAGCCTCAGTCTCTCCCACAAAAGGGAGGGGCTTATCCCTTTTGTTCATAGATATATCCCAGGGCCTAAAGCATTTTCTAGCACATGTAATAGGTACTCAAAAAAATTTCATGAATGAATAGCTCTATTATCACACAATTATATTCTCTCTTTCCTATGTACATGAATGAGGGGACTGAGGCCCAGAGAAGGTAAGTGTTCAGTAAGCCACACACAGTGAGTCCAAGCCAACTGAGTCATCCCTGTTCCCCTGCCCATCCCCACTCCGCTCCCTGGCAGATTGCTGACAGTAGGGAACTATTAAAACCAATCAGCCTGATTAACCCCATAGAGTCTGAGAGGCCAGATTTTAGGCAGCAGTTGGCACAGGCCTGGACTGCTAGTGAACAAAGGCCAAGGCCCTGTGCTGGTGCCACAGGTTGGGGAGGGAGGGCTGGGATCCACGGGGGGCGTGAGTCACAGGCTGAGCATCATGAAATTGCTCTAGATGACAACATACGAAAGAAAGAAGAAAGCCCAGGAGATGGCTGACTTGCTATATTTTTTAAGTCAAGAACTGTGGATTTCTGCTAGACCAGCCTCCAGAATTGGAGTCAAAATAAAAGCCAGTTGGGGATTTTAAAAGGAAATAGGAAGTCTTGCTTCCTGCTCATCTGAGCAGGAAGTAGGTTTATAATTGGAAAGAGAAAGGTGGGCAGGAACAGCCGGGGGTCTCTGTGGTCTGAAAACTGTAGGTATGAACAGTCATGTCCTGAGTCCACGAATTCCTCTGTGTGTGGGGAGGGGCATGCAGTTCCCAAGCCTCACAGCTGAGTTTGCATCCTAGTTTATCTAGCCCCTCTGAGCCTCAGTTTTCCCGTCCTTATAATGAGGAGAAAGGAGCCCACCCCCCAGTAACATGAGAACAGTGTATGAAGTGTCTGCATAGGTGGTAGCTGATCATCTTCTCATCAAAACAGCAGAGGAGAGATGGGGAAATCAGAAAAGATTTTTCTGAGCCAGTAACAAACTGGGCCTTGGACAGGCGGGTGAGGCAAGGACCGAGTGCCAGGCAGAGGGGACAGCCTGATCAAAGGCTCAGCGATGGACTGAGGGGACATATTTGGGCCACACAAGTGACAGGTCCCAATTCTCAGCTGCCCCTGACTGTGACCTTGGGAGGCATCCATCTGTCTTGCCTCTTCCCCATGGCTCCTTCAGTGGGAATCCCTGGGGACAGGAGGAAGAGGGTCAGGGAAAGAGAAGCAGAGCAAAGGGCCAGGGTGGGAGCAGGCAGGCTGCTAACCTCCCTGAGAGGTGACAATGGCAGAGCCAAGGAGAAGCAGGAGTATTGCCCATCCCCCCACTGAGGGTCGCTAGGTTTAGCAAACAAACAGAAAATAAAACAGGATATCCAGGTAATTTAAATTTCAGATAAACAGCAAATAATCTTTTTAGTGGAAGTATGGAGAAGCCAGGACATACTTGACCTAAAATATTATTCATTGTTTATCTGAAACTCAAGTGAAACTGGGTATCATGTATGCAAGCCTTGAGCCAGTTTAACAGTGAAACCTCAGGTCTTTGCCCAGGAGTTACCCCCTTGAAGTGGCCCTTGTTGCTCCTTGATGAAGTTCAAGAGCCAAGGGCTAGACTCCCCACCTCCCAGCCTCACCCAGGGTCAGGTGGCCCCTATTCCTCCACTGCCAACTCGCCAGCCTCCAGACCTTTGTGGAGCCTAGGCTGATGGGAACCCTGCTCCTCCCTCATCTCCCAGACTTGATTCCAACTCTCCTTCCAGGAGTTGCTTCAATCCCCCTTCCCCCATCCTCTCGCAGGAGATAATTTGCTCTGTTACTATTTCTCACAGCCCTTAAACCTTTCCTTCGTCACAGGCAGATGTCATGCGAACTTTACTGGTGAAACCCTTTAGCTCTGTCTACACCGCGACTTGCCCTCATGCCGGGTCTGAACCCCATCCTGATGTGAGCAGAGCTACCTGCCATTTTTGCAGTGTAGATAAATAGGAACTATTCCAGCAAGTGGGGAGGAGGCAGAGAAGGAAGCACCCATGTGCTCACATCTCCCCTGAGAGAAAAGACCATTTCCAAACCTGGCCTTTTGCCTTTGGACAGGACAGGAGCCCATGGTCATGGTCAAGGGGCCAGAGCTCTTGAGGGAGCCTGAGATCTGGGATCCCTGCTCTGCACACCCAGCGGCTCACTTTGGGCACCCCTCTACTCCTCTCTGAGACCCTATTGCCCACCTCAATAGTGCCCAACATCCCTCCCAGCTCTGCTTCATCATGAGGCTTGTTCCTGAAGGCCTCAAATCTTCCTGAGAGCGATGTCGGCCTCTCCTCGCTACTAGTGCTATCCATGACATCCTGTCTCTGTCCCCAGCACCTCACGGCATCTGTACACAGAGCACGAGCTCAGTGATTACCTATAGGGTGAATGAATGAGTAAATGGCCGGTTTCTTCTGTGACAAGTGAGTTTTTCAGGGTCCAGGGGGAGGGGAGAGAGGCAACAGCAGCTGGCCCCTGGGACCAGGAACGGGGGACTGTGAAGGGCACCTGGTGCAGAGCAGGGGGCCAAAGCCACAGGCACGCTTCTCTACACTGATGTCATGTTGGACTAAACCCAGCAGGGCTGGCCTTGCTTATCACAAATTATGTCTCCCCGGGCTAGTGTTATCATCTGATTTCGAGAAAATTACAGAATTAAGGGTGGGGGTGGCTGGGCCTATTCTATGTTTGGCACTGACATATCAGCAGAGCCAGTGAGAGTCTTCTGGCATTGTTCAAAAACCTGACTGAGGATGATTTGGGCCAGAATGTCACATGCTCCCCCGGATGGCCAAAAATCCAAGGGAGGAGGTGGAGACCAGAGGAATGGGTCAGCCTGAGACCCGTGCATCCCCAGATACCAGTTCCCATTAACTCAAATAATATAGCCATGGTTGGGGTGGGGGGTGGCTGCTGGCAGATGCTACGTTGCCAGAAGGTGTTGCTGGCACCTCTGATGGGGACCAGATTATGCCAAGCATCCAGGGAGCTTGGGAACATGTGTAGAGAGGAACCAAGGAGGTGTAAATGAGCACATCTTGTCAAAGCAGGAAGGGAGCCAGGGGTGGAAAAAGTTGGGGGTGGGGGTGGCAGTGTGAGTTAGAGGATGGCTTCTCTTTGCAGCCTTAGCTCTTGCTACCTGTAGAGGACATCTAGTGTTTTTGCTTGCTCAACATTCATTTCCCTCCTTCTTGAAACATCATCCTGATTTTCCTTTGAGGAATTGCCCAGCCTCCAGTCTCAGACCTGTTGTCCAGGCATGGATGACACCTCCCCAGCCCTGAAGTCTGGGGGTGGGGGTGGGGTGGGGGTGGGGTGGGCCCAGCCCCCCATCCAGACAATATCTCTAAGTATAGCATGGTTCAGAGATGGCTTGACATGGAAGCTGAGTCAGTAAGGTCAGCTATGGGACTTCTGTTGGAATTACTAGCAAAGGTCTGTTCTTTCTCAGCCAGGGTTGAAACAGGAGGGAGAGAAACACTGGGTTACTCATTTGTCTCAGAATGAAGCCAGGGCAAGGGGAGCAGAACAGGGAGATAGAAGAAGAAAGACTGAATCCTGGATCCAGCTAAACCTGAAGCACATACTCTTCTGACAATATGAGCAAAAATTTCCCTTTGAGCAAAGTTTCTGTAATTTGCGGCATTATCTTCAGTCCTATACTCCAGCTACATGAACCTTGTTGCAACTTCTCAGAACAGACCAGACACCCTCCCTGCGTCCCAACCCCAACCAACACACACCTCCAGATTGCTACTTAAGCTGTAACCTCTACCAGGAGTGTCATCCCCACCTCCCAACCTCTTGTTGAAACCCTACCCTACCCTTCATTCAAATGACACCTACTTCAGGAGCCTCCTGAGACGTTGTAGCCCCATTACTTCCTCTATCACTCCCACAGTGGACAGAGCTAACATTTGTTATGAGGCCCATGAGGTTGTGCTGAGTCTGCACTACTTTTATATATATTTAACCCTCTTTCTGAACCCAGCACCGTGCTGAAAGTGTGATCTCCTTTTATCTTCACACGCACCCCTTGAGCATCTTAACTATCTCCATTCCACAGAGAGGCATTGAGCCAGAGAGGCTGAGATGTGCTTTGTGTCCAAGGTAAGTGGCAGGGTCTGGCTCACAGAGCTTCATCTCTGGCTTGCTATGTTGCTCTGGGCCCTGGCTTGTTTGCCTGCCAGGGTCTTTCTGTCCCCCTTTTACTGCAGCAGCCCATGGGAAAAGTGTAGGGCTAAAGATACACTCTTTTACACAATGCTGGAGTTGCCCTTGCATGGGTTCAAATTCAGGCTTCACTTCCTAGTAGCTGTGCAACCTTGGGCAAATAACGCCTCTGGGTTTCACCTTATCTTTAAAAAAATGATTATTGTGGTAAAATGTATCTATTGTGAAATATACCATCTTAACCATTCTTAAGTGAAGAGTTCAGTGGCATTAAGCACGTATACATTGTTGTAAATACACAACTGTCACCATCATCCATCTCCAAAACTCTTTTCATCTTGTAAAATTTAGACTCATTACCGTTTAAACTCTAACTTCCCCTTCCGTCCCTCCCCCAGTGCCCAGCAACCACCATTCTGCTTTCTATCTCTGTGGATTGGAATACTCTGGGTATATCACATTAAGGAGAATCATATAGTATTTGTTCTTTCACTTATTTCACTCAAGATAATGTCCTCAAAGTTCATCTGTGTTGTAGCAGGTGTCAGAATTTTTTCCTTTTTAGGCTGAATAATACCCTATTACATGTTGTGGGTAAAATTGCAATATTTCCAGAATCTCTCACCTGACCTTAGTCCATCTCCATATCAATAGGTTCTTACAAGGGGTGAAGAGGCTAGTGCACACTGGGACAGGAGAGGTTTTTGGGCCCCCTAGCCGAAATGGAACAGGAATGGGGGGAGCCAGAGCGGCAGCCAGACAAACAGGAGAGCGGGAATAGACAAACGGAGCCAGGATTCTCGCAAGTAATAAAAGGCCTTCTCTCCATCTCGTTTTTCCCTCGACTAATTTCAGTTTCAGTGGTTTGTGGTTTATTTGCCCCGGGCGGGAACACACTTTAGCCACGGAGTTACACCTGGTGTAGTTGGCTGGATCTCAGAACCCAAAATCTGTCTTCATGGGTGTGATGCTTGGGCAGGCTGCCCCTAAAGATGGTGGGAGATACCTGGAAGCACCCCTGTGGATGGTGGGGACCCCCATGTGGATGGTGTAGCTTCATCCAGGAACCCCCACATCTGTGAGGTTACCATTCAGGGAGCCCCTAGTGGGGAATTGGTCTAGGGCAAAGCACCTCCTGGATGAGTGGGCCCCTCCAGAATTAGGGAGGGGTGGAGACACTGGCAGCTGTGGAATTAGTCCTCAATGAGACAGGAGACTGTTCAGGGACCCTGAGTGGCAATATGGTGGCAGGAATTGTGGGGTGGTTGTTTCTTGAGGTAGTAGAAAGGGTTACTGAGGAGAGAGATGCAATTTGGTGTTGCTTGGAGTAGCTCGGTGATGAGCTATGGGATGCCCTTAAGAAAGAGAGACGATTATTGAGAACTGAGATCGCATTACTGAAAGATGCACTAGCTTTGAGGGAGGGGGTGGCAGGATAATCCCAGTTGCAGGAGGCTGTGGGGCAGGGGGAGGAAGGAGCTTTGTCTCCAGCTCCAGAGCTGGTAGAGGAGATGTCAGGGGAGGATGAGGGGGTGGAGCTGGGTGCAGAACTGTTGCTAAGACCACTGCCCAAGGCACCATCCCCTCTTGTATTAAAGGCCTGCCCAGTTGTAATTAAGAAAATAAAAATGCAACCACTGCAGGTTCCTCATGGGGTGGAGCAGCCACCTCCCCAGATAGTAGAGTACTCCATGCTCTGCCCCTGTACCCAAGATGAGCTGGTAGATTTGTGCATCCGGTTTCTGCAGAAGCTGTGGGAACCTCTGCCTACTTGGCTTTTGCTTCTTTGGGTTATGGAGGTGGAAAGCATTGTTCTGTTCGGTTCTGAAATGAGTAAACTGGCTTCCCTGATGACTCACCCCTCCCTCCAACAGCAGCTGCAAAGTGCCTGTCACATCCCGGGAAATCATGTGCTTCTGGATTGGCTGACAGCTGCCAATAGGGCAGTTTGGCCTAATCAGAGTGATTTACCCTACTTACCCACTAGATGGAAAATGTATGCAGAGCTCCAGCAGGTGTTAGGCTAGTTGGGCATGAAAATATCATCTGTAATATGGACTGACAGAGCTCCAGTGAAGAGTTGTTCACCATGGGAATGAGAAATCTGGTGCTCCGTACAGCTCCCCCATCCCTCTTTGGGTCCCTAGTGACTATTCTTGACCCTGACGTAGGGCAACCTGTAAGTGAGGCTACTTGTACTTTAGCAGATCGGGTGAGGTTGAAACAATAAGAGCAAGAAAGGAAGTACTGTCTATGACTGGAAGGAGAGGTGCAAAGAGTCCCACGAAGGTCTTGAGAACCCAGATGTGGGTTGATTTGATAAAGTAGGGGTAGTGAAAGAAAAATTTGATGGGCAGCCCAATAGATCTTGTTAGAACCATGGCACCAATTAAAGTCGGGCCAGTGGTTCCAGTCACCGAGGTCCAGAACACAGAAGCTGGAGGTGAAGCCCCATGTCTGGCCTGTGTGCCTGCAGGACTTCCTGGGGGAGGACATGCAAAACCTTCCTAGACCCTTGCCAGAGGATGGTTGGGTGTTACAGTTTGACTGCGGGCAGGGTCAAGGCACCTACCTTGGGGGACTGGTTGGGGCCTCTTGTGACAGAGGCCCCACATTGGGTAAATGATCAGTCCCCAGTGAATGTGTAGTGTGTCCTGGCTTTGGTGGACACAGGAGCTGGATGCTCCTTGATTTATTGTGACCCTGAGTGGTGTCCTGGGGGCCCCACTGCTATACAGGGGAAGGGCTGTCAAAGTGAAATAAGCATGAACCCCCTTGGGAATAAGGAAATCTAATATTCTATATGATGTTATGCTCACCTCTGATTCTATTACAGATAACTGTGGCAATATTGCAAGAGGTTTTGGGTCTTGCAGGCTACTAGAGAGTCTTTATCCCACACTTGGCACAAATTCTAAAGCCCTTGTGCCCCTTGGCATGCAAAGGCATCCGGTGGGGCTGGGATAAAATGTTTACAGTTACCTCCACTGTTGCAAAATGGACAAACTAGATATTCGTGTGACTAGGGCCTCTAGCAGCAATTTGTTGGCCATTTGCCTTGGCATCCCCAGGGGATGATGGAGCAGATGACTTGGTCCAGGGCAGAAGACAATAATGTGGGCTGTAGTCCATCAGTGAGGCCTGCCTCTGCCCAGCAGCAATACATTATGTGACTGAGGCACAAAGGGACCTGGAGACTACATGGCCCTGGACATTTTGACACACGGACCAGGAGCAATGGCTGGCTCCTCTGGCACCTTGGGGACAAGGCCTGGAAGCTGGCCTCCTTTGTGTTTCTGGAGTAACACCAGAGTGACCCCCAAAGGTCATGGTAATGTACCCACATGGCTAGAAGGTAAAAGCACTTTGTGGGGGAAGTTGTGTCTTACTAGTGTGGCCAGTGCCTGTGTTTCCAGTAGCACTACTTCTTTCCCATTCTTGCCACTGTCCTAGTACAGGACCACTCTCTTGGATACATCTTACTTGATGGACAAGCATTGCCTATGCTGATGTTCTTCTGCAGTCCCAGTGGCTGGGATCTGCCCCCTGGCTGCAGTTGCTGCTTTCTGAGTGTGCACAGAGCTCCCTACGGGTTCAGCTGCTGGCCTCCTGTGGAATGGGCGAGCTATGGACTTAATCTAAATAGGACTTTGAACCTAGCTGGATCCTCCGGCTTGAGGATTATCATGTTTGTATTGCTGTTGTTATTGTCTGTTATTAGTCTGGTTACAGTGCTCTGGTTTTCTCGCACAGGGGCCATTATGGGAGATGGGGAGCGAGTAGATTGTGAGATGAGATTTCTGGAGGGGTGGGCTGTGAGTAAAATCGCAGTATTTCCAGACTCTCTCACCCGGCCTTAGTCCATCTCCAAATCAGTAGGGGTTTACAAGGAGTGAAGAGGCTAGTGCATGCCAGGACAGGGGAGGTTTCTGGGCCCCCAGCCAAAACAGGAGAGGAAGGGGGTTGCGGGGAAGCAAGAGGGGCAGCTGGAGAAATGGGCGGGCAGGAGTAGATGAACCGAGCCAGGATGCTTGTGAGTAATAAAAGGCCTTCTCCCCATCTAGTTTTTCCCTCGACTGATTTCAGTTTCAGTGGTTTGTGGTTTATTTACCCCAGGCTGGGAACCAACTTCAGCCCTGGAGTTACACGTGTATTCTACCTTACATTAAACTGAGGCTAGAATCTACCTCCACAATAAGTATTAGCTGTTAGTACTGACACCACGGCCAACCCAAGTCCTTTATAGCAGAGTAGGGCAGGGAATGAGGAGGGCATCTCGGGTGGGTGGGCCATGCTCATGATAAGGAAGGTAGGTCCTGCCATCTGTGTCATCCTTTCTTTCAAATAATTGTCCATCAGGGAGACAAAGAGAGGGAAAGATTAGGAAAGTCTCCACAAACTCTCCGGCCCACTGTGGGAGATGGGGTGTCCCTGCAATGTGACCACATTCTGGACTCCAATTCCCCTGCCTTCTGGGGACCATCCATTCTGAGCCAGGAGCTGTGCTGGGAGCCGTCACTCTTACACACCAACTTTTGTCCCAGCTGCCAAGGAAATGCCCATCAGTGGGATGGCAGGAGAGTGGGTGAGAAAAGTGCCAATCCAAAAACTCTTGGCTGAACCTCCAGTGAAACCCCAATGTTGCAACATCCCCCCAGGATCCGTGAAGTGTCAATACTGCGGAGAAAGGAAATGAAACACTTAGTGCCCCACCCAAGGAGGCTGGTCTGGCTGTGTGACTTTCTTGGAGCAATGGAATGTGAGTGGACATGAAGTGAAGTTTTAAATGAGCTTCTGTGATTTGGCTTGGTCTCATGCTCTGCTGCCATCCACCATGAGAAGGACAGCCCCCAAGCAGTGACCAGCCCAAATGAAAGGAGGAAACCAGTGGATCTGACCTGAACCCAGCCCCTAGCCCAGAGCCACACCTGACCCATCAAGAGCAGAGATAAGCTAAACCCCAACAGACTGCAGACCCAGAAGTAAGAAAAATAAATATTAGTTCCTGCAGGCCACTGAATGTTGTTTTTTGTTCCTCAGCACCATCATAGCACAGGCTGACTAATCAACCAGATATACATACATGTTTCAAACCACAAATGCAAACTCATCCACAAACATACAGCAGATGTGCACCATATGCATGTCACAAATACACAAACAACCACATGCAAATTCTCCCTCACAGCTGGAGACAGGAAGTCCAGTTCATGTATCACTGATTGTGTCTGCAGCCCTCACTGTACCTTACTCCCAATCCAAGGCTGGGACCCAGCACCCCCTTTCTTCTAGCAGAAGCCTGGAGGGAAAGGGATAGCAGTGTGCCCTCACCTTTGTGTCCCTCCATGGTCAGCAGAGTGTGGCCCACCAGCTCACATGCCCAGTTGGAGTTTGTTGGACTGACACAATTGACATTTTCTTTAGGGTCACTGGGGACTCTTGGGCCCCATCAGCTCTAGAATCCCAGGATTCTCTTAGTCCATGCTGATGGAGGGAGCCTGCTTAGCAGAGTTGATGGCACGTCAGGTGTGGTGGGCTGGAACCCCAGCCATGGCTGCTGCAGCCACTGTGGCCCTGCCTCTGAGCCCCTTCCCACCCTGGCCATGGGGAGCCCTGTGGATCTTCACTGACATCCCAGCTTAGCCACAGGGTCCATCCCTGAACTGGGAGGCAAGGCTTGGGCACTTGCTGGTGACAGGATGGGGCTCTGACATCAGACTGCTCCATGTAATCCCTGCTCTGCCCCTGCTTACTGGGGATCCCTGAACAAGTCACTTCACCTCTACAGGTCTCAATTTCTTTCTCTGCAGTGTACTTAAGCCCCACTTGAGCCTCAGATGCCAGTCAGCCCCTCTCACCCCTGAACATGCTGCTCCAGAAATTCTCCCTGGCCCCCAAGCATCAATTTTTTTCCTCTTTTCTGGATCATTCTCAACAGCATAAAAATATGCTCATATTTTTCCCACCTTAAAACAACCAACCAAAAAAGCCCTCTGAATGTCCTATCCCCATACACATCTATTTTCTCATTTGCCGTTTGTAGCAAAACTCCTTGAAAGAGTTGCCAGCCACATCTATGAAAGCAGGCTGTCTCTTTCCATTCCTCCTATTCCTCCCTCAAGCCTACTTCAGTCAGGTTTTTGTCCCCATTATTCCACCAAAACTGATCTTGTCAGGGTCACTGGTGGCCTCCGTGTTGCTAAACCCAGCATCATTTCTGGGGCTTCCTCTTACCAGCCTTTCATCACAAGCTGACTGCTCCACCCCCCTAGGCTTCCATGCTCCTGACTTCCCTCCTGCCTCCTGGCTGTGGGCTGTCCTCATCCTCTGCTGGGCCCTCCTCACCTGCCAGCCCCACACTGACGGCTCCATGCTCTGTCAGCTTCTTGTCTGTCTACACCCACTTCTTCAAGAGTAGAGACAGATACCATGTATACAGCAGCAAATACCAGTCCAGCTTGTGCCCTGACCCCCAGACTTGTACCCAGCTACTTACCAGATATCTCCACCCCATGGCTGACAGGCGTCTAATCTCCATATTTCCCCGTCTCAGTAAAGGGAAATCCTCCCTGCCAGGCACTCATCTATACCCTTGACAACATTCTTCCATGCACATCCCCCCCATGTCTGTTCTTTCAGTTGCATCCCTAATCTTGCATCCTCCACACCTCCTCCCAGGGTGATCTCTGAAAGTCACTTCTCTGCCCCAAACACCAACCCCCAAGATGTTCTGCCTCACTCAAGGTAAAAGCCCAGGTCTCTGCCCTGAACCACAGGGCCCTACCTGGGCAGGTCCAAGGCTCTGTGGACCCCTACGGGTCTGCCAAGTACTGTTTGAAAAGCCCAGGCATGGGGTCCTGAGCAAACAAATCTCCCATCACTCCCTAGAGTCACACTGATGGCTCTGCCACTCCTCGCTAAGGGCATGCTCCCATTTCAGAGCCTTTGCAGTGGCTGTTCCCTCTATCTGAGCACTCTGACAGATGCTCATGTGGCTCTTCAGATTTGTGCTCAAGTTTCACCTTCTCTTGAGGCCTCTCCTGGTTTCCTGATTTTACATTGCAAACCTCATTCCAACCCCCCACCACTTGTCAGCCTCTTTCCCAACTTGATCTTCCTTTGTTATATTTATTTATAATTTTATTATTGGTTTCCACACTAGAATGTAATCTCCATGAGAGCAAGGATTGTTGTGTTTTTTTCATGGCACCTAGAATGTGGTTGATGCCAAAAAAATACCTGTTAATGAATCAGTGAGTGAATGAGGGCAATTCTGTACCTGCCTCATTGGAGTTTGGGTTCAGTGAGAGCACACAGTTAGGTGTTCAAGCAGGGTATGTGAGGCCCACGCAGAAAAGGTAGCAGGGTTGCAATTATTGCTGTTGTCCCTGCTATCATCATCATCATTTTCTTTTTTCTCAGATGCAGAAAGTAGGGCTCAAAATGGCAAGGCCGGCTCAAGGTCACAGAGCATGGCCACAGCAAATCAGGCTACCTAGACCAAGCCTCCTTTGATGACAGATGGGCCACCCTGCTGCTATTGACCTCCCAAACCTAAAGGTGAAATTTGGAAAGTTCTAGAGCTGGGATAGACCCTAAATATCCTATCTAGTGATTTCAAAATCTTTTTCTGTTTTTTTTTTGGCCCAGGAATCTTTTGCCCAAACTAAAGTAGATGGTATCAGCCTAATATGTAGGATAGGAAGGAAGAAAGAGGCTGTTCTAGCTGAATTCTGGTGGGGAGGGTGGGTGGAGGGGGCCTGTTCAGAGTCCTGCCTAACCCCAGACCTCTGTGTACCACCAGGGCTTTCCTAAGTGTGACTTGAAAAGCTGCAGCCAGAAGTTCCCCATTCCTCTCTCCATTCCGCAGGAGAGGAAGTTGAATGAAGCAAGGTTAAGACTTTTTGCCTAGGTGGCAGAGGGGAGGGTAGAACCCTGATGAGCCTCTCAGAGCCCCCTCCTCCTGGCTCTCCACCCCCAGACCTTCGTTTTCATGACTTCCACGTTCCTGCTCTCCAAGTGCCTCACTCCTTCCAGCCCACTTAATTGAAGCCAATTATTTAGCACAAAAGAATAGAGAATGCATCAATTCATGCCTTTGTCCCAACAACAGGGCCCTGAACAAGGAGCTTCAACTGCCTTTGTCTCCAGAGATGCTCATTAGAGACCAGCTGAGCTCAGTTGCCAAGGGCAGGACTAGGTCTGCCAGGGACCTGCTGGTGTGGCCAGAGCAATTCGCTAAGGACTCCTGGGGCAGGAGCCTGGCTGTGGGTATGGAATTCTTGACATGGGATAGAGAGTTTCCATGAAGTTGTCAGACTGTGGTGTGCAGGAGTCAAGAGTGTCTGGGTACCTTGTGAGAGTCACTCACCCTGGGTCTCAGTGTCCTGATCTGTATATTGGTGACAACCATGGCCCTGTAAATTAAACTTACAGAATGCTTAGCACAGTACCTGGAACACTGTACATTCTAGTGTTTGCTATTTTTATCTGTTTGTGGTGGTTATTAGGTTATTATCATTAAAATGTAGTATTGTTAGCTTTGGAGTCAGCAGAGCTAAGTCTGACGGTGAACCTGCCTCTCACATGCTGTGAGCCTCAGTGTCCCATCTACAAAGTGGCTATAATGGTTGTACCGATCTCAAAGGTCTGTTGGGAGAATGGGATGGCAGAATGTATTGTAGACCTGACAGTCTAGGTAAGAGACAGCCAGGTGTGTGCCAGGCACTTAGAAAATAGCAGGTTGGATCAGCCACAGCCTGTGCCTGTCACCACCCAGGACGGCCCAGGAGATGGAGTGTTCGTAGCTGATTCCTGCAGATGGAAGGGCAGTTCCTGTCTCCACAGCAGGGCTGCAGCACCACTTCTCAGTTGGGTGACTTTGGCAGGCCACTTTGGGCCTCATTCCTCATCTGGAAAGTGGGGACAATGACGGCAGCCACAGAAAAGACAAAGCCCCAAGAGCAGGGCCCGGGTAGTAACTGGGTGCTAAGTAAATGTTAGCTCTACTGGAGTGCCCGCCCTACTGGGTACTAAGTTTTGCAAATGTATTTTGATGCATCACATCCTGCTTGATTGAGCCCCACTTCAGATATATGAAAATTGAGTTCAGCATGTTTAAATAATTTGCCTAACACCAACACACAGTGAAAACAGGAGGCCAGCCCAGTTACACTGAACCAAGTGTGTGCATTTAACCATGGTAAGTTTCTGCAAAACCCCCTGCTCCCAATTTGGAGGTAACTCCCTACCTGTACCCAATGAAGGAAAGAGTTATGGGTGTTGATGCAGTGAGAGGAAATCAGGGGAGACTTTATGGAAGAAGGGCATTTAAGCCTTGAGGATTGAGTCCAATTAAATCAGGTAGAATTAGGGGAAGGCAAAGGCAGAGGAAGAGCATGAAAAAGGCGCCGCAGACCAGAGTGTAGGGCAGCTTGGAGGGCAATACATGGTTTCTCTGGCGTGGCAGGATGGGGTTGGAGCTGGGTAAGGAAGTCACTCAAAACTAGACCCTAACCAGCCTTGAGGGGGGCCCTCCAGGGCCCACCCTCTCAGTGCCAGTGGCCACAACAGCACCTCTGTTAATACCGGGTCCCCTTCCTCATCGGAACCTTGACTGCTGCCCGGGGCCCCGACCCGCTGAGATAGAGCCCTCCCCTACTCTAGGTCAGGATTTGGCCACTTCAGCACCAGGGACACTGGGGGTGGGATAATACTTGGCTGTGGAAGGCTGGTTGTGCTGTGCACAGAGGCTGTTCAGCAGCATGCCTGACCTCTGTTCACTAGATGCCAGCGGCACCCTGTCTCCAGGTGGGACAACCGGAAATGTCTCCAAACATTACCCAATGTCCCTGGTGGGGGCAAGTCACCCACGGTTAAGAGCCAGTGTTCTAGGGTGGGCCCAGGGGCAGGCATCTCAGATCCTCTACACCAGATCAGCGTCCTCATTACTCCAGGGTCAGCCCCCCTTCTCACTCCAGTTGCTTCTGGGGAAGAACAGGCAGAGCTCTCCTCTTAGGCTAATGTTGTCACCCAGGATGAGCCACCCCCCACTAGGAAATAGACTGTAATTGCCTGATAAGATAGCACCATCCTCACTGGGCACCCACTCTTGCCCTCATCCATTAGTGTGCAGAACAAACATACACCATGGAGGGACCCAGGTCATCAATTCTTGTAATAATGATAAATCCCAGTGATTTTCCAGAAGGTCAGCAGGCCTGGGGCAGAGAGGTAATTCAGCTGTTAAACTTTGATAAATCATCCTCATCACCCTATGGGAGGAACGAAGCTTTTTTTTTTTTTAGTTGCAGTTTTTATCATAAAGGCAGCAATGTTACAGAAAGTTTAGGAAGTAGAGAATAAAGCATCGCCCATCCTGATGCTGGGACTGTTTTTATTTCTGCTTATTTGGCCAGGCGCCAGCTGAGGCTTCCTGTAATTACAGACACGGGGTATGCTCCATGAGGATAAATTATTTTCTCTCGTGATTGTATTTCAAATTGTGTACAGTGCTAAAACATCTCTTTATGTTGCTCTGTGAGCTCCAGGACTGGGGTGTTTATCCAAAGTGCGGCTTTGGATAACAAAGGGCGCATCTTCGTGGGCGGGGCCCTTAAAGATCTGTAGCCTCATAAACAAGATGTGGTGTTTACTCAAAAGTGGGTCTTAGAAGATTAGTCAGGTCCTTGGGTGGACCTTGAAACCCTAAAGCTTCATAATTATGAAAATACTATAGTGCTTACCTAAAAGAGGATTTGGGAACACAAGAGGGTGACCAGTTCCTGGGGCAGAGCCCTTGAGATGCTGAGATTTCAAAGATGTAAGGATCTGCTGTTTGAGATCATAAAGTCCTGTGGTTTCTAAATTTAAGAATGTGTGTTTTCCCATGGGGAGAGGTCAGCTGCTTGGACAAGGCCACAAGTTCCCATAACTGCAAGGCCTTGGGTAGCAATAGTTATATATCAAGTATGTCTGATTGGAAACAAGGCACAAGGCAGTAGCCACATAAGGGACAGTGCAAAGCCTGCTTGGAGGGGAGCGCTCAGTGGGAGCAGAGTCTGCAGGACCCACAGGCAGACACATGAGTGAGGGTGACATCTTTTGACCTGGGCTGTTCACACAAGCTTCTCTTTCCAAGAGGCTGGAGGAGTTAAGTCCCACAGGCCATTCGGTCACAGTCACTCACACAACTATTCAACAAGCTTGTACTACATGCCACTGTTTCAGACCTCAAGGCCAACAGTGAATGAAGCCAGTGCCACGTTGCCCTTGAGGAAGCTGCAGCCCAACAGCAATGGCTGCCAAGTAGCACGCTAAATAATCTCTACATTGCAAACCACAGGAAGGAAAGACAACTCAGGGTGGCCCTGCTGGAGGTGAATTTTCACACTGAGATCTGAGGGAGGAGGAGACATAAGTGCAGTGCCCTGAGGTGAGAAAGGGTAGGCATGCTGGAGGAGTGAGAGTGCCAGTATGGCTGGAGAGGGTGGGGGGTCACCCCTGAGACATCCGTGGAGGCAGGCTGAGGAGAACCTTGTAGGCCAGGGTGAGGAATCTGAACTTAGTCCTGAGTGACCCAGAAACTTACTAAGAAGAAAGTGTGTGATGGAGGTAGGGGGTCAGTCATGGAAATAGGAAGACAAGTTAAGAAGAGATTCCCACTTCTTTCAGGAGAGAGATGTAGTGGCCAGCCACAAAGTGATGATATCCTTATTTTTTCCTGGAGTCCATATTTGCAAATTCACCTACTTGCTAAAATTTATTTGTAACCCCCAAATTAATACTCAGTGATGCTTTCAAGATCATTCATGGATATGCACAGAGTAGCAAAACGTTGGAGTTGCCTATATGTATTTTCCCCACTGAGGTCAAACAAGAGGATGCTCTGCCTTTCCGTTTCAGCTCACACTGTGAGCAAGTGTCCATTTTGCATTCTGTTTAGTACCACATTTTTTTCATGTTTGCGCTTTTGTTGGTGATTTTACTCTTTTAAAATTATCCCCAATTGTAGTGTTGAATGCCTGGTGACCCTGAGCACAAGAAGTCTGTGACAGGTCTTACAGAGAAAATACTTGTATTAAATAAACTTTATTTAGGCACCATGCTGTTAGCCATGAGTTCAATGTTGTATGAATCAATACACATTAAATAAGACATCTTTAAAGAGAAATACACGAAAAAAAGGTTATATATGAAAAAATTGATGAAAATATGTTAACCAGGCTTGTAGGAGCCTAACCCTGTGTTTCGCTTAGGAGCAATGGTTCATTATTACCTAATTCAGTGTTGCACAACTTTATAGAACATAGCTACTGTGAATAATGTGAATCAGTTGTATTTGAAGGTGGAATCAATGGCATGCACCAGTGGAATGAGATGTGGAGTGGGGGAGGATGAACCAGAGAGGATCCCACATTCCTGCCCTGACTCTCAGGCAGCGGTGGTGCCCAGGAACATTTGGGGCCCTAGGGCAAGAGCAACAATGGGTGCTTCTGGATCAGTGTCCCCCACCCATTTCTTCCCACCTGGTCCAGATTGAGATGGGCTGTAAGTGTAAGAAACATACTGGATTTGGAAGCCTTACTATACAAATAAATGCATCTCAGCAATAATTTTTAAACTGATTACTTGTTGAAATGATAATATTTTAAATTTAAATGTAATATAAAAATCAGTTTCACCTCTCTCTTTTAATTTTAAAAATAAATGTGGCCACTGGAAAATTTAAAACTACGTATGTGGCTCACACTTTATTTTTAATGCACAGTGCTGCCCTAAAATGTGGGGCTCAGGGCACAGCCACTGGCTGTGCAGGAGCTAGAGAGGACTGGAGTGGTGGGGTGAAGATGTGGGGTACAGACTCCTGCAGTAATACTGGACTCTGTGTTCACTCACCTGATGACCACTACACTCCCAGGTCTCACAATTATCAAGAGCTTGCCACACCTGCTCCAACTGGGATTCACTTATTTAGTGATGGCTCAGATTTTCCCAGGTAACTCTTAGAAGGGCAGAAGACCACAAATTCTTGTCCTCCTTTGGAGTGGTGGACTCTATTTCTGCACCCCTTGATGTGGTTGGCCTTGCAACTGGCTCTGGCTGATGGGACTTTCACAAACCTGACTCAAGCAGAGACTTGAAAAGTGTTTCTGCATCAGAGCTTGCCCATTCTGGCTGTTCTTGGAACAGTGCTGCCTTGGGAAGAAGTATTGATGACCCCATTTAATGGCCTCCCTGTATCTATACTCTTTGCATGTGATTTTTGAAGCTCCTCCCATTAAAAGGTAGAGATGATTTCCCCAGTCCATAAATCTGAGCTGTCTTTATGACTTGCTTTGATTGATGGAATGCAGCAGAAGTGAGGCTGTGTCCCTTCTAAGCCTCCTTTTCAAGTTTCTACCTTTTCTCTTGAGCTCTGGCAGCTGCCATGTGAATAAGCCCAAGTCAGCCTGCTGGAGGATGAGGAGCAGAGCCAAGTCAGATCAGTTTTTTCTCCCAACTGAAGCCATCCAAGAACAGCTGTACCCCAGCCAATCCACTGATAACAGGTTCATGAACAAGGCCAGCAAAGAACCACCAAGCTGAGTCCAAAGCAGTAGAACTTTCTAGCCAGTTTCCAGACTTGTGAGCTAAATAAATGCTTGTTGTTTTAATTTACTAAATTTGGAGTTGTTCATTATGCAGCAGTAGCTAACTGATACAATGATACATTTGAACTCAAGTCTGTCAGACCTGGCTCCAAAATCAAAGATCTTAATCACCACACTACCAATTACATGCCAATTCTGCTGACCATCTTTGAGGTAAAGTGGAAAAATCCCAGCCTAATGATGGGAGTCATCACCTTCCCTACAATCAATGAGAATGACTGCCCCATGCTGTGCCACCTTCAAAAGGCACACCTTCTGAACATTTTGGTCCCAGGATGAAACATTAATAAGGAGGCTCTGCTGCCCTTGGGGATGACAATTACTCTCTGAGACACCAACTTCAGTTATCTTCCTCACTAGGGATTATTAACCTCATCCTTTTATGTCTATTGTTAGGCCCCAGGAAGGGGCCACTTTGCAGATGCTGTTCTGCCTCAGTAATTACCCATCATGGGGGCTTAGCACTTCTAATGGATGTCTTCTTAATTTTGAGCATTTACCAAGCACTTTATATTTGCAAACTTCCCTCAAACCTCTATTCATCCAATTCATTAGATTTCCTTTTTGGATGAATTTAAAAGCCACTTTGATGATATAATCACTATACTTTGTATTAGTGCTTTTCTCCAGGATATTAGAACAATTTACAGCTATTTATCCAATTCTCTTGACTGTATCCCTGTGAGACCAGTGGGGAGGAGGAAAGAAATAAGCTAAGTTTTTAATTCACCCTGACTTACCCAAGGTGGAACTTCGAGAGATTACATTTTTCTATTGTTGCATAAAAAATTAGTACAAATATACAAACTTAACTCTACACACACACTGTTATCTCACAATGTTTCTGCAGGTCAGAAGTCTGGACAAAGCTTAGCTGGGTTCTCTGATTCAGTCTTACCAGGCTTCAGTCCAGGTATTGGCTTTTGCTGTGTCTCATCAGAGGCTCCACTGGGGAAAGGTCTGCTTCAGACTCATTCATATTGTTGGCAGAGTTCATTTGTTTGTAGCTTAAGGACTGAGACCTCCACTTCCTTGCTGACTGTCAGCCAGGGGCCACATTCGTCTCCTAGAGGCCACTCAGAGTTCTTGGTCATATGGCCCTCTCTGTAAGCCTACTCATAACATGGGAACTTACTTCTTCAAAGCCAGCAAAAGTCTCTCTTTTTCTCTGCTAAGACTGAGTTTTATGTAGCGAAATATAACCACAGTAGTGACATAGGTCCTGCCCATACTCAAGGGGAGAGGAGTGGGGACACCAGGAGACAGGACATCACTGGGAGTCACTTTAGATTCTGTCCATTATATTCAGCAGAGGACCCAGCGTCACACAGCAATCAGCAATTCAGTGCTTTGGCAAGAGTGCCCAGGACCTTAAACATCTGTGCTCGTCTCTCATGGCGGTGGCCTTATGCACCAGGGGCCACGAGTTTGCACACACTTGTCTCTTCTCACGCGCTGACGCCACCCATCATATGGCATGCCCGTTAGTATCCCCCATGACCCTCAGTCTTCTGATCTCCCATCAGGAGTCCAGGTGAAGTGGCAGTGGGAGGTTCTGCCTGAAGAGTGAACCTCCCCAACACACATAGACCTCACACTAAGCAATGGATGCTGAGTCATTCAAGTTGAACACTTGGGGCAGAATTTGGCACTCAGCAAGGGCTAAATCCACATTCACTATTTCTGTTATTCCTAAAAAGGAGCTTGTAAATCAAAGTTAGACCTACCTGACTTCAAATGCACAAAATGTTTATATTCTAAAGGACTGTGAATGTGGGAATGACTTTTCTTGAATATAAATATTTTTGTAAGACAAAGCATCGCTCCTTTATTTGTGTTTCTTTTGTATTTTCTTGTCAAGGCACTGAGCTGAGTACTTTCACAGATTATCTTATTTAATCCTCACAGTGACTTTTCTGGAAAGTAAGCTTCATTGTCCACATTTTAGAAAGGAGGCCTCCAGGTGACCTGGAAGGTTAAGTGACTTGCCAAGGCCACACAGCCTGCAGGTGGCTCAGCATGACCCACAAATCCGTGCTTTGAAATATTCACCTGGCCTGCCTCTACCTTTCTTTACCTGCAATTCTTCGGAATTTGTAGGCCATCACATCAGGTCCTATGTTTGTTCAACTGACTTCTTACACAGCCTTGTTGCATGATCAGAGGCACAACCGTACCCTCCCTCAAAGAATATTAGGATCTGGGCTCTCTCTCTCTCTACCACTCTCTCTGTCTCTCTCTCACACTCACAGACATGCACACATGCACACACACACACTTACATACTTTCACATACAGCGTCTTTTAAAGACAGACTTAAAAAAGAGTCAAACATTTATTCTGCTGAACAGTCTGAACTAAGCATATGCAATCGGGAACCCATTTAAGTTTTCTCCCGTTACTGCCCAGCCCAGCTCTGCCCACTCTCCATTTGGTGACTTAATGGCATCCCAGCAGGTCTCATGGCTTTCCAGACACTTCGGGAAGGTGTAAGGCCCAGTGCCCAGCCATACAGGTTCAAACTTCAATGTCTATTTAAAGAATCATGCAGCTCAGGTTTGGCCAGGGGGAGGTAGGTAGGGAAACAGAAAAATCACCTCTTCTCCCTTCCCTCTTTTCTGAGGGGGCTGAAGGGAGCAGGAAACCTTGTTCACCTCCACCCTGGGAGAGCCCCTCCCTTCTGGCTGGGGGATTTAGCAGGATGACCAGGCCAACAGCCCACCCCAGAGTGCTGCACCCTTGCCACACCAAGTGATGGGTATGTACACAGCCCCCACTGACACCTCTCTCCCTCTGCGTCTCTCCAGCTCATGGCTTCACCCCTCTGCCCGGTGTAGATCAGGCACTGTAGACACCCAGAAGGCCATGCTGCTAAGAGCCTCCTAACAGACAGTCTGTCCTCCACAGTGTCCTCTTGGACCCACTCCCTAGGCATGGTGGAAAAATCTACCTTGGGAGGGGCAGGAACAGCCACATCATGACCCCCTTGGCAGGTGACTTGTTTCTCAGAATTCCATCTGAATCCCAAGGCCTTGGTTTGTAGAGGTTTTCTGGTGTCTGTATACATAACAGGATGGAGGGGAGAGGGGAGGGTGGGTGCAGGGGTGTTTAGCCACCTCTGCAAGTCCACAGCTCTCTCTTCTGAATGTGGGACCACTGGGCACTCATTGTTTTCAGCATTGTCCCTTAAGGGGCAATTCCAAGGGAATAGAAAAGCCCCAGCAGCAGCCTTTTAGCCTTCACTGTATCTTCGCTTTCCTCAGCTCCCTGGCCCCCAAGAAGCTGACGGAGCTCTTCTCTTCTCACAATGCAGGCACTAAACTCAGCGATGATTACATCTTTCCATGGAAGATGCTTGATCTCCTGTGAAGGAGGCAAATTGCTGCAGGCAAGATTGCAGCACCCTGCTGCTGGCCTGAAACCCGCCATTTCCAAAATAAGTCCACTGGAGGCACCTGGTGAGGGTGGAGCTGGGGAGTCAAGTGGTGTGCTAGAGCCTGCTGGCGGCTTGGTTCTCCAGGCTGGTGAGTATCGGGGGTCTGGGGCTGCCCCTGGGACCCCAGCCCTGCCATGGACATCTGCACAGTGCCATTTTTTTCAGCCACCATTTATTTCCCTTTTCAAGGTGCTGTGCTATGCATGGGTGTCTGGTATGTACTGTATCTTTGAGTCTTGCTGGCAGCTCTATGAAGTAGAACTCACTTCTCCCCTTTTACAGAAAAAAAGACAGAAATTCAGAGTAACTTACCCAAAGTCAGACAGAGCGGATTATAATGATGAAGCTGGGGTCTCAAGCAAGGCCACTTACCAAATCTTTACCCATGAGCAAGCACTCTCCTGTGTAACTCCTCACAATGAAAGCACAACAGGTAAGACCTTGGTTCTGGAGCTGAAGGTCTAAATCCCAATTTGGCCACTATCTCACTGTTCTGACATTGGACTTGTTACACGATCCCTCTGAGCTGCCTCTTTTTCCTCATCTATAAAATAAACATCCTAACAGCACTGCCCTCATAGGACTATTGTAAGGAATGAATGAGACAAAGCAGGCAGAGTGCTTATAGGACCACCATGCACAGACAATTCAAGCTGAGCAGTGCACAACTTCCACAGCTGTGCTTGACAGCCCTACTTAGCACAATGCCTGGCAAAGAATTACTGCAGTAGAAGGGAGCTCTCAATTCCTTGGAACCACTCACCACAGGCAGAGAAGAGGGTGATAGAAAATGCCTTCTGGCTCGTCTTTTCTCGCCGGACTCAGGCAGCCCAGAAGCTGACTCCTCGGTAGCCTCCCCCTGCATTCCCTGAGACAACACTGCCATGGGAGTTGCCAGGAGAAGGCTGTGCAGAGAAGCAGCAGAAGGTGACTGATGAGGCAGTGGGAAATGCTCAGTATGGGCATGGATTGCCCAGGTTGGCTATCGAGGTTGTGGGTTCAAAGATCTCCAGGTTCTCAGAGGAGTTGGAGAGAGGTGCTCACAGATACCCCAAGACCTCAGAAGAGAGAGTGTCAGTCAGACGTTGCTCTGGAGTCAGGAACTCTGCTTGGCACGGCTGACAGAAGCAGAGGCAAAGCACTAGCTCACCTGTTTGAGGGACCATGGGAGGAGCCACCTCAGAGCAGGCACTGGACATTTTGAATCTCTGAAGAGGCAGAAGGCTTAGATGGAAATCTCTGTGTGAGTCAGTGCGGAGCATAGTTCAATTTTCTATAAGAAATACTTTTTAAGACAGAGTGTTTTCCAGGTGATATACTGCCCTTAAAGGTGGCGAGTTCCCGTCCTTACCGGTGTGCTGGCAGAGATGCTGAAAAAGAGATGGAAGCATCAGGCGAGCAGTTGGCCCAGGTGGTGTTCCAAACCTGAGTGTCAGTTTCCTTCTGACCTCTCAGACCACCAGCCTACCAAGTCAGCAAATCAGCTGAGACTCAGCAGTGTTTGGACAGCACTGGTCAAAGACAAGGGACGGGTATCTTGCTTCCAGAAGCTGCAGGTGGGAGACCATAGAAGGCTGCTTAGCAGGTGGGCAGAAGGCCAAGGAGGCAGAGGTGGCAGTGGGCTGGGCTGGTTCCAGGCTTGGGTAGTGCCAGTGCTCCCCCATCCCTGGGTACCCAGAGACTTCTGGGCTTAGGATTTTGTACACCTTCTGAGGAAGCACTAGCTCCGGTCAGAGGGGCAAGGTTTAAAAGATCTCTCCAATCCCAGGGGCTTGCTCCCATCCCCCGACCCCAGCCCCCGGCCCACGCGGCTGGCTGCAGTGCTTCACTGCACCCTGGGCACAGACCTCCTGTGGCTCCCAGCATTACTGAAACCAAATCCTTAATTTGGCCTCCCAGGCACTCAGACTTCTCCCCAGCCACATCTCTGACCATCTCATCTCCATTCTCTCCCCTCTCTTCCTGACGCCAGGCACATTGCCACCTCAGGATCTTTGATCATGCTGCTCTCTCTGCCTGGAGACATCCACAGGCTTGTCATCACTTTATTCAGGCCTCTGCTCAAGTGTCAGCTTCTCAGAGTGGCTCTCCCTGCCCATCCTGTCCAAAAGAGACCCTCCTGGCTCTCTTGCCCCTTCCCTTGCTGTGTTTTTCTCCCATTTACCACCAGACATATATGTTATTTTGCCTATTGTGGGGCCTCTACTAGGATGTACCCCCCAAGATGCCAAGAATGTGGGTTTCCTCACTGCCATATCCAGGCACCTAAAATAGGGCCCCACTACACCCAGTGGGGTGTAGGAAGAAATAAATGAATGAAAAATATTTATTGAGTGCTTTTCATGTGCCGGGGAGCATGGCCTGATGGTTAGGAACCCAGGCTCTGCAATTAGACTGATAGGGTTCAAATCCCCATTCTGCTTCAGTCCAGAGTGATAGAATGGTGATTATAGTGTTCTCATAGAACCGTTTCTTGGATTA
Organism: Manis pentadactyla; assembly: GCF_030020395.1. Taxonomy (NCBI): domain Eukaryota; kingdom Metazoa; phylum Chordata; class Mammalia; order Pholidota; family Manidae; genus Manis; species Manis pentadactyla. Next base: position 84,949,296 of record NC_080027.1, read on the forward strand.
ACTGAGTTAATTTACCTACAATACTTTGAACAGGACTTGACATAGAGTACTCAATAAATGTTAGCTCCGGGGCTCAGTGGTGTTTAAAACAGGTGCAGATTCTGCGGGCTCGCAGCCTAGTGGAGGAAGTAGACGTATATCAAATAACAGCCCAGGTATAAACTGAATTGTGGCAGGGGCTGTAAACGATAGGATCTGGGGGGTGTTCCTACAAACAATAGGAGTTTGGGGTACTCTAAGAAGGTGTAGTTGGCAAACCTGATCTGCTCTCTGGGGTCAGGAGGCTTCCCTAAAGAAGTGACATTTAATCTGATGAATGGGAATAAAAGAGGGGAGGGAAGAGTGTCCCCAACAGGGTTTACAGAATGAGCAAGGCTCCAAGGTAGTAAGAACATGGCCACTTATAGGGACTGAATGAGGCCAATGGGCCTAGAGCATGGGAAGGGGCAGGGGACAAGAGGAGACTAAAGACATAATTGGACCATATTAAAATTCTCTTCCTCATGTGGGAGCAGGGCAGAACCCATTATAGTGTGGATGGCCCAAGAAATTAATGGATTAATTATCAATTATTATTAATAACAATATTAATAATGTCTTAATATACATAATTAATGCAGATACTACAGCCTGAACCTTCACATCAGGAAAGGCATCCTCCATATCCCAATACACAGTGAGGATCAAAAAATGCTTATGGAAAGGAAAGAAGGAAAGGGAGGGAAGGAGGGAAGGAAGGAAGGAACGAAGGAAGGAAGGAAGGAAGGAACGAAGGAAGGAAATAGCTTCCTCTTTTTGTCTACTCATTCCTCAAATTCCAGGCCAAATGCCACCGCCTTCAGGAAGTCTTCTTTGACAGGACTGGTAGACTTGTCCTCTCCTGTGTTCCCCTAAAACCCTATTACATCACCCATTGCTGATCATGATAGGAGCAGTTGTTATTTATTGAGCAGCTACTCTGTATCAGCTCTGTCCTCTGTACGTCATGCTTGCTGGGTTGACCAATTCTTCCAGCTTCTATGAGGCCGCCTGAGCTGCTCCTTCTAGTTCCTTACTGCTGCTCCTCCTCAGCCTTGTCTGCTGTGTCCTCTTTCTTACCCTGACCTGGATGTGGGATGTGGGAAGTGCCAGCACTCTGTTTCTGGCTGTCCACACTCACTGCCATGGGGATGTCAACCTGTCCCTATCTTTATCTGGCCCCCATGTGCCGAGAACCCCCCCGTGCGCATCCTCTTCCCGACTCCTTCCTGCTGCTCCAGATTTGGTGGCTCCGCTACCTACTCAACAGCTCCACTTCGATGTCTGATGGGCGCCTCACTCTCGGCTCTCTAAAAGCCCTCTACCTACTGCCAAGCTTTATACACCTCAGTAGAAGATGGCACCGTCCCTCAAACACTCACGTTAAGGCACAAACCCTTCTCTCCTCTAAGCCTGTATATAATCCCACAGTGAGTCCTGTGGGCTCAATCCCTGGAATAAATCTCAAATCCTACCTTTCCTCACTGGCTCCACTGCGCAAGTTGGCTGAAACTTTCACCCTCTTGGGCCTGCACTCCTACAGCAGCCTCCTGGCTGGCCTCCACCCCAGCCCCTATAATTCTTCACCAAAGTGCCATTGCTAAAGCTGAAAATTGATCTGGTCACTGCAAAGGCCTCCCCCACATTGTAATCAGAGTGAAATCCACATGCCCTAGGTGTCTAGCAAGGCCCCCCATGATGGTCCTTTTGGGCGGTCCCCTGCTCCCTCCGTCCGGATGCTGCTGCCTGGTTCCCCTTCTGCTTGTTCACCTCTCCGGGATCTGTCCTTGCTGCAACTCCACTGCTTGGCTAGGCGCTGCTCATCACTGTTCCGGCGCCATCCGACGCTGCCTCCTCCGGAAAGGCAGTGCTCCTGGTCACACTCCAGCACCCACCTCGGGGCTCTACTGGAGTGATCAGTACCTGAAATGACTTTAACAAAGTACACGTCTGTCCTGCCTTCTCAGAATGAAAGCGTTTTGAGCCTAAGGTCTCTGTCCTACTCACCTGTATCTGCAGGTGCCAGCCAGCACATGGGAGGTGCTCTGTGAAGACACTGTGACTAGCTGACCAGCTGGATGACCTGTTGACCCATATAATCCTCGCCACCACCTCATGAGGCATGTCCCCCCACTGTATAGGTGAGGAAAGCCCGTGAGGGCTTCATAACTTGCTCAAGGCCAAACAGCTAGTAAGTGCAGAGCAGGTGCGGGAGGCCAGGCCAGCCTGCCTTCAGACTGCACTCTACACCACCAACCACACGGCCTAGGCTGACTTTGTTTCCTGTAAGCCTGCCTCCCTCACTTGCAGGAGGGGAAGGAAGCTGCTGGCTGCTGCTCAGAGCCAGAGCTTTCCAGTGGAGTCCCACCTCTTGGTATCAGGCTATGGCTTGCCCAGGCATAGCAAAGTGGAAGAAAGAGCTTGCTGTGTGGATCTCTCTGGGCAAGAAACTCTTGTCTGAGGGCTTCTGGCAGGGCCCTCAGGAAGGGCTGGGCATGAGAGGAGCAGACAGGGTAGAATCAGCATTCTGAGGCATGAAGAGTCTAATCACAGATAATCACAGCTCCAGAACTCATCTTGGGCCAGAAGGTGGTTATAGACCAATTATGGGCCAGAACAACTAATGACAGTTCCTGGCTCAGAAGGGTGACAGCCTCGACTGCAGTTCTCACTCCCCACTCCGACCTCCACCCTGGGGCTCCCTGGGCTGGGCTGCTCCCCACAGTGGGGTGGAGACTCAGAGGCCTCTTTGCACTCAGGGTACTCCAGCTGTAGAAACACAGCCTGCCACATGGCTGGCAGACACCGCTGTCAGCCATGCTCCACCAGGCAGCCTGTGTACCAGAGCCAGCCTCCCAGGCTCAGATTCACCATGCACCCTAGGGGCCTCTCTCCCCTCCATACCTACACACCATTCTTGAACACTCAGAAAGTGCCAAGAAATTGATTTGATCCATGAACATGCTCACTAACCCCAAGACCCAGAATGACACTACAGATCTCCGCAGTTCATATGAGGAAACAGGCTCAGAGAGGTTGGGTGACTTGCCCAAAGTCACACAGCTAGTGAGTTCAAGGGATGAGGTTCAAACCCAGGTCTTCCTGACCCCAAAACCACATTCTTTTCAAGGATCTTGGATTCTGCCAAATCTTTATAGGTTAAAGGAGTGCTCATAGTACCTGGAAGGATCAAAGATGTCAAAGGAGAGAGTCCAAGCCCCATCTGGATGGGTTAAAATGTCCCAGTTCCTAATTAGACATGTGGATGTTGGGGACAAAGTGACACAAACTATTAGGAAGTAACTGCCAGGATGGATAATCACTAGGCAACCTGCATTTGGGAGAGATGGGTGGAGGGGTTGTCCACTGTCAACTCTCAGAGGCAGAGCCAGGTTCTGAGATCAAGGAGAGCATGTGGTGGGGAGTAAAGGTGGGAGATGGGAGGCAAAGATGGGGTAGGGGTTGGGGGTAGGGGGAACCTTCTCCTTCCACTGGCACAAATAAAAGGCCTTACAGCTCACAGATAGTTCCGTTGATTGAGCCATTTGACACCACTTCCTTCAATGTCACAGGATCCTAATGAGCAGTATATTTACATATTGCCTTTAAAAACTGTCCCCCAAACACCACCCACTCTGGGCTACCTTTCTCCCTGCCCATGCAGCTGCCTTCCCCGTATTGTGCAAACTTTTCCTCTGGCTGGCCCAGAGGACAAGGAGACCAGCAGACGGAAGCAAAGACAATACAGGCCTCCTTGCTGGCTAAAACCAGGGCTCAGCTGGGGGAAGGAAACCATTAGAACACCTGGGGGTGTCAGAGCAGGAGTCCTCTGAGGGCTAGGCAGTGAGGGGCAGGCTGCCCCTGCTATGAGCTGGAGTGTTCTGGAAGCTCCTGGGGGCAGTGTGTTCTCCAGGGCTTGGGTGGGGGTGCGGGGAGGGGGGCTTTACTGTTGGTGCAATCAGAGGGCTGCCTAGAGAGACCCTGAAGATGTCTTCTTCGGGGCCCAAACTGGAACTGCTCTGCCAGGAAGGAAGCCAGGTGAAGAAGCAGGAAGTAAAGAAAAAAGAAAAACTCACTGTCCACTAGGACTGAGTGTGGGCCCTGGAGAACTAAGTTACAAATGTATGTGTGATTGTCTTGTATTCCATATGGGCTAAGGAAACCACGCTCAGAATGAAAGAAAGGGAGGGAGGGAGGGAAAAGGAAGGAAGGAAGTGGGGTGGGGTGGGGAGGCACCAAGTTACAGAATTTGTTTAATGTGGTGTGGTGTTTTCAAGAGCCATTTTCAAATGGGCCTAAGGAGCACTCTGAGGAGAAGCTGCCGACTCTTCAAGCCAGCCTGGATGCTGTCACTGAGATGCACGACTGTAGGTCACTAGGCTGGAGGATGCAGCCACTTTGACATCAAGGAGAGGTGAGGATAGATGGATGTCACAGGAGCCCCTGGCCCTACTCTAAGATCCCACCCCAAACTACCCAAACTTCCAGGTCTCTGAGGGATTGGCCAGAGGTGAGGCCAAGACCTCTGGGTGGATTTTAACAGGTTCTGATGGACCTGAGCCCCAAATACCTCTACTCAGAGCTGGAGCACGACAGCCAGGGATGGGGGGTGGTGGTGCTAGGAACAACACCATCCACAGGTGTGTCTCCAAATCTGTTTCATGGCATCCCACCACACCCATCCACAGACCCCCACCCTGGGCTTCTTTACTAAAGCAACTGGGCCATCCACAAACACTGGACTCACTTCAGTAAATATCTTCTTATTTATTTACTTACTTTGTATAGATAGAGGGAAGGGAGGGCTCATGTTCTGCTGCCCCACGACCTGAATGCCCTGTGGTAAGTCACAAGGAGAGCCAGGCTCACACTGAATGTGGCCATACACACATTTCCTAGCAAGCACACATTATGTATTAGCAAGCAGGCCCAACAGCTGCCTGCTCTGGAACTCCAACAAGTCCTATACCTCTGTCCTGCTACATGATCCTTGCATGAAAAATTCACCCAAGGCAGATGCAACAGGATTCTCATGCTGAATGCAGCTGAGATTCTAGAGGTACACAGGCAATGAAATTCTCCACTGATAGGCCATGCACAAGAGCAGAAGGAAACTCAGAACCTAGAGGACTTTTTGTTGACTATCAGACCTGCTGGATTCTAAGCCCCTAATTCTGCAGAAGGGACAGTGCCTGAGCTGTACCTGTAGTCAGTCTCCACGTTGTTGCCTGCACCACTGCATTCACCAGTGAAAAGTCATTCTGTCCTCCCTGTGCAAGCGAACAAGCCCTCTGGTGCTGACTGGAGATAAAGACAACTGAAATCCTTACAGTTGCCCCTGTAGACTGTGGGCTTCCATTAGTCTGCTGCTAACTGCCCTTCTGGGACTAGGTACTCCTGACTACCCTTACAGTAGAGATTAAAGTAAGATAAAAGGTATGTCACCTTGTCCCTCTGAAGCATTT